>NW_028270167.1:82862526-83169065 GCF_037043375.1 Chiloscyllium plagiosum
GCAGTGTGCAAATCATGTAACAATTAGTCATATGTTAACTATGAGGAAGAAAGCCATAGACTGCAGGGAGATTGGAAACAATTGGCAAGAATAAGTGCTGAAAGGAATTCAATCCAGTGAAGTGGGTGATAATGACTTTGGGGAGAAACAATGATACAAGAGTGAATACTGAGTGGTTTATAGTAATAAAAGAGAAATTGGAAGTAGGCATTCTCCAATTTTTGAAGGTGATTGGACAATGGATCAAGTGGTCTCGAGGGGTGGAGATACTTTCCGTTCTTGATCTCAGGTGGGAATATAAGAGCAGGGAAATGAAACTGGAACTTTAGCAACTGCCTGTTCAGAGATGAGTCAGAGGACTGGCCAGAAGTCTGGTCATTGCATTCATTTATTTTATGAAGAATGATAAAATAGAAGATGGAGGGCGGAAATAGACCATTTGGCGCATCATGTCTGGATCAGCAATCGATCAGATCTTCGCTGACAAGGCTCCAAGTCAGGCTGGCACGTTCCTTGGAGGAGAACTTGCAGATGGAGGTCATTCGATGCATAAGTCCATTAGACAATAGAGCAGAACTTAAAACATTCAGCGCAGTGTGTCTGCTCTGCCATTAAATCATGGCAGAAACTTTCTAAACCCAATTCTCCAGCTTTCGCCCCATAAACCTTGATCTCCTTAACAACGACGCTGCTACATACCTCAGTCTTACATATAATCACAGCCCTGGCTTCGACAGCCTTATCTGGCAACGAATTCCATACATTCACCACTCTTTGGCTGAATAAGTGTCTCTTATTACTGCTCCCAAATGTCTTCCCTTTTCTCCAAAGCTGTGCCTTTGGATTCTAGTCTCTACTAAAAATGGAAACACCTTCCCAGCATCCACTCTGTCCATGCGATTCACGATTCTGTAAGTACCAATTAGATTTCCTCTTATTCTTCTAAACTTCATCGAGTATTGACCCAGAGTCCTCGAACGTTCCTCATGTGACAAGCTTTTCATTTCTGTCACCATAATGGTGAATCAGCTCTGAACACACCCCAGCACCAGTGCATCCTTCCTGAAATTTGAGGACCAAACGTACACACAGTAATCCAGATGTGGTCTGACCAGACTGTTATCGAGCCGCGGAAGTGTATCCCTGCTTTTATATTCAGATATTCCAAAAATAAATGTCAGCATTGCAGCCGTCTTTCAAACTACAGCTTCAATCTGCAAGTTCATCTTAAGAGAATCCTGGGCTAAAATACTCAAGTATCCTTGCTTTACAGACATGTGCACCTTCGCCCCATTTAGACAACAGTCCGTGTCTTTATTCTTCTTACCAAAGTGCAACATCTCACACTTTCCCACATTATGCTCAATCTGCCATTTTTTTTCCGAAGCTCCCTACATATCCATATCCTTCTGCAGCGTCCCCGCCTCCTCAATGCTACCTGTCCTTCTGCCATTGCATTGTCTGCAAATTGACACACAGTGCCCTCAGGTACTTTACTTAGATCGCTAATGGAGAAAATGAGAAGTTGTGGTCCCAACACAGCCTGAAGGAACGCCACTTGTCACCAGCTGTCATCCTGAGAAGGATCATTTTGCTCCCAATCATTGCTTTCTGTCCTGCGAGCGCAGCTTTCCTCTAAAACCATGGGCCCTTACCATATTCAGTAGCCTCCTGTGCGGCAAATATCAAAGGCCTTCAGACGCATAACATCCAATGGCTCTCCTTGGTCTACCTTCCTCGTTACTTCCTCAAAGAGGAATTTTTGCAGATTTGTCAGGTATGGCCTCTCCATGATGAAACATTGCTGACTTTGCCTTATTTTAACATGCACTTCCAGGTATTCAGAAATTTCATCCAACGGAATGGATTCCAGGACCTTATCCACAGCCAAGATTCGGCTGATTGGTCTGTAATTTGCCAGCTTTTGTGTTGTTTCTTTTTAAAATGGGGTGTTTGTGATTTTTCAGTCCTATAGCACCCTTTCTAATTCTAGCGATTCCTGAAAGCTCTCCACTAACGTATCCACTATATCTTCAGTTGTCAAAATTAGAACTCTGGAGGGTACTCTATCTGATCCAGACGATGTATCGACCTTCAGGCCATTCAGTGTTTTTTGCACCTTCACAGTGATGGCCACTAGACTCACATTTGTTCCCCCATTCTCTTGTATATTTGGGAATAACTCATGTCTTCCACTGTGAAGACTGGAACAAAATATTTTTTCAGTTCCTCAACAATTTCCTTGTTCCCCACTACTTTCTGTCAAGTGTCATTTTCCAATGGCCCATTGTTGACTTCTACCTCTCTTTTGCGTTTATATGAATAAAAAAACAACTGCAGTCTTCCTTTATATTAGTTGTTATCTTAGATTTAATCTTCTCCCTCCTCATTTGTCCTTTGTGCCCTTTGTGGCTCTTTGTGATCTTCCCAGTCCTTTGATTACCCACTGTCCTTCGCCACATCATATATTTTCTCTTTTTCCTTTATGCTATTGATGACTTCCTCAGTCCGCCATGGCTGCCTCATCCTCCCTACACCATGCCTCATTTTCCACAGGATGTGTCTGATGTGTCTGCTTAATTACGCTCAGACACTCCTGCCATTGCATTTCCACTTTCCTGTTTTCTCGTTAGGCTCCTCTCCTCACCAATTTCACCCAGCTCCTCCCTCATGCCTCTGTACTTGTATATATTCAACTTTAATACCGTTACCTCTGATTGTATATTCTCCCTCTCAGGGTAATTGCAGGGTAAATTCAATCATATTATCACCACCGCCTCCGAAGGGTTCCTTCATCTTCAGCTACCTTGTCCCGTCTGCCTCATTGCACAACGCTAAATCGAGTATTGCCTGTTCCCTACTTGGCTCCACCATAAGCTGCTACAAAAATCAATGTCGTCGACATTCCACAATTGAATTGAATTGAATTCATTGTCACGTGCACTGAGGCACAGTGAAAAGCATTTTCTTGCGATCAATGCAAGCATATCACAGAGTTAAGTTGCATAGATGTATAAATAATATGCAATCATATACTAGGTTGTCATTTGTGTTTGTCTGGGCCGAGTTCACCACTCGCTGTAACCATCATCGATCTTGAATGGTACAGGTGCCATACCAGGTAGTGATACATCGAGACAGAATGCCCTCAGTTGCGCACCTTTAAAGTTGGCAAATGTATTCGTAGTGGTGCTTCAAGTGATCATCGATTTTTTTTTATTTCCACCACCATTAGCGAGATGCCATGATCAGACATATATCCCTCTCCCGTCCCTATCCAACATCCACGGTGACTATTCCTTACAGTAAACCCTGTTGCAATCTGCCTTCACTCCCAACACCTCCCCCAACTCGCCCCATGGAGTCTTCCCCCTGCATCTCTGCTTTTCTAACACATACATGCATAGAATGTAAAAGTCCGAGCAGGACGAGGCTGTCCGGTCCTTCACGCCTGCTCCGCCATTCAATCATATCATTACTGATCTTTCTAAAGACTCAAATCCGCTTACTCGCCCTCTCACTGTATCCCTCATTACCTTTTTTATTGAAATGAAGTATCGCTCTTAGGCTTTAAAAACTTTTATTG
The DNA here is from genome assembly GCF_037043375.1 of Chiloscyllium plagiosum. NCBI lineage: Eukaryota > Metazoa > Chordata > Chondrichthyes > Orectolobiformes > Hemiscylliidae > Chiloscyllium > Chiloscyllium plagiosum. The sequence goes on from NW_028270167.1 coordinate 82,866,113, forward strand.
AACGAGCGTCAACCTCTTCGCTGGGCAAGGTATTCCATGTACTATCATCCGTCTGGGTGAAGAACATCCTTCTGAACTCAGTCTAAGTATGTTTCCGCTAATCCTGAGGCTACGCCCTCTTGTTCGAGTTTCACCCGAATGTGGAAACATCCTTTCTAATTCTATCTAATCTATTCTGTTCAAAGATTTATGTTTCAGTAAGATTGCCCCCTCATTTTTCTAAATTCCAAAGTAAATAATCCTAATCTACGCAGTCTCTCTTTAAAGGCCAACTCCCTCAACTTCAGAATCAACCTAGCGAACCTCCTCTGCACCCCTCCCCCCTCTCCAAGTGTCAGTTCATCCGTTCTCAAGGAAGGGAACCAAAAGTGCACACAGTACACAAAGGATAGCCTCACCAGCACCTTGTACAGCTGTAACATAACATAACATCTCTGCTTGAACCTTCATGAACCTACGTTGCATCTGTCCAATTTCTATATCGATGCCCTGCTATTTTTTCCTTGATGATAGACATCTTCCCCTCTGCAAACATTAAGCTAACTGATCAATAATTCCCAATCTTTTATTCATCTCACTTTTTAAACAGTGGTGTCACACTAGCTGTTTTACAACTTGCACGGACGGCCACGCAGTCGAGTGAATTTTAAAATTGCCACAAGAGCACTTGCTATTTCTGCCGCAATCTCCTGTAATGCCCTGAGGTGCATTCCCTCACGGCCTGGAGACTTGTCGATCCTCAGCTCCATTAGCTTGCCTAACACTATCTCTTCCGTAATGTTTGTTTCAAGGGCCTCACCTACATTTGTCTCTTTATAACTTACTGGCATGTTATAAGTATCCTCCACCGTGAAGACTGAGACAAAATACAATACCTCGACCATTTCACCACATCCAATAACTAAATGTCCCTTCTCATCCTCGAAAGGACCAACCTTTACTTTCGCCACTTTTCCTTCGTTTTATATTTTTATAGAAACTTTTGCTATCTGTCCTTGTATTCTGTACTTCGTCATGTTTATCTTTAACGTTTCCCCAATCTTCCAGTTTCAATCTTCCAGTTTCTCGGCTACATGGTATGCTTTCTCTTTGACTTTGATAGCCTCCCATATTTCCTAAGTCACGGAAGGCAGATTACCCCTTTTCTTGCAGTCCTTCCTTTTCACTGGAATATACTTTTGCTGAGAACTTCTACAAAAAAATTTTTTTTGGAAGTCCTCCGCTGCTCGATATCTGTCCCATCAAATAACCTTTTTTTCCAGTCTACATTAGACAGGTGTGCTCTCATTCTATTGTTGTGACCCGTGTCTATGCACAGGATTTTATCTTCACACTCCCCATCTGAATTCTAAGTTCTGCCATACTGTGATCACGCGTTCCAATAGGATCCCTAACTATGAGATCATTAATTATTCCTTTTCCATCACACAGGACCAGATCAAGGATTGCTTTCTCCGTCGTCGGTTCCATTGCATACTGTTCAAGCAAACCATCATGGGTACATTCATCGACCTCCTCCTCAAAGGTACTGTGACTGAGCTTGTTCGACCAAGCTACATGTAGATTAAAAGCCCTAATGATAATAGCTGACCCATTTTTACAGGCATTGCTTATTTGTTTGTTTATTGCCTTCACCAGTGTGATGTTATTATTTGCTGGCTTACAAACTGCACTTATCAGTGACTTTTTCTTCTTAGAGTTTCTACTTTCCATGCAAAGTAATTCAAACTCATTCCCAATAGAACACTTATTTTCTCTCCACACTGCCCTGATATCGGCCTTGAATAACAGAGAGACACCAACTTCTTTACACTGCTCTCTAACCTTCCAAATACTCTTGGTCTCCTGGATATTTAACTCCCAATTGTGCCCAGCCCTTAGCCGTATCTCTCTAACGGCTACTAAATCATTTTCATTCGTGTTGATTTGTGCCATTAAGTCTTCAACCACGTTACAAATGCGACCAGCATTCAGGTGAAGTGCCTTTTTGTTAGGTTTCTTGTCCTCATGATTTCTCTAATAATATTTCCGTTTGCTTCTCGTCTCTACTCACCTGTCTATTGGCGTCTTCTCTCCTCTGTTTCCAATGGCCCAAACACACTTTCCAGGTGAAGCAACACATGAACTGCACTTCACGCAATCCAATCTAAGGCAATGCGGTTTCCACTATCTTGGGAAACGAAGTTTGGATTCGGTGGACACATTGCAGACCATTCAAATTCTGTCTTCAAGAAGAGTTCCAGCGAAACTAAGGGCATGCTGGAAGGATACCACCTCAGTTTCTATTTGGGGCCTGCAGCCTTCCAGACCCCATATCATTTTCATTTTTTTAGGGCCTGAACTCTCCCAATCCTATCTCTCCATCAAACACGCAAAGACCCTGTTTAAACATAGCCTGCCATAACACACTACATATGGTTCGCCACTAACAGTCTCCAATAACAGCTATTCACCCTGCCAGCCAGATCATCATCCACTCCTTTGTCCAACTGTTCTTCTCTCTATTTGAACTCTATCCATCCCTTTCGTTTACCCCTTATCCTCCCCCAACCACCACTATATCTTCTGCAGATAAACCAACTTTTTCCAAGCGATCGTCAGTTCTGAGGATGGTCACTGGACTCGAAATGTTAACTCTGATTTCTTTTTTTCAGATGCTGCTAGACATGCTGAGTTTTTATAGCTCCTTCTGGTTTTGCTCTATTTAGAGTCGGATACTGTGAATATTCGAAGAAGAATGACTGCGAATGACCTGGTAGAAGCCTATTACTCTGCTTGTGCAATGATCCCCTGTTCAGATGACAGAACTGTGTTCCTCTTGAAAAGTTCTCTTGTGGATAGTTCCCATTACAAGGTGAGCCATCGGTATCAATTTCTTAGGTCAATGAAGACAGCAATCATTTCTACCGCAATTCTAAATGGATGTGATGAACAGCAGAGAGAAAAAAATCCCTCATGTCAGATGTGAACGGATTGGAGTCCATGCAGGAGGTGTCATCAAGTGGCAGTCTTTTTTCGGATAGAAAACACTGAACCGTTTCCTCAATGTAACAATATGCCATTGGGTATCAAAGCTAAAGGTTTAATAGGCGCAAAGGCTGAAAACAGCGTCTTCCAGTTAAAATAGGTGAATGCGTTCCCCCCAGTGTGAATACAGTAGTGTACAGTTGTAAAGATATATGGATCAATCACTTTACACATTCAGCTGGCAAGCAGTCCCTCTGTGGGAAGACATCTGTAGAGAATGCAGGAAGATGCACTTAGAGGTTCTTGATCAGTTTCATATAGGAACTGAGACTATACTGGAGGTTTTGAGAGTCTTAAAGGTGGACAAATCCCCAGCTCAGAGTGGAGTTGTATCTCACGTAACTTTGTGAGACAAAGCAGCAATTTAAGGGGTTTTGACCAATGTTGACATTCTTCTTTGGCCACAGGGGAGTTGGTCGAGGACTGCAGGACTACTAATGGGGTTCCACTTTTTTACAAGGCAGGTAGAAGCAAACCAGCGAAATACAGCCAAATGAGTCCCAGAGGAGTGGTCGTGAAACGTTTGGAGAAACCTTTGAAAGAGAGAATTAATTGCGACTTGTCCAGACAAGGTTTGATCAAGGAGTCAGCATGGTTTTGTTAAAGGAGGTGATGCACAACAAATCTGATTACATGATTTGAGGCAGTGATCAGATGTTCAAATGAGGGGAGTGAAAATGATGTGTATGTGGGTTTCAGCGACAACCCCCACGGGAGTCTGATAACAGAGTAAAAACATAAACAATTCACGATCACGAGGTGTCAGAGAAATTCAGCCAAATGGATCAGAGATCAGGTACAAAGCTGGCAAGCAGTTTGATTAAACTAATTGACATCGGGGTAAAGACATGTACCAGGCTGACCCAGAACTGATTCTCTGCACAGATGGCAAGAATGTTCTCCCCTAAGCAGAAAGTGCAGGCAGATTCCATCGGGGTTCAAAACAAAGAGGATAATTTTAAAGCTGTAACAGCATATTGTCGAAAATTGTAAAGCGAATAAAACAAGAATAAACTAAATGGAAATTAAACAAGCGTCTGGCAGTAATAATTAATTTGTAATTGCCATTGGAGATTCCAGCCATCTCCTTGAATGGGTGTAAATGTCTTCTCGAGGATTCCTAACGGTACTTCCTGTCTGCACGAGTATGTGTAAATATTCGTTCTCCTGTCATTCAGTTCTTGCCATTGTGTTCCTCCTGGGAGCAAAGTCTTCCGGGGTCTCTCAGTCTGCCTCTTTGTTTCTGCGCCATCGGTTTATATGGGAAACGAGACTGCGCTTAGGGTATTAGGGCTGAAGTGATGATCGAGGCAAGGAGCTGACTGGAAAGGCTGTTTGAGAAGTTATTATCTGGTCTGGGAGTAGCTTAGAATATCTGGATTCTACATTCGCCTGTTTGGCCACGACTTAGCCATTGTGGGTGTGTGCTGTGTGTGTTGGCAGGCATGATTTCTGTGTTTCGCCAACATGCTTCTGTGTTTTTTTTTATGTGGTTATGCTGCGACTGGGAAGTGTACCAGATTTTCTCCCACAGTTCGCTCTTTGCTGAAGAGCATGTTGAAAAGGTGCAATGTGGCCCTATCAGTGGTGGGGCTTCGGTGTCAGACAGGTAGTCGTCAGTGTCTGAATCTGACTGATTGTAGTTTGTGTCAGGATAAGGGATCTCACTCCAGCGAACTTGTACAGTTGGTTTGTGAGGAGAGCAGGGGTAAAAGTGCTGTACAAAACCGGCAGCAGCACATACGGAGGTCCATGACCAGGGTAATGATACCCACAACCGCAATAAAGGATATCAGTTCCTCTCGCAGTTCAATGACCCGTGAGCCATGCCAGGATGTTGCCCAGGTCCACAGTTCCCAGTGGGACTCCGGTTCATTTGGGGCAGAAGCAGCCTGTGGAAAGTGGTGTGACAGGTCAGTTATATTTTCGTTGGGTTCAGGGATGCAGGTACAGCAGTTTTTGCGAATGAAGGCGCTAGTGCCCCTTTATTTGTCCAGCCAGTAGTCCATGGCCATTCTGTTTTGTAGGGCTACAGTGCGAATGGCGACAGCCTCTGCATTCAGCTGGACAAGCCCTTCAGCCGTGGCATGTTATCTCCTCTAGCGTGGTGGCCAACTAATGTGCCTCTATGTCGAGGTGCAGGGTTTCGTAAGGTGTCACAAAAAGGGGGAGAGGATATCTCCTCTGGGGCAGTAAGGGTGCGTTTTCTGCGGGAAATAAGCTTCTGGAAAGGAGTCGACTGGGAGTGGTAGAGGAGTGGTACGACATACCACGTGCCAGCCCTAGACAATGCCAGCCAGGGTATGTGTGGTGGCACCAGAAAAAAATAAATGTCATTGTATGTTATTAGTTGGTGGGTTTGGAATCCTGTCCAAATATTATTGAAAATGGAATTGTGGGCAGACATATTGTGACCAAGTATGTCTAGGACGCTGCACTCTGCTACAGACCAGAGTACTGCAGAGGTCAAGAGCAGTGAGTTAGTGCACCAGATCCAGCCAACCACCCATGCGGATGGCTGGCTTCTCGTCAGGCAGATGGTTCCTCTGTGTGAACCCCATGCGGTGGTGACAGTGATGGTCAAGGTTGGGTGTTCATGTGAGAGGTTCTGGGCTGTGTAGAACCATTTGGTGAATTTGTCGAGGTGGTATCCTGCGGATTTCCAGTAGTCTCAGCTATTATCCACATGAATGGCCTGTCTGATTAGCAGACTGATCGTTGTTACTCCAGGGACCTGTCCAGTTTTAGCCACAATTCTGCCATCTCTGCGGTGTTAAAAGGAACTGCGCCGTGGGGAATGCCTCCATAGGAATGTTCAAAGAAACAATCACAGACCCATCAGCTCTGGGCATACCCTGTCGGTTATATCAAGGAAAACGTTCACCCACGGCTCATGGTGGATTAAGTGCCCTATTCAGTGTGTCCTGTTACCGATCAGTGTTGATTTGCAAGTCAGACCAAGAGTGATGATCCCGATGGCTGCAGCGAGCAGCTGGATCCCTCTGGCTCTGGAGCTGTATCCTGTTCTGCTTGGTTGTCCATCTGTGGAGGCGGAGCCCTCTTTCACCAGGTCGCATTCTGGTCTCCCTTGGAGCGTGACAGCTGTCGTGGTCGTGAGACAGACCAAGAGTGGTCCTTTCCATCTACGGGAGAGAGAATCTTTCGGCAGGGACTGTCACGTTACATAATTCCCAGTTTAAACGGGTGAAGTGGTTCCTGCAGTGGTGTGGACACCGCAGCTTTTTTTTAGTTTATTTTGTTTTACCCTACACTATCGCCTAACTACGGTAGTGTTTATTTTTCCCCAGCACCCATGTTGCTTTTGTGCAGGTTTGAGACACAGTGAAGAACACAAGATGCACGAATCTTTATTCAGTTTCCATCAGTAGGAAGAAACGAAACACCCAAGTGCCCAGTACACTGCAGCTTTTGCAAATCATGGTTTAAAGTGATCCTTCTACTAAGGGCTTGAACCTAATCCAAGAGAGTTTCCTGTGTTCAAAGCAGCACTGTGTCATTGGCAAGTTTTGGGGGTCCGGCTGTGGGACTGGGTCGTTCCATTAGCAAATGGTGTAAAATCCGTCGTTTGGTTTCCCTATCCTCTTTCTATGTAAACACCAGTGGTCGACCATCTGGCCAAGCCAGTCCTGTGTCCTGATTATTTTAGGGAGGGTGGTTTTGAGGGCGCCGTTCATTGACTCCACCATTCCTGATGACTGGAGGATAGTACATAATGTGGTATCTCCAGGGTATCCCGAGGGCGTCCCAGTCAGTAGTAATGAGCTTCGCGCGGAAATGGGCCCCATTCTCCGTATGTTTCTTTGTGCCCTGACATAGAAACGTCTTGTAATAACGTCGTGCAAGATACACTTTATCACTGCTCTGGGGGCATTTTTTTTTTGGATGGGTAATGACTTGACCCATTTTGAAAACATGTCGACAATAACTAGGATATACTTGCATTCCTCCTTCTGAGGAATGTGGGCAAGGTCAATTAGAAGGTGGGTGAAATGACCCTCAGGAACTTTTATTTGTCACGTTTGGTCATCGGCTTCCCTGCATTTCTTTGGTGGACAGATGAGGCACTGTGACAGCAGGGCTTGGGCAGCTGCAGTGAATCCCGTTGCATAGCAGGAATGGCTGACAGCATCTTGCTTCTGTTTCCGATTCCGTGTGCTGCCAGTGCCAATAAGCTTTCAGGTAGACGATGCAGGGGTGGGTAAGAACCTGCAAGGACGGTGATTGTAGGCACCAATGCGGATCCATGCGGCCCTCTCATCTGGTGCGGCGGCTTGCTATGCTGCTCGGAGTGCATCGAGAGGGTCAGGAGGCTCTTGAGGTTTCACCACCCTGTGTGGTCTATAGGGCATAAGTAGCCAATGATAGTGCAGATTCCCGGGTGGCTGCATCAGCTGAGGCATTTGCTTGGGTGACGGGATCGGTGGCAGAGTTATGGGCATCACATTTTATAATTGCGACAGCAGCAAGTAGCAGGACTGCTTCTAGGATGTTGGCAATCAGTGCTGCACGTTGGAGTGGTCTCACTGCTGAGCTGATGAACTTCCTCTGTTTCCATATTATGCCAAAGTCCTGAACGACTCCAAAGGCACATCTGGAGTCTGTGTAGATATTGGCTGTGCAGCCCTGTGCCAGGTTGCAGGCTCTAATTAGAGCAAAGAGCTCTGCCGCCTGTGTGGACACCCCATCTGGTAATGCAGATGATTAGAGAGTGGTGAAAGGGGTGCAGGTGGCTTGGCCTGCTAATGTGTATAAGTCTGATGGCGGGAAGGAAGAGCTGCTGTTGAAAAGAATCTGGTCAGGGTTTTCTCAGACCGGTCAGGACACCTGCTGATCCAGGCGAAATTTAAGACGGCAGCTGATGGAGATTAGAGTCAAGATGAGAATGGTGCTGAAAGGCACAGCAGGTTAGACAGCATCCGAGAAGCAGGAAAATCAATGTTTCTGACAAAAGCCCTTTGTCAGGAATGCTGAACAAGGTCCAAGCAATCGTGGTTGTCTGCAGAATCAAATTAGGTGAGCGGAATTCGGGTGGCGGTGTTCAAAGCTGGGGCGCGGTGTAGGGAAAGGTTTGCCGAGATCACAAAGTGACCTCATGACCAGTTCTCAGAGTTGCAGTAAAATGTTGCATTGCTGCTGAATGAAGCAGCAGGGAGAGCGACAGTTGGACCAAAACAGTACACGAGTGATCTAGCACACTGGGGGTGGCCTTATCCACGGTCACTGTAGCTGCTGCCACGGCACACAAATATGCCAGGATTCCGCTCATAACAGGTGATAACTAAACATTATGAAATGCAAAAGGGCGATGGAGATCCCCATGAAGCTGTGTTAAAATGCAAGGCGCGAACCCGTCTAGCTTGGTTACATAAAGATAGAAGCACTGAGTAATCGGGGACTGTCATAGCAGGAGTGGAAATTATTTGTTGCTTCAGTTCAGTGAATGCCCGTTGCATTTCGGATGTTAATTTCACTCTGGCTGGCTGTTTAGGGGAAGCTGCCTCCCGCAGACGTGCATCAATTGCACAATGGACAGGAATCCAGGGGCTGCAGTAGTTTACCAGCCACATAAACACTTGCAGCAGCCTGATCGTGGCAGTTAGGGGAAACTGGGTGATGACACCCAATTGCTCCTTGGACAGTGCTCTGAGGACACCCTGTGCTTGATAGACACCCTTTGCCCATCCTGTGCCAGACTGCAGAGCAAGGTTGCCGTAAACTGCTTGCATGGAGTAGCGGAGGTGGCAACCAACAGCAAGCCATCCACATACTGAAGGCACTTGCTGTGGGATGGTAGGTGAAGGGTGCACAGGATGAGGTATACTGCAGCAGCATAAATTTGGGGCTCGCCGAATATCCTTGGGGAAAGCCGTCCATGTATTTTGGCAGCTGTCATATGTAAAAACATAAAGTTTCAGGGACCAACTTAATGGCGAATGAGGCTGAGCAAAGGTCGATTACAAGAATATCAGGTGCAGGAGGCGGGGATACTGACCAGGATACTGACATAGCATTTGTGTCCTGGACTACTGGGAAGCAGGGAACAACAGTGACACTGACAGCACTACGATCTTGCACAAAGCGCCATTTTCATGATTTTCCAAGCTTCGGGATAGTTAAGAAAGGAGCGTTACATGAGGTGTGGGCACGAAGATTCTCCGTTGCAAAGGTGATTCTATAACTGATTTGATTCCTAATACTGCTGTGGGTGATACGGATATTATAGTATTGATGGTGGAATGCTCCCTTACTGATTGTAACTGTATTTGATTAGGCGGACAACAGCTGGCCTGCATGGTTTTATTATTGTGCCCAAAGCGCACACAAAACTCGCCCTTTCAAATCAGTGCATGCTGGACGAAGGGTTGTGTCTTGCCTAAATGGTGTGAAATGTATTGTTGGTTGTGCGATATGCCCTATCATGGTTGTGAGATCTTTCGGGTGCCACGTGTTCTTAATTATAAAGGAAATGTGCGGGATTGCTGTTGGGTCTTTGCAGGACAGTGCAGCCTTCTCTGCGCTGAGTTGCACGTCTGCTGCAACACCCTGTGGTCTGGTAAAGTATCTGACTGTCATGGCCAGTGGGGAGATGAACTCCAGATGTGAGTCCATGAGTGGAGGATATGTTGATGCTCGTTCCCGGGGGGCAGAAGCTGGACAGTGAAATTGACAGACGAAACGGCCACCTACTAGAGAATGGGTGAAGGATAAAGGGGTTGTTGATATCCGGGAGCGAAGAGGGACAGGAAAGGAGAGGGTAGATTCTGGCGGGCACAACCAGGCGCATGAGCCATATACTAATCTCACAACTAACAGCAGGGCAATTCCAAACTACTCTTTCAAGCACCCTGGAGCCTTCGTGCAAAGCCACGTCTCAGAAAGTGCTGAAAAAGAGAAAGAATGAACACTATAAGAATGGGCCATAAAAAATGAATTTCACCAATCGCAGTTTCGATTAATTACATTTCCCTTTCGCTGTCTCCAGGAAAGAAATGAAGGAAGGGGTAGAACTTTAAGAACATATGACATCGCAATCCATTGGAATCATTTTCCCATTCGCCAGAACAACAAATAACGGCGGGTAGAGTCACGGTAGGACTTTGTTTCACAACAGCGATGAAATAACAGTCTCTCTTTGGTTTCAGTGAAAACTCAACTTGCCTGAAAAAAAAAACAGCAGCAGTGGAGCGGCTTGCTATTTTACATGTCAGAGGCGAACTCCTTTGAGAGAGTGTGCAGTCTCTCACACCGCTGTTAATTCTCCAAGAAGCAAATCCACCAGGTCTTTTTTTTTTTAAATTTGAATATGGCACTTAAACGGGCTGCAGCTTTGTTGTTTTGCCGCAGAAATGGAAGTGGCTGGATTGGAAACGACGTCTCCAAAGAGACTGGAAGCTGGATCCAGCGCCATAGATCGTTCGGCTACTGTTACACCTGCGCGCGCTCGGCCATTTTCATACATTTTCAATTGTGCTCCTGCAACACAACAGAAGAAAAATCACAAGGAAAGCATTCCACGATCTCTGTCCTGCTCGCATAGCAGCTGGGATATGCCCGAATACAATATCAATTTCGCAGCAGATAATGATAGCTCATCAATCCTCACAAAACTCAATGGAAAGCTGAAATCTATCTTTTGACAATATTTCCAGCTATAAATGCATATGCGAGTGTTAGAATGCTGTTCCGTCATGACTTGATAAAATAGCCATGAGCTGCATGACATTACTGGAATTTCGATTCTTGCTTTGCTAAATCATTTCACCCATTGCTCGATAGAGAACAAGTTTCACTTTACACGGAACATGAAACACACTGGACTACAGTGAAAATGCACAAAGCTGAGCAGGTCATATTCCACATCATACCGTGCAGCATAGTTTCAGTCACAGCGTCTGTTTTGCAGAATAAGATCCCAAAGAATGTTCTCCACCCTAAAACCGGAGGTAGCATTACATTCCGAGAACGACAAATCACATTGTGAGGATGCTCTGACCTCGAGGCCAGTTCGAGATGCCACTTTCCTTGCCTTTTACCTTAATCTTTGCTGCAGAGATGTTCACACCTGGAATGAGCCACATGGATACCCACTGAGTTGGAAACCTGTGTGGGAATCGACGAGAAGCGACTCAATAAATTTTGCTAAATTCCATGGTGCTTTTTAGAAATGCAGTTTCACCTCAATCTAAAAGGCAGTTTCTGAACATAGTAACAGAAGTCAAAAGGTAATTACCTCACCCCACCCCCACTCCGGAAGAGGTGCTAACTTCAATTGAGTGCTTTTTGTTCTCGATGTGAACAGCTCTCACGCCTGAGTCACCATCACGTCTCTGGGGTTGCTGAGTGAATCACAAAGAAGGAGTTTCACCAGAGCTGCAACTACCTCACTTCCCAACTCGCCCTCACCGTTTACACTTTCCTGCTCGTCAGGGATTTGAAGAAAACCAATGGATGTGATGTCATTCTGTAGTCTCTCTGTCGTCTCCTCCGTTTCAGTTCCAACGTGGCTTAGATCTCGGGGCGCACCTTAATACTAGCAACGCTATGAAAGCACAGGTCCAGAGGTTCCTCTGAGAGTGTAATGTCTTTCACTGCTGTTGCTGATTGAATGAGCCACTAACGTGCGAACTGCTCCAAAACATGATTCAGGACCTCTGGTGCCAACTCTCGCACGTTGAATAACGACAGACAGCTTCCAAATGAGGCCTTTCAGAGACGACCTTGGGGGTACATTTGACAGACAGACGAGTTCAGTAATCCGTGGTGCGCTGTGACACCAGCGCATCAGCTTCTTCCCTGTCTTTGAACAGGGCCGCCTGTGCAAGGAATGCAAATGCGGTACTGCTTTTCGTGGAAGGATCAGAAGGCGGTAACTACACTCTCAAACAGAATGGCATATGATCAGAACCGGGTTGGAGAAAATCTTTACAATGCTTTGCACAGTCATTAAATGCAGTTGCATTACATTTCACTACGAGAGCACATTTGTTCAAGCAAATTCGAAGTCAGGTTTGCAGATGGGAAAGCTAGCAAGAAAGCTCCGTTCTAGTCCATGTGAAAGGCTACAATTGAAGAACAAAGCAGTTACTTCCCAGGTTCGAAATGGAGACTTATCTTGTGGAAGGTGAACGTGATGATCACTACACTACAGAAACAAGCTACAGACGTCCCTGCTGTGGCTAAGTGGTATGCGACACTGAAAGTTGAAGCCATTCGACCTTGCACCTTTCTGTTTCCAATAGCTCGTTGTTTAATGGGAGTTGTTTAATTTTGGCTATGTGGTGAGCATGGACGAGATACACCGAAGTATCTCTTTCCACGTGGTGTACCCAAATAACGTTGTGTTGCTTACAACGGCTTTAAAAGGATTACTTTTTAGCGGAGCTTGCTGTCGCAATCTGTGATACGATCATTTAGTCTGCTCACGGGAAAGGTAGTATTGTGAAACACTGCAGAAACGAACGACTTCCTTACTTTTGCTCCGACTGACCACACTCCGTGAGATTTTCCCAGATCCTCAGTTGAGTATTTTTTTGCAGCTGGAATTTACCTCAGAAACCCTGTTAATTCGTAATGTATTGAGCGAATCACAAAACAGAAAGCATTTAACATGGAACACAAACAAAACTGGGAAAGCAAATGCATTTTCAGACACAGCGAGCATGAATGCTAAATGTGAGCCATTCCGAGGACATAATTTATAAAGTAATCTCACAACTACCAAATGGGTAATTCCAAACTACTCTTCCAAACATACTGGAGCCTTAATGCACCTCCACTTCCCAAACAATGCTGAAAAGTAAGAAAGAAAGAACATAATAAGAATGGGCCATAAAAAGTGAATTTCACAAATCACAGTCTCGATTAGATTACCTTTTCCTTACGTTGTCTCCAGTAATGAAATAAAGGAAATTGGAGAAATTCAATAAAACATGTCATCGAAATTCATTGGAACGATTTTGCCATTGGCCAGAAAACCAAATAACGATGAGTCGTGTCACTGCAGGACTTTGTTTCACAACAGCGATGAAATAACAGTCTCCTTTCGGTTCCAGTAAACGCTCAACTTGCCTTTAACATGAGGCAACAGTAGAGCTGCTTGCGATTTTCCGCGCAGGAGGCGAACACGATCATGACTGCAGAGAAAATTTGGAAAACACCACAGTTAAATCCCCGGGGAGCAAATCTATTTTTCTTCTGTTTTGAAGGTCAATACAGCGGGGACCGAAACAGCATTTTAACAATGAGTCGTTGGAGTTGATCAGCAGAAATGGCAGTGATGGGATTCCAACCCACGCCCCTGACGAGACTGGAACCTTAATCCAGCGCCGAAGACCGCACTGCCACCTACCAGCCGCCCACGCGCCCCATTTCCTTGCATTTTCAATTGTGCTCCTGCATGACAATAGACGCAATGTCTCGTGAAAAGCGTTCCATGATCCCTCTCCGACTCGCACAACTGCTGGGATGCGGCGGGCTACAATATTAATTTCGCAGCAGATAATGATAGCCCATCAATCCGGACAAAAATCAATGGTAAGCTGAGTCTATCTTCTCAGACTCCTTTCAGCTACAAATGTATCTGTGAGTGCGTGGGAATACATATTCATTTATGATTTGGTCAAATAACCATGAGTTGCTTGACATTACTGCAATTTCGATTCTTGCTTTGCTAAATGATTTCACCCATTGCTCAAAACAGGACAACTTTCACGTTTACATGGAACACGAAACACGCCGGACTACAGGGAAAATGCACAAAGCTGAGCAGGCCGTGTTCCACATCATACCGTGGAGCATAGTTTCAGTCACTTTGTCTGTTTTGGAGAATAAGAGTCCTAAACAATGTTCTGCACCTTAAAACTGGAGGTAGCATTACAATCCGAGAACGACAGATCACATTGCGAGAATGGTCTGACCTCGGGGCCAGTTCGAGATGCCACTTTCCTTGACTTTTACCTTAACCGTGCAATTGGAAATTTTTGGAGCCGAAATCCCTTAACTTCAATCCTAGCTTTCAGACACAATCCACAGTCTGTGAGAGGCTCTTTCTCTTTCTCTTGATTTAAAAAATAAACATGTCACATCAATTTCGCAGCATATGATTATGGGAAGATTTAAAACAAAACAATCAATCCACCATGATCAGATGAAGTCGCGCATTGTATCCCAAATAGAACTTGATCAGAGTTTGAACATGGAAGAAAAAGGGTCCGGTTGTAGTGGGAGAGAATCGTTCACTTGTTGTGTGTGTTGACAAGGCTTCTGCTACCATCAGATCTCACATACTCCAATTACAGTCATATTTAACTAAAACTATAGAAAAGTGAGGATTCATTTCTCCACCTGAGCTGACATCCCATGAAAGCAATGTTACCAGGAACAAGCTCAATGTGTGGGAAGGGATACACTCTTTCTCTGACCTACTGCGACACCTGCGACAATGAGGAGAAATCATTTCAATGCCTGGATTGCAGAAAATGCGATAACACGTCCAGTAATTGGATTATCCAACACCATGCTCATACTAATGAGAAATCTTTTATCTGCCCGACTTCGGAAAATATTATCAGACCGCTGTTTAGTTGATGCATGGGAAATGTGCTCACACGATGAAAGGCCTTTAAAACCTCTGGGGACCTGACGTCCGATCCACGTGCTCACCCAGAGTACAGACACCTTCAATTCCACAACTATGGGATGTGCTGCAAATGTCCGATCGACATGAAGTTCCATCAACATTATTAACAGGTCTTTTCTACGCCCAGACTTTGACAATTGCTGCTAATGTTCGTGGGGACTGACATGACATCAACGTGTTCACAATGAAGAGAACCTTTGAATGCTGAGATTGTGCTAATCACTATAAAAGTTCCTGGGGATCGTTTTATCATGAACGTCTTTACACTGTGGAGAGACCTATCAAATATCCAGTGTGTGGGTTGTGCTCTCCAGTCTCTGCAGGACTGATGTTCCATCGACAAGGTAAGAGACATTTCAATTGTTTTCAGTGTGGGACTCGGTTCAGGCGTTCATCTCAAGTCTCAGTACACAAGCGAGTTTGTAGTGGGAAGAACGTATTTACTTGCTTCATTTGAGAAAAACAGTTAGCTCACTCATCGACCCTGTTGAGACCACAGAGAGATTCATTGGGGAATGAATTCATTCACTCATCGAGCCTGCTGAGAGTTCACAAATCTCAACTGCGATTGGACTTTGCTGTTCATGACATTCAGGACTGAAAGCATCGTTTTAAAATTTTAGATAAACATCAAACAAATTAATTTTGTATTAAATACAATCGGAGAGTTCAATATAAGGTTAGGATTCCATAGTACTTGAAGCATCAGCACAGGTTCTCAAGGAGAGACATATTAGAATTCTATGAGGAGGTAATGAGCAACTGAGAAATAGTTTATTCTGTGAATGTGATCAGCTTGAATTTGCAGCATGCATTTGTCAAGGTGCCATATCAGAAGCTGCGAAATAAGAGTCTATGATGTCAGGGGCAAAGTAATGGCATGGCGTGAGTTTTGGCTGACTGGCGGAAGGCCGACAGTTGAGTGAAGGGGTCTTTTCCAGGTTGGCAGCGCGTGACTTGTGGAGTTCAGCAGGGGTCAGTTTTGGCACAACTATTCCCCTAATGCATGAATGATCGGGTCAAAGGAAAAGCGAGTGTTGTTGATCTTTTGCAGAATACACAACGACAGGTAGAAGAACAGATCGTATTGAGGAAGCGGGCAGGCTGCAGAATGACGTGGACAGGCTGATTGCTTGGATAGAAGGTTGCAGTTCGGACACCGCGTGGAAAAGAGTGAGGTCATAAAGTCATGGCATGATTAGAGACATAGACCATTTTGTGACGTGGAAAGGCTTCGGTCATCTGTGGTTTAAAGGCACTTGAGAGGTCTAGTTGTGGTTTATCTTATGTTTCACATGCAGGTTCTATTGTCTGTTTGGAGGGTAAATGCAATGTCGGCTTTCATTCAAACGAGATGAAAACCAACCGCAGAGGTTTGCAACTGACGCGATAAGAGGCTCTCGTCAGACGCATTTCGATGATCTGGAATAGCTTTTCGCTTCATGTCGAAGGGAAAATATAATATGAGTGGTGGATAAGGGGTTTACAATGGCTGACACAGTGGTGAGCACTCATTTTACAGCACTTGGCTCAGAGGTGCGAATGAAGTCAGTAATGAAAGTGTCCAATTAAATGGGTCTCATCTCTTCTGGAGGTTTCTGCGTTTTCAACCCTCCCCTAAGATGGGTTCCAGATTCCTAACATTCCTAATCTGGGTTATGTGCGTTTTGCCCTATTCAGTGACTTGAATCACAAACAAGAAAGCAGAGAACAAGATCTCTTGCAGTTTATCCTCGGCTCTCAATTAGAGTCGAAAGTGAGGTCTGCAGATGCTGGAGATCAAAGTTGAAACTTTATTGGTGGAACAGCACAGCAGGTCAGGCAGCATCCAGGGAACAGGAGATTCGACGTTTCGGGCACAGGCCCTTCTTCAGGAATGAAGAAGGGCCTGTGCCCGAAACGTCGAATCTCCTGTTCCCTGGATGCTGCCTGACCTGCTGTGCTGTTCCACCAATAAAGTTTCAACTTAAATCTCAATTAGAGTCAGCAAGATGTGAAACTGCACGAGAAAACCGTGGTGGATTTAAAGCCTGTCACCTAACCCACTTGGCAGCAACTACAGAAGCACACTATTGAACTGTTTTGCTAGTTCTCTCTCCTGTGGAGTTGAGGGACAGTGAATAATTTTTCGGTTTGTTTCAACTCAATCACTGCAGCTTCGACAGTGTTAAACGTCAGGGAACATATGGTCTGTGTGATCATTCCCGATAGTTGGAATCGATATTCAGTTAAAATCAAAAGCAGATATATCAGGAGAAACTAAACTCGTCTGGCAGCATCTGCGGAAATTGAAACAGAGACAACGATTCAAAGCTTCTTCAGAAGTTTGTTATAACTCCGTTTTCTCCCAAGAGTATTGCAAAAGGTGCTGAGTTTCTACAGCAGTTTCTGTTTTTATTTCAGATTCACAGCATCCACAGCACATTATTAGCCACGAAAACAATACAGAAACGCTTTTATGGTTCCTTGCTGTGTACGGTTTCCGTTTGGGCAACATATCCCTGACCTCACTAAAAACCCTCACTGCGCAGATGGAGTAAGTACAGAGAGCACTCCATCGATGAGTGGGTGCGACCCACCACCCTCTCGATTAACAGCCGACCGCGCTGACGCAGGGCACCACAGAGACTCCGGAAAAAGCTTCATTTAGCATCTCATAAAGCAGGCTGTTAGTGTATCCAACCTTTTGCCTGACCTTCGCAGAATAACAATTGCCATTCATCGGTTTTGCTTTTCCATTCTAAAGTCTGGAAGATTCAGTATGGAAACTAGAGAACAGTCTGATCCCACCCTCTGCAGGCACCTCCACATCACTTGGAACCAGCTCTCTTACACCTGGGACCGCTCCCTTCGGAACTTTCAGTGCATTTCATGTTCCATTTTTTTCTCATTGTCCCGCAGCTGAGATGAGGTTTGAATTTCTGACGTGCAACAACGGGAGTCCTTTCAGTGTCTCAGATTATTTCATATTCCAAGAATATCAGAGTCAATGTATCGGTCTCTTAAAGCATGGGAAGGTGTCGAGACTGTTCCTGCTCAGTCGGATAGTTCACCCTTCATTCTCCTCAGAATCCGCTTCGCAAGGAATGTCAGAAGATTCACAAAGCTGGAGACTGGAATTTCTCTTTTGCTACTTGATCATTTTTGCTCCATCCAGCTCGCAACATTTTCCCACTTTCTTGTTCACAATCCTCTGCTTTGCATCAGTTCGAGAGGTGAGGAATCCCAGTTTTGTGGAGAAATACCCGACTCTGGGAACGTTCTCTTCGAAGCAAGTAAGGTTAACGGGAGATTTCCTGGAGAGATTTACAATGATGTTGAAGGGAGCAGTGGGGATGGGAAGGTTGTTGAGAAGGAGGTAATTTTGCCTCTGACCAGTACAACTCACCAGAGGACTGGGATTGAGGACATTTATTGAAAAGCAGCATTTGTGTCGTATACATTTTGCGAATTCTAAACAAACCCCATAGGTCTGGTATTATTTGTGTTTGGAGGAACAGAGAGAACGGCTTGAGTCAGGTCCGTTTCTGGTTCAGAACTCAAGTTTCCTGCATGTCAACAAATGAGCAGACCTGACAAATTGTGGAGTTACTGAGACGGATTTTTGTAGTTTGAGGGAGAATTCGTCCAGCAGAGAGTCAGTTAAAATCAATAGTGAATAAAACGTAGTCGTATGATTAAAACCTGTGTGGCGAAACACTAATGGATATCTAATGCATCGCCTTAACCACTCAGCCACAACTTTAACCCTGAGATACTGCTTAATATTTCTCGTGAAATTAGGGCGACCAAATGAAACCGTGAGTCCACTATACGGTTAGTTTTGTCTGCGCAATGACTCCAAAATTTGTGGTCACCCTGTAATTGATTAGAATGGAGGAGGCTGACAGGAAATTGGATTGAACGACACATATTGATGAGAAACGGTGCTTGGGAAGGAGGCATTTTCATGAGCAGAGAGATTAGAAATAATGCAAAGGATCGAAAAATGAAGATGTCATTGTATTTTTAAAGTGCCTTTCAGCACTATCTGAGTCACAGGCACTGAAGAAAATTTGAAGCAGATGTGGCATTGTCAAATCTAATGTGCAAATCAGGGCAATTTGTTCAACCAGAGGTCAAAAAGAAAATGCTACAAGTAGTCAGAAAAAAAACTTGTAGGACAGAGGAATCTGGGAGTTCTTGAGCCTAAAACAATCAAAGTTTTGCATCATTTTTTTCTGACCAACCATAATGCCTCCTTTCCAAAAGCTTGCAATGAAAGAGATGGTATCCGAAAAAAAATCTATAAGTCGAAACTGAAAAACGAAGACCAAGAAAATACTTGTGCCGTTCTTGTGGACTACATGGATGTGTATGGTTCTGTAAAATTCGTTTACAATGTACCTGGGCATTGGAATTGTGGGAGCTCGGGAGTGGAAGTCGGGAGATCCTTGATCACTGCCAACATTTATCTGTTTTCCTCACGTTTAGTACGTTTTATTTCGCATTGTGGTTCCTGTGAGTAAACTCAGGTGATTTATTTCCCTCACTGTTGCTCGGCACTCCCCGAAAGAATTCAACGTTCTTATCTCCTGCTTCTAGGTAACCTCTAAACATTTTACAACTGTCATTAAAACCTCGACATTTCCCACGACTGTCTGCCTTCTTACAATATCGATTGGGCTTAGGCCTGAAACGTCGATTCTCCTGTTCCTTGGATGCTGCCTGACCTGCTGCGCTTTTCCGGCAACACATTTTCAGCCCATCACTGTGTTAGTAATGCACACATGAAGAGCAACGCAAAACAGCAGCAATCGATACTGGGTTACGAACACAGATGACTGCAGCCAAATCTCAGAACAGTGACAACTGTACGTTCACAAACGCAGATATCAAACCGCCAGTAAACTCCATATGAGTACACTGACAGAAGCTAGCACCTGAAAAACAACAGAAATACACTTTTGGGCGACGGCCCAGGTTATATTTCTCAATCAGCAATCGAATGTTACACTGGTTACATCAGCAGTTCCCTCAAACAAAGAACTAACCGCTACGCAGACGGAGGAGAAAGTGAGGACTCTATGTGCTGGAGATCAGAGTCGTGAGTGAGGTACTGGAAAGAATAGCTGGTCAGGCAGCATCCGAGGAGCAGGGAAATCGAGGTTTTG
The DNA here is from genome assembly GCF_037043375.1 of Chiloscyllium plagiosum. Taxonomy (NCBI): domain Eukaryota; kingdom Metazoa; phylum Chordata; class Chondrichthyes; order Orectolobiformes; family Hemiscylliidae; genus Chiloscyllium; species Chiloscyllium plagiosum. Next base: position 82,885,952 of record NW_028270167.1, read on the forward strand.
GGTATAACCCTGATGAAGCATTCATGCCCGAAACGTCGATTCTCCTGCTTTTTGCCAGCTGCCTTGCATGATGCTCTTTTCCAGCAACAAGCTCTCCACTGCCACAGACTCTTATATAATCTGTGTTCCCAGGCGCGGAATTAGAGACACTCAGTGCCCTGAGTACACCTACTGGGGACACTTCGCGGTGGCGTTCAGGGACAAGTTGTTCTTCTTCAATGCGGGTCTCGATTTACCTGCCTCTTGGTCCTTTACAATGTTTGCTGCACTCCTTGCGTGTAGCATTGTTTGTATACATATGCACAGCACATGCAGGGTAGTGGTCATTTGTTCTGGTGAGTTGTTAGATGAATCTGGCTTTCGATTTATGTTCTCTCATAAATCTGAATGGTCAGAGGAGTGTGGCTGTCAGTTCTGAGATGTTGTTCATATATAAAGTTGAGTGCTTAGTGTGTCGGGTCATGGCATGTCCGCCGAGTGTTGTTTGTCTGCAAGGATTCTGCGGGAATATCTTTTGTTGGCAAACCATGTCTGGAGGAGCCAATGGACACCAGAGCTAGTTTCCACTCGTCGCAATACACACAGTCGACGAGAAAAATAAGTTCGACTGGGGCAACACAAATAGAATAGGACACGCCAAATAGCGGGCGGACAGAAAATGTCTAGAAGGAAAACACTCATCCATGGACTCCATCAAGAAGTTCGTTGGGCTAAAGCCAACATAACGGAACCTGCAACGAACTACTAGTACTGACAAACGGGTGCTGTGGGAATGAACTCAAATCAATTCCAAACGCCACAGGACAGCCACGCTTCACATCAGTCTCAGCAGCCCAGAAGATGTCGCCAAGAAAGCGCAGGAAACGGCTGCAAACCAACTTCCCAAAACAGCCAAAAATACGCAAAACTGCAACCTACGCTGGAATTACAAATCTTTACACAAAATTTGAAACCCCACAACAGCCGGGCTGCGCCAGCAAGGAAATGATCTCTGGAATCCCACGTGACATGTGTGGATGCTAAATACCACACGATGGCGGAGGTATGAGCTAGCAAAGCTCCCAGCTTCTTGTGCGTGTCCTTGTTAAAACTCACTGCTTCATTCTCCTCATCCCAGTTTCCATCCTTTGGTCTTGTATGCCGTAAGCTTTACAAATTGACATGTGAGTACCTCAAAAGATTTTTAGGTTCTCTGCTGCTTCGACACTGAGAGACAGCGAGTTCCAGATTCCAAACACTCGCTGTCTAATTATGTTTGTATTCGCATCTACTCAAATATTCTTGCTTCTTAACTTAAATCTACGGTTCTCTGGTGATTGACACCTCCATCAAAGGGAAACGTTTCCTTCAATCTGCCCAATCCAAATCCGTCATTGTTTTCTACATCTCAATGATGTCTCCTCTCAATCTCCCCTGCTCTCAAGAAAACAACTCCAGTCTGTCGAAACTGTTTAATAGCTGCACTTCTTCAATCCAGACAATATCTTCACAAATTACTTCTGCACTCTTTTGATAGCTGTCATATCGCTTCTATAATGTGAATTGTAGAATTGTACACAATACCCAAGTGAGAGCCGAATGATGATGTGAAACAAATGTGTAGAAACCAAAGAAATTGGTCTTTTCCAATAAAGCCTCTTTCCTTTGATAGCGTTCAGTGCCTTTTTCGTGAACCTGATGCTCCAATAATCTCTGGTCCATGCAAATACAAAACTATACAGGAGGATTAATCATGCAACCACCTTATCAGATTGCATTTTGTGTTTCAAAGGTCCTGATTGTGATGTTGGGCCACGTTCAACGAGCAACAGTGACAGCTGCAACACAGACTTAATGGTGTCAACGTGAAATTAAATTTTGCACGGTACTATGCATCAGTGACATGAGGAGTGACGGAAAGAGGTGATACTGATTGTGAAAGGGAGAGAAATATCCGATATTGAGTGAATTTGAAACTTGATATTTGATTCGCAATGATGTCAGAGAGCAGACTGGTGAGTATTTTCGCATTAAAAATGGGCTGATTCTTTTCAGCATTTGTTTCACACAGGTGATGTGGTATAAAATGGAACAAATGTGCATTGCCATTACTCGCAAATGAGCGGATATTTTTGCGGCTGCAACGCAGAGCACGAAACACGATATAATCACGTGAGAAAAAACACGGTATAAAAAGCAAAAAGTTCAATGGCATGGATAGGTGATGAACAGCAGTATTTGCACAACAGGAAAAGTTGGCACATACTGGACTGAGATTGGGTTGAATCTTCTTCTTAGATGTCCCCAGACACTGTGGAGATTCCACCACTGTGAATGTTGAATATTGAATCCGGTAGGTTCCTACAAAAGATGAAATGTACAGGCGATAGTGCACAGTATTGTCGAAATGCAGTGTTCAGTGACACAGAAGTTTCACATCCTTACTTCACCAGTTCCACGAGACTAGGAATAAATATCGTTGCACACTTACATCACACCGGTTCCCAGGTCTGGAATCATAAAAAACTGAGTGACGAAGAGGCGAAGATCTATTCTGAAATGCGGAGTGGAATGAATGCTTGTCTCGCCTCTGATATCCGATAATGAAATCCATGAGCACGTAGTCCTTCTATTAAAGCATAGACGCGCGTGAAACGCTGAGGCTGGAAGCTCCAATCTCAGCTGGAGCAACTACTGTTCACATAGCGAAGGGAGCATTGGAACATCGGGCTGTGAGGGCTAACCTCACCTAGAGACTCTTCAATTGACCTGGCGCAGGTAGCACTGGTCTGGGGGAAAAGATCCTGAGATATTTTAATCAGAATTGAAATAGATCCTGGTAGCACACAAGATTGTGGATTGAGATGGATGCTCCCCAGGGGATTGTCTCAATTTTAAATTAATATTTTTCAAAGATTGAGCTCTCTGAGATTTCTCGTATGTCTGACTCAACAGTTGGTTAACTTTCTTAAACGGTTTTTAAAATCTTTCTTTTATACTTTTCAATTTCCTGCAAACTTGCTCAGTTCATTAAATTAATCTAAAAATTCGAACATTAAAGGAGATATATGATGCTGGGATTCGGCTTGAGATTCCCTCGAATTATGGAGGAACAACAGGAGAGAGGAGGTGAAAATTATCCAGCCAGACAGAGGGTGAAAGGAAGCTTCTTAAGGAGAAATGCGCTTTCTTCACTAATGAAACTGACCACGTCGCAATATGGTGATGGCATCTGTCACTGGATTTCTATCAAAGCCCCGGATCAATTAATCACCCCGAGAGCATCAGTGTCAATGTGTCGGATTCTGACAGAAGGGGATAGTCCCTGCTCTGTCGGTCATTTCAGCCTTTATTCTCCTCTAATTCTCCTTCCCAAGGAGTTTCTGAGGATTTTGAAATTTGTGATTTGGTATTTGTTTCGTTTGCTTGCCAGTTCCTGGAGACGCAGCAATTGAACTGCTGGGTTTGGTAAATGGAAAGTATTAAGAACAAACTATTTCAGCTTCCACTTCTGTGGTGACCATGGTATAGTCAAGGCATTTATGGAAGGGATTCTTGCACTTGCATATCAGGAATCAAATCCACAATTTTACCTCGCCCCAAATCGTCATCAGTTTGTTAAAGCTGACAGGCCTTGCTGTCCAGCCAAAGAGGATTCCAACCTGCAATCCCTGATTCGTAGACAGCTGCGTTATCCATTGCACCACTGGCCAGGATATTACAGCACGCAGTCATGCTGCAAAATAGTGCTGTTAACACGAATATGAACAACAACGTTCATGTTCATAAGTTGAAAAACCAGCAAAGATAATCAACGTCACTGCTTCACTCCAATGGCCCCCACTGTTCGAAGCAACAGACGCAAATAAAACACGTCTGTCCCAATGAAGCTGATATTCACCCTATATCTGCGCTACCATGCAATGTGAATACTGCTAAACTGATAAATTTCAATTCCACTTCCCTGCTTTTCGTCCATAAATCGAGGTATACTCAAGTGTAATCACAACAATGGATGTTCCCGTTAATTTTCGGATCTTTAGATTACTTTAACGACCTGTGCGAGTTCGCATGAAAATCAATAATATAAAACAAGCTAAATCTCCCTTCTGTACATTTAACTCAGTGCAGAGTCAGCCTATGAGAAAGGTCACAGAGCGTACAAATTGCCTCTGTTTCTCTCTGCAAAGATTAGGTTCGCTACAAACGGGAAACAGGCCAATTGGACAAACAACTGCACACTGACCGTTCAAAGAGTAACCAACAAGATCTATTCCCCTATGAGTAATGCAGGTAACAGTTTCGGCAATTTTGCATGATCAATGCAACTAACCATTTTTATTTTGCGAGAGGAAACCAGAGAACCCAGAAAAAACTGGCTTATATTCATGGAGAATGTTCAAACTTCACAGAGACAGTCGCCCAATGCTGGAATCGAACCCGATCAATGGTGCTTTGAGGATACAGAGATAACCACTCCACTCCTCAATGAGTTAACCTTTGCCGGATATCTCTTTATAACAGAGACATTTACTTTGGAAAACATATTCCCTCAATCCTCAAATATGTGTCCTGTTAATAACTATTTTACTTCAGATTAAAATTGCTGAGCATCCTCTCCCTCAGATGTCCCAATCTCCCAGTGACATGTCAATAGAAGCTGCATAAGGTGTGTTTCAATCTGCAAGCCTGATGTCCAAATGCTCCCTGCTCCATGCCAATAAGAACTGCACCTGTTGAGGTTGGATGTTACAGCCTGACGTCCCAGTGCGTCATTCTCAATGTCAGTAAAACCGGCAGCAAGTGAGGTTGGAGCTCCCAGTCTGATTTTCCAATACGTCCTGCTACTCTATGTCAAACAAAGTTGGTCCACGTGAGGTTCAAACCCCCAGCCTAATGCCACAATGCTCCCTGCTCCGCAATAATAGACAGTGCTCCGCGTGAGTTTGGAGTTCCCAGTCTCGGCTTTTCACGCACTTCTGTACTGTCAGAGAAGGACATCATGGGTGGTTTTCTCCATCCCCATTTCCAGGTGGAACTCTGGGGTTGTACCACTCACTATAGCCTCACCCACCCACACCCCATTTATCTGGATGTAGGTGTGCTCGCTGAGCTGGGAATGTTCATTTCCATTCGTTTTGTCAATCTACTTCAGTGTTGTGGTTATGTTCGCCAAGCTGGAACTTTTTGTTGTAAACGTTTCGTCCCCTGTCTAGGTGACATCCTCAGTGCTTGGGAGCCTCCTGTGAAGCGCTTCTGTGGTGTTTCCTCCGGCATTTATAGCCACCCTCAGAGAACAACTCACCAGAACGATGGACCCGATACCCAGCATGAGCAAAACTAATGTAGTGTACAAAATCCCATGCAAGGACAGCACAAAACACTATACAGGACAAACAGGAAGACAGCTAACGATCCGCATCCATGAACATCAACTAGTCACGAAACGCCACGACCAGCTATCCTTAGTAGCCACACATGCAGCCGACAAGCAATGTGAGGCTCCCAAGCACTGAGAATGTCACCTAGACAGGGGACGAAACGTTTGCAACAAAAATTTCCAGCTCGGCGAACAGAACCACAACAACGAGCACCCAGCTACAATCTTCACCCAAACTTTGATCTACATCAGTGTCCTTTGGGTGAAGCGCTGCTGCTGATTCCTGCTTTGTATTTATAAGTTTCTTTGTTCTAGATGACAAAACGTGATTTGTTTTGGTTATATGCGCGCTCTCTCACTCTCCTAAGTCGTTGTAACGCCTCTTGTTGATGACTGAGGTGCTTCTGTTTACTTTTCCACCCTGATCAGACATTGCTGATATGAAGAAAGCAAAATTGATATGAAGTCATTCGTAAGAGAGTCCAACATTTCCTCAATTCCAACATGGCTTAGATTTCAGAGAGTCCATATGACAGCGTGAGTCAAGCAGTTCATCTGAGGAAGTAAATACTTTCATTCCTGCTGCTAACCAAATAAACTGTAAACGTGCTCTGTGCTTAAAAACGCGAAAACGTGAATTGCTGCAAATCACGATTAAGGATTTCTGCTTTTGTTTCCCAAAGGTTGAGAAACGGCATACAACGTCCAAGTCAGGCATTTCGCACTCCAGATTTGAATGCAGTTGAGAGAGACCATACATCAGACTTCAGTGTTCTCTGTGACCCTAGCAAATGAGAGTTCCCCTTTTCACTGTACCAGGCCACCTTCGCATGTAAAGCAAATGCGGTATGAATGCTACAGAAATGATCAATTCCTGGTAACTGGCCTTACACAGCACCGCCATCCAAGGTGTACAATTCGACTTATATTTAGGAACAGGGAGGACAGAAACTTAGAAGAGAAGGTGGTGCTGGAAAAGCACAAGCAGGTCGGAGCAGCAAGAGTATCGACGATTCTGGCTTAAGCCCTTCATCATCTATAATCCTGTTTCCGCGAGGAGAAAAAAAAATAACAAAGTTTCACACAGTAATTCATCCGATTATTTATATTCCTTTGCACCACGGCGGCAGATATGGGCGAGCAAATTTCAAGACAGTTTTGCTGATGAGAATATCAAACACGGATGTTCTGTTCACGTCAACCCAAAAGGCGACCGCCTGTAAAAATGGAAGAAGGATGTTTCTACCTCGTTTTGAACAGGGGATGTCCCGTGTCTGATGAGAGTTTCGGGTGGAAACATTTTCCCTAGGGCACTGATGGAAAGGAAGCTTCTAACTTCCATTGTAAACAAGATAGCCACAAGTACTGCAGACATCAGCGAACATTCAGGATCGCTGCAGAAACAAATTTGAATAAAAAAGGAATTCATGCGGCTATCATTTCGAATTATATTCCTTTTGTCCATTAGTGATGGACGACTAAATTCAAAACGAGGTTTGCTAAAGAGACTGCAATAAATCCCCATCCACCACAATCCGGAAGCCTGCCGCCCATAAGGAAAGAACAGCAATGTTTCTGCCCGTCCCTGAACACGACCACTTTCGCAGAAGCGGATACTTCTTCTCTACAGAAAGCATCAGGGCTCGCCGACTGATCTTTTAAAAATAGTTTTCGTCCGTGCATATTCAGAACAAGTAAGAATAGATGACGAAGAAAATCGCACACAACAATTAATTGGACTTGTATTGCCTTTCACCACAGCGGCAGGAATGGGCTGGGACAAGAAAAGGAAAGTTTACTTGCAAGACCAACAAGCAATAAGATCGAGCCATGTTCAGAAACAAGCCTATCGTTCTTTTCGCAGGACAATTGGAAACAAGGATACTTCATGTTGGAGGTGAACGTGATAACCGCTTCCCCACAGAAATACAACGGGGCCAGTGAATTGATCGAACTGACCACCTCCCCCACCAACCCAAGCGGTGATTGCTTTGCTCACGGGAGATCGTGTTGGCCCCGCTGGCATCATACCAAATTCGGTCACACACAGAGACATTTCAGCAAGCTGCCATCAAATACGGAGGTGGCCGGGTTCAGGCCCACGTTGGAAATCAAACTGAATCCTAAAATCAGATAGAGTAAGCATTGCAGAGGAACGCTGGAGAATCGCGATGAGACCCACATCTGCCATGATCACATGGCGGAGCAGCCGAGTTGGACTGAAAGGCCAAACGTTCTGGTTTCTAGCCATCAGTTACGTAATGAGACAGAAACGAGTTACTTATTCAGTTCGGGGACCTCCCGTCAGAGCTGCTAAAAATGTTGAGATGAGATATGTCCGAAACAAATCTTGTTACTGTCAAAATGGCTGGAGAGGAAATAATAAAAGAGAAGCTCCAGATAAAGGTGGAAGTCAGCAGATAGTCAATAGAAAGGGAGGGTGTGGAAAGGCAGAGGGAGCTGGACATGAGAAAAGAAGCGTCACTGGCCTTGCAATGTTAACACTGCTTTCCATTCTCAAAATTCTGCCAGACGTGCTGATATTTTCAAGTAAAAACTCTCTTTGTTACAGAAACAGAAGTTGGGAGAATTATCCTCGGCCAATCAGCTCTTCCTGCTCTTGGAATGTTTGACTACCTTGTTCCAATAGATCACTTTCGTCCAGCACTGAAAACTCACAACACAGCCCAACACCACCCCCATGCCATTTCCCAGAATAAGCTGTTTGTTGCATCAACCCGCATGGCAAAAAATCATTTTTCCTGTGAATTGTTCGACATTCAGGGAGATTTCCTTAAGGTTTTCATCAGAACCTTCTGAATCAGTTAAATGCGGTTCAGCACAATTTGAAATGGAACCGTTACTTCCTGTTTCCCGCCCCCCACCTGAAGCAAGTGGCCGTTTTACTGCATGGTTGGAGTAGAACCTATACCTTTGAAAGGGACATCATGCATCGTACATTCGCCGACTTGTCTCGGCCACTTGCAGTGAAGTGAAGAGACTTTTCCTTCGGAAACAGACGTGTCAACGAAAGAATGACGCTGCCTACAGTGGAAGTGGAATGGAGAGCTGGGATCCAGTAAGAATATGAAAGCACCCATTGTGCAGTTCAAGATCACGACCCAGAGATCAACAGTCGCAAACACTCAAATTAAAACCGCCAGAACACGCGTAGCCCTTTCGTGTACAAGTACGGACAGGAGTGGAGTTGTGATATCGGCAGCAACAACTGGATAGAAACTGGCACTTATATTCAGCGTCACAGACCGCTTGGACGGCTACGCCACGAAAGAAGCACTCCAGGTCTGTCATGACTAGTATTTCAGCATCACTTAACTTTCGGCACTTCCTGCTCCCCAACACCCTCCTCCGTGCAGTAATGCAAATTGTTTGGAAATGAGTTAGCTCAATTGGGTAGGCGGTTGATTAGTAATTCAGTAGTAACACAACGCATTCGGTCCCCGTGCCAGCTAATGTCGCCCTGAAGGTCTCACCTTTTTAACCTACTCGCTTACTTGAGGCTCAGTAACTTTTAGGGTAAAGCCCTATCAGTCATCTCTCTCTCTCTCTCTCTCTCTTTCAAAAGTTGGATCCTGGTCCTATAGTCTGTTGGGCTACGCCAACTTTAATTACATAACTTTAGATTGTGTAATAATTAGCAATCTAGCTGTGTGAGGTCCCTTGTGGGAGCTTCAAGAATGCAATGATAGAAATATTCATTAAGATGGAGATTGACAGAGTTTATTCTGAGTAGAGGGGATAAAATCTGAATACAGGAAATTACTGTAGTATAAGGAGGAGAAGGTTACAAAAAATTGGGGAACATGACTCAACTGCATGACAAACATCTGGAGATCCCTTGGAGGATTTTCAGCAGTTCGTCTTTCCTATCTGTCACAAAATAAAACGGGAAAGGTGACTCAACCATTTTGATGAAGGGAGATTAGAGATTGTACTTGATCCAAGAGAGAGGCGTACAAAGTGTCTAAAAAGAACAGCAGACATGAAAACTGAGGGTATTTCAGATTTCAGCACGATTGAGGGAGTGATTAAGAGGGACAATGACGTAAAGAAGTAAGCCAGTGAAGTACTAGTTAATTGTAAATTCTCCTCAGGTTCGCTGAAGACAAAAACAAAGATTAATGGAAACAAATCCCTTACAATGATAAACAAGGGAAGTTATAATATGGGTTCAAGAGATGGCAGATCAATTAACTATATACTGTATTTTGCTTCTGTCATCTCAAAGGATGTCAAATAATATCCCTAAATTGCTGAGGAGCATATTAGAGGGAGAACTGAAAAAAACCTCAGTATGTGTTGGGGAATGGTGTTGGGGAAATTTATAGGATTAAAACAAAGATATCACAGGAATGCTACTCTCCACCGAAGCGTACTTAACAAAGTGGCCCAAGAGTTAGTGGGTCTAATATGAAACAAGGAGCTTGAACCTAAATAGGGCAATCTCAAGTTTCAAGATCCTGCAGAATCTAAAAAAAATTAAATGGATTGGAAGCTAGCTGATGTGACAACACCTTTTTTTAAAAAAAAGGTCGGTATGAAACATGGAATTATAGACCAGTTAGCCTAAAACTAGAAACCAATGATAGGATTGGAAAGAGTCGGTCTGCATATATTTACGAAAGGGAAATGAGAACCTACTTCTGGTGTCTGTGTACGAAAATTACTGAAAGTATGCATGCAGATGCAGCAGGAGGTAAAGGAGGCAAATGGCAAGCTGGCCTTTGAAGCAAGAGGAGTTGAGTGCAGGAACAGGACTGCCTTGTTGAAATTGTACAGTGTCCTGCTGAGGCCATACGTGGAGTGTTACTTGCACGTTTGGCTTGTGGAGAGTGCACAATAAATTTTTAACAAAGCGATTCTTCAGATGGCTGGACTGAACTTTGGGAGCAATCTGAATTTGTTCCAATGAAATCCACTGATGTTTAGAAGAAAGAAGTAGGACGTCACACCAACTAATACAATTCTAGCAGGATTAGCATGTTAAATGTACGATCATAATTTAAATCAAAACAGATGATCATTGCTTATTGTCCCATTGCTGTTTGTGGAGACTTACTGCCCAGAGAGACAACCTGAGGTTCAGAAATTAGCAATATAATTTCTATCAACTCCAGCCCAGTTAATGTGATTAACAACCACAACATCAATACTCCAGCAGTGTCATCATGTACAATGTCCAGTCCTGACTCTGGTGAACAGTAACATCAGAATCAGAATCCTGCAGTGATGTGTGAACTCTACCCCACACGGAGCAGGTGGATGACCACTTCCTTGTGACAACTTACTGGAGTCTCAGTTGTATTGAAAACGCAGCAAATCCCTTGTAAGACAGAGAGGTAAACACTTCATACTCAGTGTGAACCCGCAGGGGTCTTAGGGAGTGGGATGAATCACTGAATCCCTTCTCACACACTGAGCATCTGAACGGCTTCTCCCCTGTGTGGGCTCACTGGGGACTCGGGGGGCCAGATGAATCACAGAATCTCTTCTCACAGACTGAGCATCTGAATGGCCTCTCCCCCTGTGTGGGCTCATTGGGGTCTCAGTAGGTGGGATGAATCACTGAATCCTTTCTCTCACAATGAGCATCTGAATGGCCTCTCCCCCTGTATGGGCTCACTGGGGTCTCAGGGGGCAGGATGAATCACTGAATCCCCTCTCCCACACTGACCATCTGAATGGCCTCTCCCCTGTGTGGGCTCACTGGGGTCTCAGTGGGAAGGATGAATCACTGAATCCCTTCCCACACACTGACCATCTGAATGGCCTCTCCCCTGTGAGGGCTCACTGGGGTCGCGGGTGGGGGGGAGCAGGATGAATCACTGAATCATCTCTCACACACTGAGCATCTGAATGGCCTTTCCCCTGTGAGGGCTCACTGCGGTCGCGGGTGGGGGGGGGGGCGCAGGATGAATCACTGAATCCTCTCTCCCACACTGAGCATCTGAACGGCTTCTTCTCTGTGTGGGCTCACTGGGGACTCGGGGGGCCAGATGAATCACAGAATCCCTTCTCACAGACTGAGCATTTGAATGGCCTCTCCCCCTGTGTGGGCTCATTGGGGTCTCAGTAGGTGGGATGAATCACTAAATCCTTTCTCTCACAATGAGCATCTGAATGGCCTCTCCTCCTGTATGGGCTCACTGGGGTCTCAGGGGGCAGGATGAATCACTGAATCCCCTCTCCCTCACTGACCATCTGAATGGCCTCTCCCCTGTGTGGGCTCACTGGCGTCTCAGTGGGAGGGATGAATCACTGAATCCCTCTCACACACTGAGCATCTGAATGGCCTCAACCCCGTGTGGGCTCACTGGGGACTCAGCAGGTGCTGCATTTGAGTGAATCTTCCCCCACACTGGGAACAAGTGAATGATCTTTCCCCAGAGTGAGCTCGCTGGTGTTTCAGCAGGTCAGAGGACTGAGTGAATCCTTTCCCACTCACTGAGCAGGTGAATGGCCTATCCCCAGTGGGAATGCACTGATGTCTTTGCAGATGAGAGATTTGAATGAACCTTTCTCACACATGGAGCAGGTGAAGGGTCTCAATCCTCTGTGCCCTCTCTGGTGCCTCAGCAGATTGCAAGATTGAGTAAACCCTTTCCCATTCGTGTGGCAGGTGAGCGGCCTCTCCGCAGTGTGACTGTGTTGGTGAGTGTCCAACTGGGAGGGGTAGGTGAATTCCTTCCCACCTTCCCCACATTTACACAGCCTCACCCAGGTCCTGTCATGATGGTGTCTCCCCAGATCACATGACCAGTTAAGTCCTCAACCATGCACACAATATGGGAATGGTTTCTCTGGGCTGAGAATGCTGCTTTCCCTTCCATATTACCCATAATGATCAGGACTTGTGGAATTGGGTGGCTCTCATATTGCTTTCAAGTGTGCATTTCCCATCCGTGAATCATTTGGCTGTAAAACAAGTTTATCTCTGTCCTTATTGCAATAATATTGCACGAGGAATTGAGAACAGTTCGTAATTTACTCTATTATTCGTTTCTGATCAGGATCTGATTTCTCTGCTCTCAAGGTTGACATCAGTCCGTCTCACACATTGTTTCTATCCCTTTAAATTAGAACAGCAGTGAAGGACAGTGTTCCTTTAAACAGCCATCCTCTGCACATGCTCCAATGGCTCAAATGAGCAACTTAAAGCTGTAGCTATGCTTTCGTGTCTCCAAGGGAATGGGGAGAAGCTGGAAGAGACGCTGGATCACTGAGAGGAAGTGAATTTCCCAGGCTTTGGAGAAGCAAATACAAACCTGCAGGACAGAGTCTGAGTGGGATTAAGTTTTTTTTATCAATCGCAACTTTTGTTTTTTTTTGTCCCTCTGACTCCGGGCTCATCCCACAACACCCAGCTCCAGCTTTCTCTTTAGTTCTCTGAACGTGGAAAACTTGAACAATGCAATGATCTCAGTTATGTGTTCTACTGTCATCATGATGCTGAAAGTAAGTTAGCAACATTTTAAACAACTTTGTGCACTTAACCAGCAGAACTGACACCTCCTCCATTACTTACACTTCTTGACCCATGATACCAGCTTCTATGACAGTTATAATTCTTTGACCACTTGGTTAAAGCCAGGTAAGTCAGTTCCAACAACTATTAATAGATCGTATCGAAAGAGGGTGCCCCTCAACTGACATTCATTTCTCAAATGTGTTTTTTTCTTTGAAAACACTTGACATGGCTGGCAACCTGGCAATACAGCATACAGTAAATTGATAGTCTCAGTAGCCACTTCCAATCCATGAAGCAGCCAGTAACATACACCAGTGAATTGATTTCTAACAACAGCATTGCCCTCTCAGGAGAGATTGAGGAGAATGAAGCTCTCTTCTTGAGCGTATCTAAACATGAAACACTTGAAATGAACAAAATTTTTAAAGAGCTCAATAGGATCGACACAGGAAGGATGTGCTCCCTGGCTGGTGTGTCTGGAATGAAATAAACACTAACTGTGGTATCTTTAACCAGCATCCCCTTCAGCTGCATCAATGTTGTGTATTTCTGAGCTCATCCAGTTTCACTCTCTTGAGCATTCCCATTGTTAACTGCTGTAATGTTGGGGGCTATGCAAATTCATGAGATTCCCAAACCTCAACCGTCTGTCATTCACTTTTACTCACTGAGACACTCCTTCAATTTGCCCTCTTTACCAAACGTTCCTTCACCTGCTCTGATATTCCCTTATTTGGCTCAGAATTAAGTGACCACAGAACTTTTATAGTGTAAAAGGAGGCCATTTGGCTCATCAGCTCCACAAAGAATCCTCTTCCCTCATGCTTTTCTTCCATCTTTTCCCCATTCTTCCTCTTCCGATGTTGAAGGGAGGCATGGTGGCAGAGTGGTTAGCACTGCTACCTCACAGCGCCTGCCGCCCGGGTTCAATTCCCACCTTGAGCAACTGTCTGTGTGGAGTTTGCACATTCTCCCCATGTCTGCGTAGGTTTCCTCCCACTGTCCAAAAATGTGCAGGTGAGGTGAATTGGCCATGCTAAGTTGCCCGTAGTGTTAGGTGTAGGGGAATGGGTCTGGGTGGGTTGCTCTTCGGAGGGTCGGTGTGGACTTGTTGGGTTGAAGGGCCTGTTTCCACACTGAAGGGAATCCAATGTTCACTTCATTGTACCTGGTTCCATTAGCAGTGGATTCCTAATCTCAACCTTTTGCAGAATGAAAATGGTTTGTCTAAATGTCGCATGTGCATCGTTGCCAATTACCTTGCAGCGATGCCTCACCATTCTTGATTCTTTCACAAATGTGAACAGTTGGATTATGATTCCTTTTTAGCAGCTTTCCTTCCATCCGGGCTGCAGGTTATGTTTGCAGTCAGGAGGAGTCCATGGACAGTGTACATATTCACTGTGACAGGTTCTAGCCTCTGTGCAGTTCCCTGAATGGTCAGCTTCCCAACATTCAGTGACGTATCAGGATCAGTCCTGATCCTGAGCTGTGCACGGTGGAAGCCACAGGGATGTTGAAGGGTCTTCACTTGGTTAAAACTAATCTGTAGAACCAGAATGCACAGCGTGAGAGAGGCGGGTTACTGTCTGAACAATAGTTAGAGGAGAATATGAGAGTCCACTTGGCCCATCAAGTCCACTCAGCCACTCATCAAAGTCATAGCTCACCCAATTGTGGCCTTTCCTTCATTTTGCTGACAAGATTTGCTTCTTCTCTGTCCATTTGTCTGTGCCTGGTTATCCTGCAAGATGAAGTGTGCGGGGACAAGCAGTGGACTTGATACCTTCCAGACTTATTGGACCCTTAGGACACAGGGTGTCTAACAGACACGGAGAAGTACATTCTGATTAAATTAGACAGCTTCCCATGTCCCATTCCGTTGTTTTGGACTTTGTTGCTGATTTTGGTTTATTTTAAAGTTTGGTTTATTTTAAATTGATTGGATTAAAAATTAAGTGTAGAAAACAGCGAAGAAGAAGCCCCTTCAGGTCGCTATACAGAGGCTGTAAGCTCTCCCACTGACTGTATAAAAAGCCAATGGCCTGTTCTCAGCCCCTGCCCAGTACTCTCTCCTTTCACATTGGTGAGGGTGCTGACGGGTTCCCATCCCTGATGAACATGAGTGAATCCTTTGGTAATTAAACAACAATCCGATAGGTTTTATGACACTCTTCCTTACGGACAAACCCACCAATTACTATATGAATTCCCCCTAATTTCACAAGCTGCCTTTCAGTTTATTCTTTATCTCAAACATTGAAACAAATTATGTCAATTCTAAAGTGTTTTATAAAATGGGGACATGCAGTTAAGAGGCAGATCAAACATCACCCCAAGATCAAAGAGAGATACTTCATTTAATATAAAATGAACAGTGCTATCTTTTAGAACATTTAGAGTGAGGAGAAACTACTTATTCTGTGTGGTCTGGGCTTCACGTTAACATGTGCCTTTTTGAAACTAAACCAATGTCACATGGACAAGAAACTGTGGATATGGCGGGGGTGGCGGGGAGGGGGGGGTGCGACTGTGGGAAGGCTTTCAATTACCCATCCAATCTGTGAACACTTTAGTACAGTCAGATCAGGGAGAAACGTTCACCTGGTCGAAGTGAGGGAAAGCATTCATAAAGTTCTCTCACCTCCTGGCTCAGCAGTGTCTTCACTCCGTTTTGCTGCTCTGTGTGTGACAAGGAATTCATTCTGGCTTGCCCTATAATAGTAGTGTTGTCCCAGTCGAATTCATGTTGCTTGTTGTCTGCGTGTGTGGCTGCTAAGGATAGCTGGTCGTGTCGTTTCGTGGCTAGTTGATGTTCATGTGTGCGGATTGTTAGCTGTCTTCCTGTTTGTCCTATATAGTGTTTTGTGCAGTCCTTGCATGGTATTTTGTACACTACATTCGTCTTGCTCATGTTGGGTATCGGGTCCTTCGTTCTGGTGAGTTGTTGTCTGAGCGTGGCTGTTGGTTTGTGTGCCGTTATTAGTTCTAGGGGTCGCAGTAGTCTGGAAGTCAGTTCCGAGATGCTCCTGATGTATGGTAGTGTGGCTAGTCCTTTTGGTTGTGGTATGTCCTCGTTCCGTGGTCTTTCTCTTAGGCATCTGCTGATGAAGTTGCGCGGGTATCCGTTTTTGGCGAATACCTTGTATAGGTGTTCCTCTTCTTTTTGCAGTCCTGGTGTACTGCAGTGTGTTGTGGCCCTTCTGAATAGTGTCCTGATGCAGCATCGTTTGTGTGTGTTGGGGTGGTTACTTTCATAGGTTAGGACTTGGTCTGTGTGTGTGGCTTTCCTGTATACTCTTGTAGTGAATTCTCCGTTCGGTGTTCTCTGTACCATCACGTCTAGGAATGGGAGTTGGCTATCCTTTTCTACTTCTCTCGTGAATCGGATTCCTGTGAGTGTGGCGTTGATGATCCGGTGTGTTTTTTCTATTTCCGTGTTTTTCATGATTACAAACGTGTCATCGACATATCTGACCCAGAGTTTGGGTTGAATTTGTGGTAGGACTGTTTGTTCTAACCTTTGCATAACTGCCTCTGCTATGAGTCCCGAGATTGGTGATCCCATGGGTGTTCAGAACACAAAACAGGACGCTGAACCTATCAACAAAGACGGCATACTTAAACTACTGGACTTGTGCCTCACAACACACTTCACATTCAACAACCAGATTTACGAACAAATCAACGGAACACCCATGATTAACAGTATAAGTTGCTTAAACAATAATGCAACTTTGCCTGAAATAAAACTTTGCTGTCCCAGAACGAAGGACACCCAACATGAGCAAGACGAATGTAGTGTACAAAATATCATGCAAGGACTGCACAAAACACTATATAGGACAAACAGGAAGACAGCTAACGATCCGCACACATGAACATCAACTAACCACGAAACGACACGACCAGCTATCCTTAGCAGCCACACACGCAGACAACAAGCAACATGAATTCGACTGGGACAACACTACTATCGTAGGGCAAGCCAGACAGAGAATAGCCAGGGAATTCCTAGAGGCATGACATTCATCCACAAACTCCATCAACAAACACATCAACCTGGACTCAATATACCAACCACTACAGCGGACAGCTGAAACTGACAACCGGAAGTGGCAAGGACAGACCACTATAAACACCGGAGGAAACAGCAAAGAAGCGCTTCGCAGGAGGCTCCCAAGCACTCATGATATCGCCAAGCCAGGGGACGAAACGTTTGCAACAAATACTTCCAGCTCGGCGAAGAGAACCATAACAGACATCCCACCTGCTGACACACCAATGAGAGCACACTGAGGAGAGACTGTTCCCCTGCTCTGAATGGGACGAAGAGTTCATTCCGAAACGCGACCTACTGACACACCAGAGAGTCAACACTGGGGAGAGACTGTTCCCCTGCTCTGTGTGTGATAAGGAATTCATTCAGACCTCCCACCTGCTGACACACTAGTAGGTCCACATTGGTGAGAGACTGTTCCCCTGCTCTGAATGTGGGAAGAAATGCACTGTCATTCAGGTGAATTAATTACTAGCGAGTTCCCACGCAATAACAATGATTGGATTTTTGATTTTGTTTGTTCACAGGATCATCGCATCCCTTTCTGGGGCAGCATTTATCAACCATTCAAACTATCCAGAGGATATTGAATAATCAACTACATTGTCATGTCTCAGTATTCACATGTCGGCCCGACCAGGTGAAGATTGCAGCTTCCCTTCGTGAAAGGGTATGAGTGAACCAAATGGGAATTCAAACCAATTGACAGGATACCATGAGGCGAACCTTTTTTAAACTCCAGAATTATATTACATGCGAATTTCACTATTTGCAAACTACTGTCAGTTGGAGTTCCTTAACCAAACAATTTTACCGGGGCAGCAAAGTTTTATTTCAGGCAAAGTTGAATTATTGTTTAAGCAACTTATACTATTAATAAGGTATAACAGTATACCTGATTCATTATGTTTAAATATTGTGTGCGTGTTTTTACACTGATTATGGAGCACATGATTACCTGGAGCAGTTGATGAAATAGCACACTCTTGGTCTCGATAGGTGCAGGTTAATAAAGGTTTTGTTACTATGTATGGTGAGCATGCAGTTTTGTTGATCAGCTCTTACACCAGTATTTAACTATCCAGATTCTATGTCACATAGCCATGAGACAAGAAGGTTCAAATAATTGATTGACACAGTAACAAACCGGCCTGAGAAGCAGAAGATTGGAGAGAAATAGATTGGAGAACAGAAGGCTGACCTACAACCATAACAAGACTGCCCCATTATTCGCCAACAGCCAGTTTGTCTTCTGTATCAGTGAACCATTTCCAACTGTCACAATGGGATACTTTCTTCATATATCATTCATTTCTTCATTAGTTAAACTCGATAAATTCTTTGGAAATTGCGATAAATTGCCAACTGCATCTCGTCAGTAATTTTAATCATGAACCACCTAAAATCAACAAACTCCATATCCCGAAAAATAGTTTGAGGTTGTGGATCACTCACATATTAGGAAGGATGGCAGGGTACCTGAGAGGTCGCAGATCACCCACACAATGGGAAGGATAGCAGGGCACCTGAGAGCGGCAGATCACCCACACATTGGGAAGGATGGCAGGGTCCCTGAGAGGGGCAGATCACCCACACAATGGGAAGGATGGCAGGGTCCCTGAGAAGGGGACAGATCACCAACACATTGGGAAGGATGGCAGGGTCCCTGAGAGGGGGCAGATCACCCACACATTGGGAAGGATGGCAGGGTCCCTGAGAGGGGCAGATCACCCACACAATGGGAAGGATGGCAGGGTCCCTGAGAAGGGGACAGATCACCAACACATTGGGAAGGATGGCAGGGTCCCTGAGAGGGGCAGATCACCCACACAATTGGAAGGATGGCAGGGTCCATGAGAGGGGGCAGATCACCCACACATTGGGAAGGATGGCAGGGTCCCTGAGAGGGGACAGACCACCCACACATTGGGATGGATGGCAGGGTTACTGAGAGGGGACAGATCACCCATACATTGGAAAGGATCGCAGGTCCCTGAGAGGGACAGATCATCCACGCATTGGGAAGTATGGCAGTATCCCTGAGGTGAGGACAGATCACCCACATATTGGGAAGGATGGCAGGGTCACTGAGGGGGGACAGATCACCCAAACATTGGGAAGGATAGCAGGGTCCCTGAGAGGGGGCAGATCACCCACACGACGGGAAGGATAGCAAGGTCTCTGAGAGGGGGACAGATCACCCTGACATTGGGAAGGATGGCAGGGTCACTGCGAGGGAGACAGATCACCCATACATTGGAAAGGATGGCAGTGCCCCTGAGAGGGGCTGATTACACACACATTGGAAAGGATGGCAGGTTCCCTGAGAGGGGGCAGATCACCCATACATTTGGAAGGTTGGCAGGTTCCCTGAGAGGGTACAGATCACCCATGCATTATGAAGGATGGCAGGGTCACTGAGAGGGGGCAAATCACCCACACATTGTGAAGGATGGCGGTGTCCCTGAGAGGAGACAGATTACCCACACATTGGGACGGGTGGCAAGGTCCAATCATCCACACAATGGGAAGGATGGCAGAGTCCCTGAGAGGGTGGAGATCACCCAAACTTTGGGAAAGATGGCAGTGTACCTGAGAGGGGGCAGCTTACCCACACATTGGGAATGATGGCAGGGTCCGTGAGAGGGACAGATCACCCACACATTGGGAATGATGGCAGTATCTCTGAGAGGGGCAGATCAGCCACACATTGGTAAGGTTGGCAGGTTCCCTGAGAGGGGGCAGATCACCCACATATTGAAAATGATGGCAATGCCCCTGAGCGGGAGAGACCACCCATACATTGGGAAAGATGGCAGTGTCCCTGAGAGGGGGCAATTAACTAATTCATTGGGAAGGATGGCAGGCTCCCTGAGTGAGGGAAGATCACCCACACAATTGGAAGGATGCCTGTGTCCCTGAGAGGGGGCAGGTCACCCAAACATCTGGAAGGATGGCAGTTTACCTGAGAGGGGCAGATCACCCACACAATGGGAAGGATGGCAGTTTACCTGAGAGGGGACAGATCAGCCAAACATTTGGAAGGATGGCAGTTTACCTGAGAGGGACAGATCACCCACACAATGGGAAGGATGGCAGGGACCCTGAGAAAGGGACAGAACACCCACACATTGGGAAGGATGGCAGTTTACCTGAGAGGGGGACAGATCACCCACACATTGGGAAGGATGGCAGGGACCCTGAGAAGGGGACAGATTGCCCACACATTGGGAAGGATGGCAGGGTGCCTGAGAGGGCAGATCACCCAAACATTTGGAAGGATGGCAATTTACCTGAGAGGGGACAGATCACCCAAATATTTGGAAGGATGGCAGTTTACTTGAGAGGGGCAGATCATCCACACAATGGGAAGGATGGCAGGGACCCTGAGAGGGGCAGATTACACACACAATGGGAAGGATGGCAGGGTCCCTGAAAAGGGGACAGATCACCCACACATTGGGTAGGATGGCAGAGTCCCTATGGGGGGGGGGGGGCAGATCACACACTAAGTGGGATGGATGGCAGGGTCCCTGAGAGGGACAAATCAACTACACACTGAGAAGGATGGCAGTGTCCCTGAGAAGGGCAGATCACACACACTTTGTGAAGGATGGCAGGGTCCCTGAAAGGGGGAAGATCAACCACACAATGGGAAGAATGGCAGGGTCACTGAGTGGGGGACAAATCACCCATACGTTTGGAAGGATGGCAAGTCCCTGAGAGATGGCAGATCACCCACACAATGGGCAGGATGGCAGGGTCACTGAGAGGGGAGAGATCATCCATGCATTGGAAAGGATGGCAGGGTCCCTGGGAGTGGGCAGATGATGCACACAATGGGAAGGATGGCAGTGTCCCTGAGAGGGGTCAGATCACCCACACATTGGGAAGAATAGCAGGGTCCCGGAGATGTGGCAGATCACCAACACATTGCGAATGATTGCAGGGTCTCTGAGAGGGGGCAGATCACCCACACATTGGGAAGGATGGCAGGATCTCTGAGAGGGGGCAGATCACCCACACATTGGGAAGGATGGCAGGGTCACTGAGAGGGGAGAGATCATCCATGCATTGGAAAGGATGGCAGGGTCCCTGGGAGTGGGCAGATGATGCACACAATGGGAAGGATGGCAGTGTCCCTGAGAGGGGTCAGATCACCCACACATTGGGAAGAATAGCAGGGTCCCGGAGATGTGGCAGATCACCCACACATTGCGAAGGATTGCAGGGTCTCTGAGAGGGGGCAGATCACCCACACATTGGGAAGGATGGCAGGATCTCTGAGAGAGGGCAGATCACCCACACATTGGGAAGGATGGCAGGGTCCCTGAGAGAGGGCAGATCACCAACACATTGGGAATGATGGCAGGGTCCCTGAGAGAGGGCAGATCACCCAAACAATGAGAAGGATGGCAGCGTCACTAAGAGATGGACAGATCACCCATACATTGGAATGGATGACAGGGTCTCTGGGAGGGGGCAGATCACCCTCACAATGGGAAGGATAGCAGGGTCACTGAGAGAGGGACAGATCACCCACATATTGGGAAGGATAGCAGGGTGCCTGAGAGCGACATATCACCCACACATTGAGGGGATGGCAGGGCCACTGAGAGTGACATAAAACCCACACATTGGGAATGTTGGCAGGGTCCCTGCGAGAGGGCAGATCACCCTCACAATGGGAAGGATAGCAGGGTCACTGAGAGAGGGACAGATCACCCACATATTGGGAAGGATAGCAGGGTGCCTGAGAGCGACATATCACCCACACATTGAGGGGATGGCAGGGCCACTGAGAGTGACATAAAACCCACACATTGGGAATGTTGGCAGGGTCCCTGCGAGAGGGCAGATCACCCACACATTGGGAAGGATGGCAGGGTCACTGAGAGAGGGCAGATCACCCACACAATGGGAAGGCTGGCAGTGTCCCTGAGAGGGGGCAGATCACCCACACAATGGGAAGGATGGCAGTGTTCCTGAGAGGGGACAGATCACCCACACTTTGGGAAGGATGGCAAGGTCCATGAGAGGGAGCAGATCACCCACATTGGGAAGGTTGGCCGTGTTCCTGAGGGGGACCGATCACCCACACATTGGGAAGAATGGCAGGGCCCCTGAGAGGGACCGATCACCCACACATTGGGAGGAATGTCAGGGCACCTGAGAGGGGGCAGATCCCTCACAAATTGGGAAGGATGGCAGTGTCCCTGAGAGGAACAGATCAACAACATTGGCGAATTGTAGAGTTGAAGGGAGTTTTGACAGAGTTTATGGGCTTATGATCTGTGTAGATAATGTAGATGAAAACAGATTATTCCTATCAACTGAAGGAAATGGACGATGAGATACAAACGTTAAGATTTTGGACTGATTGACAGGGTGGATTTGATGAAGTGGTTACGCGGAAGGGATCCTATGCCCATTGTATCTTAATGATAGATAGTGGAGCTGAGCATCGTGAAGCGCTGTATTTAATCTCCAGTTTCCGTCAAACCATGGGTTTGAATTATCCCAGTACCAGAACCACAAGTGACGTACCTCACGTAGTCACATCGATGGGCCTGGGTAGTTTCCAGTTTGTGATTGTTCCTTTTCCTCTGTGTGTTTGCAGACCCCTCAAACTCCCTGACACTCTCGGTGATGAAAGCAGAAAATTGGTGAAAGACTCTGAAGACAGTGAGAGCTCCAGCTGTTCACCGCCGTTCAGATCCCCGCTAACCTTCCTGCTTTAGGGAAATCGGCATGCCTGGTTGGTGACAGGCTGTGTGGCTCAAATGGACAGCAGCGGGCTGCAAGATAAAGGTTGGTAGTTTGAGACCATCCAGGTATGGAGCTTTGGTTGTTCCAGATCAGACTATGGGAATACCACCCCACATCCATTCAAACCGGAAAATCCATGGCATGGTTGAATTGCACCCAAACCATTGATGATTCTGTCTTCCCTGACCCCACACGGAGTACGATAAGGACAAACACTGCTCTCTCCAGACCCCCCCCCCCCCCCCCCCCCCCCCCGCTGTCAACAAAAGGTGACCACTGCAGCTCTCTGCACAGCCCTGGGACACAGCTTACAGAAACTCCCCCCTTATGAACGGCGTTTCCCGTGTGAAAATTTTACATTTAATACGGTTACAGCTGCAATCCAACCCCTGTCCCCAAGACAGCTTCTAAGCTGCAGGACTTCGTGATGAGAACAGTGTTATGACTTTGAAGGTGTGCCCTCCACCTTTAAATGAGAGTAAATGCTGTACAGAACTGACAGCTGACAAATACCTGTGATGACCAGCTAGCAGTGTCAGCGTGCACTGGAAAATTGGAAAGCTGTAACATTTGGCTGTGAAACAAGTCTGAGTTGGTTTCTAATTAGGAAACAATTCCTATTTTACCAATCAGTTTAAATTATGTCTCAGAATACTAAAATCCAATCGCGCTTCGATTTAGTGTTTAGCAACACTGCAGAACCGAGGACTTCCATAATGTTGCCTCCACTGACCATTCTCCATGAAACATGCACAGGTCCTCAGCTGAGGAATTTTGTGGGGAACCTTAGCTCCTTGGCTTTGAACCGGGCCGTCTGCCCAAAGAAACTAAATGTTGTACTGATTTTAGTGGAAGGATCAGAGCACGGTAACTCAACTCTGAAATAGAATGGTCATCAGTGTTGTACACATCTGTGCATATTCAGAACCAGGTTGAAGAAAACCGTAACAATGTTTCACCTAGTAATGAAACAGGATTGCATTACTTTTCACCACTCGAGCATGTATGAGCGAGAAAATTCAAAGTCACGTTTGCTGATATGAACAGCAAGTTAGAAAGCTCTGCTCATGTCAGTCTGAAAGGCTGCCATCGGGAATAAGGCTATTCGTGCCAGATTTTGACATGGGGCGTTTATGTGTATGAGGTAACTCCAACACCCACTACACGACAGAAAGCATCCCCGCAAGTAACTGGTCTTCAGAGTCGTCCAGTGCTAAAATTTACAGCCGTTCAACGCTTCATCTTTCTGTTTCCAGGAGCTGGTTGTTCTCCAGCGTAACTGGCATCATTGAAAAATTAAGAAAATCACGTGAAATTGCTCACAAAGTATAATTGTCAGGGGCGCACAGTTTGGAATGTAGGGCTCGTCTGAAAATGCTGGGACAACTTTCCTTTCATCATCAGGCATGACCTTAAGGAAGGTTTGTCAACGGAATACTTAAAGTTTTGCTTTCAGCAATGTACGTAAGTTGAAAACTGGAGAGCATAGGTTTAAGGTGAAATAGGTAAAATATAAAATGGATTTGAGGCACCTTTCCCACACAGAAGGCTGTGCGTGTATGGAATCAGCTACCAGATGGAGTGGAGGAGGCTAGTACACTCAGGAGATTTCAAAGGCAATTGGATGAATTTCTGGATAGGAAGGGTTTAGTGGGATAGGGGCTAAATGCTGAGAAATTGTTTAAAATACACTTTCAGAGATTTCGAAGCATGAATGCTGTTTTGGGAACAGTCCGAGGGCAACCAGCCATAAACGACTCCCAGATCCTTCAGCAGAGCAATTCCATATTATGCTCCCAACATATATTGGAATCTTAGTGCACCGTCACCTCCCGAAAAACTCCGAAATGAGGGTAAACAAAAAACCGACTATGAATGGGCCATGAAAAGTGAATATTCCCAAACACAGTCTCGTTTAGATTAGTTAGCCCATCCGATCAACAATGCGGCAGTGCCTGCTGCCCACGTCTCCAGGACAGAAGTGAAGGAAATGAGAGAAATGTAAGACCATATGACATCCCAATTAACCGGAATTATTTACCCTTTCGCCAGAACACCAAATAACGACAAGTAAAGTAACTGCAGGATTTTGTTTCACACCAGCGATGAAATCTCAATCTCCGTTCGGTTTCACAGTGAACAACACAACTTGGCCGGAATATGAAGCAGTAGTGGAACCGCATGAGGCCCGGGCTTTTCGTGTGGGAGGCGAATGTGAACACGACAGCGTGGACACTGGCAGGTCGGAGAGGGTGCACTCTCCCATCTTCACGTCTCTGGTTGCTGAGTGAATCACAAAGAAGGAGTTTCACCAGAGCTGCAACTGCCTCACTTCCCCACTCGCCCTCCCCGTGTACATTTTCCTGCTCGTCAGTGATTTAAAGAAAAGC
Source organism: Chiloscyllium plagiosum (assembly GCF_037043375.1). Taxonomy (NCBI): domain Eukaryota; kingdom Metazoa; phylum Chordata; class Chondrichthyes; order Orectolobiformes; family Hemiscylliidae; genus Chiloscyllium; species Chiloscyllium plagiosum. The sequence continues at coordinate 82,911,019 of NW_028270167.1, forward strand.
AAATGGATGCGATGTCATTCTGTAGCCTCTCTGTCGGTTCCTCCGTTTCAGTTCCAACGTGGCTTAGAACTCGGGGCGCACCTTAATACAAGCGACGCTATGAAAGCACAGGTCCAGAGGTTCCTCTGAGAGTGGAATTTCTTTCATTGCTGTTGCTGATTGAATGAGTCACTAACGTGCGAACTGCTCCAAAACATGATTCAGGACCTCTGGTGCTAATTCTCGCACGTTGGATACCGACTGACAGCTTCCAAATGAGGTCTTTCAGAGACGACTTTGGGGGTACATTTGACAGACAGACTAGTTCAGGAATTCGTGGTGTGCTGTGATACCAGCGCATCAGCTTCTTCCCTGTCTTTGAACCGAGCCGCTGCGCAAGGAATGCAAATGCGGTACTGCTTTTCGTGGAAGGATCAGAAGGCGGTAACTACACTCTCAAACAGAATGGCATATGATCAGAACCAGGTTGGAGAACAACTTTACAATACTTTGCACAGTAATTAAATGGAATTGCATTACATTTCACTACGAGAGCAGATTTGTTCCGGCAAATTCGAAGGCAGGTTTGCAGATGGGAAAGCAAGCAAGAAAGCTCAGCTCTTGTCCATGGAAAAGGCTGCAGTTGAAGAACAAAGCAGCATCTGCCCAGTTTTGAACTGGGGACCTTTCGCGTGTTAGGCGAACGTGATAACCACTACACTACAGAAACAAGCCGCAGCCGGCCGTCCTGCGGGTCAGTAGCATCCAGCACTGAAAGTTGAAGCCATTCCTCGTCTCCCCTTTCTGTTTCCAAGAGCTTGTTGTTGTCCAGCGTAATTGACATCTTGAAAAGGTAAAAAAAAAGACACGTGAAATTGATGACAAAATATAGACAAAGATGTCGTCAATGTTTGGACCGTAGGGCGAGGTGGAATAGGCTGGGACGACTTTCCCTGCAGCATAACGGCTGCGACATGATCTTATGGAAGGGTGTTAAACTGAATATTTACGTGCTTTACGCAAGTTGGTGTGAGTTGAAAACTCGAGAGCATAGGTTTAAGGTGAGTGGGCTGAAATTGACAAAGGACCTGAGGCACATTTCCCACACAGAAGGTTGTGCGTGTTTGGAATGATCTACCAGAGGAAGTGGAGGAGGCTATTACACTCAGAAAATTGCAAAGGTAATCGGGTGAGTTTCTGGATAGGATGCGTTTAGAGGGATTGGGGCCAAATGCTAGGGAACGGGACTTGTTTAATTTTGGCTATGTGGTGAGCATGGACGAGATACACCGAAGTATCTGTTTCCACGCGGTCTACCCCAATAACGTCGTGTTGCTTCCACCGGCTTTGAAGGATTACTTTTTAGCGGAGTTTGCCGTCGCAGTCTGTGGCACAATCATTTAGTCTGTTCGACTGCTCATGGGAAAGGTAGTATTGTGAAACACTGCAGAAACGAACGACTTTATTACTTTTGCTCCGACTGACCATACTCCGTGAAATTTTCCCAGATCATCTGCTGAGGATTTTTGCTGCTGGAAGTTACCTCAGAAACCCTGTTAATTCGTAATGTATTGAGCGAATCGCAAAACAGAAAGCATTTAACACGGAACACAAACAGAACTGGCAAACCTAATGCATTTTCAGACACAGCGAAGCATGAATGCTAAATGTGAGACAGTCCGGAGGCATGAGCCATAAAGTAATCTCACAACTAACAGTAGGGCAATTCCAAACTACTCTTTCAAACATACTGCAGCCTTAGTGCACCACCACTTCCCAGACAATGCTAAAAAGAGAGAAAGAATGAACATAATAAGAATTGGCCATAAAAAGTGAATTTCACCAATCACAGTCTCGATTAGATGACCTTTCCCTTCCGATGTCTCCAGGACGGAAATTAAGGAAATGGGAGAAATTCAATAACATATCACATCGAAATTCATTGGAACGATTTTCTCATTGGCCAGAAAACCAAATAACGACGAGCCGAGTCACCGCAGGACTTTGTTTCACAACAGCGATGAAATAATAGTCTCCATTCGGTTCCAGTAAAAACTCAACTTGCCTGGAACATCAAGAAACAGGAGAGCTGCTTGCGGTTTTCCGTGCGGGAGGCGAGTATTACCATGACAGCACAGTCACTTTGAGAAGAACTGCACTCTCCCACACCACAGTTAACTCTCCAGGAATCGTATCCAATTTGTTAAAACCTCAACTTGCCTGGAACGTAAAGCAGCTTGAGCCTGCGATTTACCGTGTGGGAGGCGAACACGATCATGACAAGATGGACACTGACCCCCGTCTTCCCAAAGCAAATTCCCAGTCCTGCTCTTTATTTGAACACGCCGCAGCCACAGAAATTGCATGGGGTGACTCGAGCCTAAGCTTCTTTAGTAATTGAGTTCTGAAGCTGGCACCTCCGGCTCCTTGGCTACCCTTCATAGGGCTGATTCGGTTCGAATGGTGATATTTCCTGTGTCTGATCCGCAGGACATCCTGCAGGACTTTCAGACAGCGCCATCCTCCCTGTGACATGTACGTGCTGGATCACCTTCTATTGTGTCATGTGTCCTGGCTTTGCCAATATCACCGTTGTTTAACTCCCTACATCCTGTTGGTTGAACTGTGATTCCAGTCAGAATCACAAATGTGTAACAAAACACCTTAGCTGTGCTGGCTCTCTACAGAGATAAATGTGCTTCTCTTTTCGTAGCATTCTCTTGCCTTCTCCCTGTAACTCTACACATTTTTACTTTCAAGATGAACATTGAATTAGTTTTTCAACAACTCGATTGAAACTGCGTCTTTGTCAATGTCAGACCCTAACCATTCCCGATGTGAAAACATTTCTCATCATGTACATTTTTCTTCTTTTACTCATATCTTTAAAACTCTGCCGAATCGTTCTCGATCCTTTCAGGCGTAGGGAGCATCCTCCTTCCTTATTTCATCTGTCTAACCCACTCATGTCTTGGAAAGGTTTAACAAGACCAGCTTTTGGCCTTTTGCTCTCCAAGGAGACCTGTCCTAACTTTCTAAATGACCTTTAGTGTTGACATTCCTCATATACCACACCATTCTCATCAACCTGTTCAGCGCTATTTTCAATCATTTCACGTCCCCACTTCCTAAAGTTTCACACCCAGAACTGTGCGAATATCCAGATGGTGGATTTACTCAGAGTGGGACTCTGTGGGTGAACATCCTCTAACACTTGTTTCACTTTCACCACATGTGGTACTGTGCCATGCTCACTACAATGACTCTTCTGACCCAAAACTCAAAGGAATTTCAAAGTGTGCAACTTAATGATTTACATCCTTTTATCAAGCAGTTGATAGGAAGACCGGGCAAAAGTGAAATCAAACAACCAAGGCTCGATGGCGATTTGAAGTCAGACATTCTCCCATGCCAGTATTAACACAAGCTACTAAGCGAAGATCATGCCCTAGACACTCTTACCTTGCCAACACCAAACCAGCTGAGATTCGGTCAGGTCCAACTACATCCTAATTTGTCCTCAGATTTCTAAGCATCAAAGTGTTTTCAGAATGTCGCCTTCTCATTCCATCTCCTTGTTCGCGGGACAGTGCTATTTATCCCTTCCGTTTGCACTAAGTTGTCTCCATTGGCAGAGTATTCAGCTATTTCCCTCCACCGGGGAGGCAAGCGCGGACACACTCGATACCTCGGTCTCATTGGCACAGCCAGTTCCCTCAAGTGTTGAGAATCAGCAAGTTTGATTGGGAGCTTCCTGCAAATATCATTTATCTGAGAAGCGATAAAGATGTTGAGCTTATGGGTAAGACACAAGTGTAGTCCGGACTCTCTACCCTCAGGTAAATTCATGTGAGGGCATTTTTGTGCAGCTTGTTTGCTATTCAAAATCCATCTTCACACAGCAATCCAGCAGAAAGGCTTTTGGAACAGTAACATCGGCTTCTTGGCTGCAATCGGGCAGCAGTTAACATCTGAGCCCCAACTTTCCCAGGTAAAGACATTCCAAGTGAAAGTCTCACTCACTGAGAGCTATCCCCACGCCCCTGACCTGCGGGTTGCAGACAGTTTAACGCAGAAGATAGGGTGAACACTGAGACTTGTTTCACCATCAGCCACTCTGTCCCAGAGACAGGAAGAGGGACAGCATCAAAGTGTAGCGTCACTCACGCGCCGACAGAAGCTGTTCAGCCCATCGAGTCCATAGCGACTCTCTGCCGCTTGTATATCCCTGTGGTTATTTATGTCCTAATAATGCGGAGCTGTCCCTGTATCGCAATTCTGACTCCAACAAATTGATCGAATTGTAATTCACACGTTTTAATATCACAGGAAGAACACTGCTGTGTGAAACGGCGTGGGGAATAACTGCAGGGCGTCATGCGCATAGAGCACTCTACAACTGATGTATCTCACCTTCATCAGTTTATTCCCAGCTCTGGCAAGAGATTTTGCGAATCAGATCAGAGCACACCGACAGAGAACAGGTAAAGAGCTTCCAGAACTTCACAAGTGTGTTTCCTCACTTGTGTAAATTTCCCGTGTGTATCAGTATGAAATATTCATTTCAGATATATTGAATGAAAGGAAGCGGAAAGTGAAACAACAGGTAATGCGTAGAATGGAGATCTATTATAGAGAAGAACTGAAGGGGGCAGTACACACACTGAAACATGGAATTGTCAACGAGTAGAGGATGTTTTCAATCCATTAATTTAATGGTCATGAGCCCAATACGCTCCCACTGGGCCGCTCTGTTAGCGTTGACCATAGCAGTTTCACACAGTCTTCAGCATTTCGTCTGGCGTGTGGCATGTACCTCAGAAAAGGATTTCAAAAGGTCTTCACTATTATTGTGTGACACTCTGTGGTGCAGATGTGTCCCGGCTGTGTCAATATAACCTGTGATTAACTTGCCACATTCTGTTGGTTTAACTGTGATTTCACTCAGAATCACAAAACATGTCACAGTGCAAAGTGAGGCTATGCAGCCCCCAAACAATAAGGAAATGTCTATGGCGGTCGATTGATTGTCTTTATTTGATTGATTGATTGTCACATGAACCTCAGTACAGTGAAAACTTTTGTTTGCGATTGGTAAAGGCAGATCATACTAATCATGGACATGCAGATCACAGCATAAGTAAAACAAAAAAAATGGACAGATTTCAGGTTACTCCGCACAGGACGTGCACTCGGCAAAATCCACATTAACAGGATCAGCATCATTTGAAGTTAGGGAATCCATTTCTCAGTCTTGTAACGACCTCCAAGAAGTTGCTTTTGTGTATCTTTAAGCTTCGGTGCCTTGATCTGAACTCGAGCTCATCAAAATTAAACATTCTGAGTCAAAAATAGAACCATATGCAAAACTCCAGTGCTCAAGTGTGACTTCTCACACGTACATCACCCACCCGAGGCGATATCACACCCAAGACCAACAAACCAGAACCACAACAGAAGCATGATCCATAAATCAGGTGAGTTTCCGTGTTTAAAAAATAGGGTTTTTCTGATGTTTCGGAAGGAAGGCCGCACTGAGTTTTAATAACAGCTCCTTGCCATTCTGACTTCCGGTTCCCCGGAGGCTGTGCTAGCCACTTTTTTTGCGAGCGGGCTCCCATCATTGGCAGCTGGACGAACTCATCTTCAATTAGCAATTAGTGTTATGGGAGATAAACATGAACGCGCTTTTCAGCCCACTATCAAACACGGGGTTGTGGAGCGCGGGAGGGGGTTAGAGGTAGTGGGAGTTATGGAAGTTCTGGAAAGCTGTACAAAAGAGAGATCGCGCATGCACAGGACGTAATATTCTCTAGGGAACCTTGTGCAAATAACGACATCTGAGACAGATAGAAATGTGAAGAACTGCAGGGAAAGATAGAATCTCTCCCAGTCATGTGTCTGTGTCCTTCTCGAAATCACAGCGAGGGCTTTGCTGTCTGAATCAGCATGGGATGTTACTGCAGCGAGTCCTGACCCTCAGGCACGTTGTATCTGATCTGTATAAGTTTTATCACGTTACCGCCAGCTCAGAGAACAGATTTCAAAGCTCACATCATCTCAGAATGACACGGAACAGAAAAAAGCGATTCAGACCATCATCTTACCACCTGCTGGGGAGAAAACCGATGTGGGAGAGCAAACAGTCACGACCAGTGCATGTTCCCACCATTTACAATCTTGGTCCGTGTGACAACAAAAGCAGGAACCAGGAACTGTTTATCTTGCTCCTTAAAACAGGCGTGAAAATTTGCAAAACATAGATACATCTACATGCTGTTAGTGAAATGATGAAAAGCATAGTACAGTTCACAGAGTATGGTCTAACCTCTGGGTTATGGGCTCAGCACGCTCCAACTGGGACCCTCTGCTCACCGGATTTGAACACAAACAAAGAAATAACTCAGTGACAAAATCTGTTGAATCGGATTCTGTGATGAATTGAAAGTGATGGAATGAAAAGCCCCTTGAGAGCGGGATGTAACATTATCTGTGTAGGGATCGTTTTCCAGACGAGAGTGCGCAGTGCTGTTCCATTAGTCAATAACACGACAGATAGATTGAATCAGCGTCGAATGTTATTGTAGGGATCCCTGTCACTTAGACACACTGCACCTTTTGTACAATGTTGCAAAAGCACGGACGTTTTGTGTAGGGACAATTTCAAAATCGTTACTGAGGCAAAATGCACAAATGAGCAAAACAACAAAGCAACCACAGAATCTGGTGTTACGTGAGGGGGTAAACCCCCTCTGCTAATGTAAACCAGCAAAACAGAAAGGATTCACAACGTGCTGTATTCTGTTAAAATTCCAGAGGCAAAGAACCAACCCAAAAATCACTACTTAAAGTTAAAAATAACAACTTTATTGTTTTTTATTGACAGAGAATAATCAACCTAAAACTCCTTTCTCTAAACCTTCTGCTCTGCAATACCTTCCCTCACTCTGATCCCAATAACTTTTACAAAAAAGTTCAAATTTAAAAACCAGATAGTTGTCGAATGTTCTCTTTGTATCTTCCTCTGGAGATGTTTTCTCCAGGTCGGTGTTGATGCTTTTTTTTCTGTGCAATCTATTTCTCCAGAGAGACACCTCTTGGAGATTTTACTGCCACCCTACATCTGTTGGTCTTTTAACTGCCCTCTTTGCTGTTCTTTGTCGCTCTGGGTAACTGTTCCAAATGTCCGATATTTGTCCCACAAAACGTCGGACCGTTTCATTGGTTTTAACATTGTAAAAATACACAATTCAAACTTGATTGGGACATAATTTAAACAGATTGGCCGAAGTCAAATTTGATTTTTGTAGTCATGTAACACATTTCTTAGTTGTTTTCATCAAATGTGATGTTGTTGCCTTGTTCTGGACTCCTTGTGCTAGCCAGACATTTCAGCACCATTAAAAGTACGTTACACCCACAACTTCATAACACCGGCATTTGCCAAGACAGTTTATTTCTCTCAAAATCGCTCTCTATCAATCTCATGTGCCTGAGATTTGAACAATCTGTGGTCAATGTTAATCAAAACTGCCCTATTCTCATAGCCTCAGATTTAACATGCCCCTTACTTATGTCTAACAATATTAATTTATTTCGCACTGTGTTAGTTCAGCACACGTTGAGAAGAAATAAAAATGAGAACAACAGTCACCTATGTGACTGCGATTTGACCCAATGTTGCTACAGCCAACAGATTCTGCTTTAATTGAAATAGCCTTCATCTTTCCTGTACCAGTAATGAGATTGCATAGCATTGTGGTAAGTTTTCATGAGTTGAATTAGACCCAGCATCATTTCTCGGGGCGAAATTTACTGATGAAATACACGGGCGTTGGGGGGTTCAATTTGGTTAGGAAGGGCATGGTCAGAGTTCCCTTGATACAAAATCGTTAGAGACGATGGAAATGAGATTTACTGGGAGGTATAGCCACGAGAAAAGAAAAGAAGGGATTTAATGGGATGGTGGAATAAATGAAGATTCACGCAACATAAATCAGGAATGACTGAGTTGTGTCCTAATGCAGGTTTTCCAGCGGATGTGACGTTGGTAAGGGTAAATAAGAGGGAAATTACCTCGTTCAGGTGAGTGTATAACTAGAGATTAGTGCTTTAAAACCAGCGAGGAACGACAACGATGTTTGCAGCAGGTACTTTTTTTCTGAGTTTTTGATATTGGAGATTACTTTTCAGACAGAGAAAAAAATTAGAAGATGATTCCAGCATATTTCAAAGGCCAATTGCAGACACACAAGGAGCGAATTTAACAGGGGCAGGGATTCTGCGCTGCCTGGATGGGGAGACAAAAGTGACACACTCACAAATTGTTCAGCGTTCATCTGAAAGAAATTGGATAATATCTGCAACTGAACATGTTAAGTGTAAGAAGAGCTGGTGGTGTTGAAAGGTGTAGCACCTGATTCGACGTGAACTACTACAAATTGTTAATGTACTGAGCTGTTCGTTTTAGCTTTGCATTAAATGGAAGCGGGTTAGGTCAGTCCGTTGGCTAACTGGTTTATGGTATAGAGTGAGACTAACAACGTGGGATTAATTGCCACACTCTCTCAGGTTGCCATAAGGATCATCATCTCCACCGCTCATGCGATCTGTAATGCAATTGTGACTCTAGTGAGTAGGAATGGACCTGTCAATGTCAAGCACAATTATCTTTGCCATCTGTTGCCTTGAACATTTGGTCACAATGATCAGGAACGGGACTGAGTCCATTTAATACTCACTGATCTCCTCCCAAAACATCCAGCGACAAGATTCGTCCTTATTCCTGTTGGAACTCTCTGTTCTGCACAGCAGCAAAACTATTTGTCATGACTACCACTTTCACTGACGACATTCAGTCTACCGAAAGAGATAAATCTAATTCATTTCGAACGGTTTAATGAGCCGTGTGAGTTAGCAGCAAACCAGGATTATCTGGAACGAGTTTGACAGCCTTTCCAAGAATGTAATCCAGTGCAGTGTCAGAGATTTGAAAAAGGTCATCAAGCTCAAATATCACCTCTGTTTCTCGATCCACATGGATAATTACCTGGGGAATACGTGCTGTTTTACGGTTATTAATTACTACCTTTCCCAAAGACAGAGCAATCCCAGAAATCAGAAACTGGAGTTTTAGAATAGATGCTGCTTTATTCGACATTATTCTTCAACTACGCCTTAGTCTGGTGCTCCAATTATTCCTGATCAACGTCAGTAAAACCAGCTTTAGATAAGTATTGAAATTACAACCGCGGCATTTTAACACACTGTTCAGTGCCAAGCGCTGATCGGTTGCTCCACTGGAGCCACCGGCAGCAAGCCGACAAAGAGCCCTACTCGTACCTCTGGGACCTTCGACCCGCCTGTTCTACTTTTGCTGTGGTTCTGAAATTAAAGCTAAGGCTGAGGAGAAGGAACTGATATGGACCTGTGACTATTCGAGCATCAGCTTCAGGAAATGGGACATAGAAAACTGATGTACAAAGTAGACTTGATTGAAAACTGGGTTTCTGTGGGTCGCTGCGTTGTTTACAGGAAATGTTATATTTTCGCTGTCACAGGGCTTCTCATTCGGTCTGCTTCAATTTGGCACAGAATTCGATTCAACGACACTTCACTAACCTCCTTCCGCAAGTTCTTACAGACAACATGAAACATACTGCACTCATCATCAATCTTCACCATGGCTACATCCAAGGACATGTTGCACAGTTTTCAGGAATATTGAAGATATAAGAATATCATGCAAGAGTAAATTGATTTTCAGTTTAAATTGTAAAGTGATAAGAATCCACAGTGAGATAGATAATGCCCGAAATTCATGTTTATTCCCGTGGCCAGAACTCTAGCCAGGAAAAGGGAAAATCTGTCACTGTATCCCCAATATCCACACGCTTGCTTGCTCCATGTGTCCAGTGGGAACCCTGTGTGAAGGGGCATGTAGTCTGACAGAGCGCCTGGGAGAATCCTCCACTGTCTGATCTAAAGCTGCAACAGGAGCTACGTATTCCAGCAGTGAGAGTGGTGGGATAAAGGGGAGGTCCTTGCTTTTCCGTGGTGTAGGTTCACAGTGTCCTCATCATGTTATTGTTTAAAACCCTCTATCAGAAACAGCACAGACAGGGAGGAATAGGAGGGGGCCATTTCCCCCACCACCACTACCCCGCCATTTGATATAATTATGGCTGACCGAACAAGTCAAAGTCTTTTCCCAGCCCATCCACATCAACCTATCGCCCAATGGGAAAAAGACACTGAATAAACCGAAAAATTATGTGCAACTGTGGGAGCAAAATGTGTTTAGAGACAGTGAGCTTATGCAATGGGATTCTTGGCTGATCATGTTTTAAGTGATACGATTCCATCAAAACTCACCACCAAGAAAGTGAGGAGTCCTCTCTGGTCAGTAGCAGGGACGAGAACTCCAGACGATGGGAAATGATGATGAGTCAGCAGAACAATCATTGATTCAGCTGAAATCTGAACTACACTCCGATTCTGGTGGGACTCAAACCCACAAACTTTGAATCGCAATCTTAACAATGCAGTAGAAGTCCAACACGTCTTTCATTGGGCTGCAGAGCTGCGCTAACCTCCATTTTACTGCACCCAAAGTTACGGTGTTCGAGTCTTTCATCTAACTTCGGTTTATCCTCGCCCTACTTTCCAGTACCCGGGCCTTATCCGTGCATGCTCTCGCTCCTCAAGTGTTCAGCTAAATACTCCTGAAGTGTTTTGATGACTCTCAGCTTTACCACACGTTCAAACAGTGAGTTCCAAACAAACAACACTCTCAGGATGTAAACATTCTTCCTAAATCTTCTCTGAACATTCTCTCTCTAGCTTTTCATCGATATCCCTGGTTATTAACCCTTTCCATAAGAAGTTTATCACTGTCACACATACCTAATCCCTTTCTGTGCACATTAATCAATTTCTCTTTCAGCTTTCTCCGCTCTCAGATAAAGAGGCCAAGACGAGCTCATCCATCTTTGCAGTGGCGTGAGTGTAGTGCTTTAAAAGCACAGCTGGTCAGGCAGCCTCCGAAGAGCAGGGGAAGCGATCATAAACCATTCATCGGGAATGAGGATTTTGAGTCGGGGTTGAGGGAGAGGAATGGGGTTCGTGGTCAGGTGATGAGAAAGTGGATGAAGGTGAGGGAGAATGTGATAGTTCAGAAGGAGGATTGATGGACGGGCCCGGAGAGCAGAGCCTAGTTGGGACTGGGATAATGTGGGGGGAGGCGAAATGAGGAAGCTGTTGAAATACACATTTATCCCGAGTGTTTTCAGGGTCCTAAGTTGGAATATGAGACGTTCTTCCTCCAGGCATCGGCTAGTAACGGAATGGCGGTGACTTGTGCCCGAAACATCGATTCTCTTCTCCTCAGATGCTGTCTGACGTGCTGTGCTTTTGCAGCACTACACTCTCGACTCTGAGCTCCAGCACCTGCAGCCCTCCCTTTCGCTTATCTTCGCAGAGGGAATGGTCTAGCTCAGGCACCACCTTGGTAAATCTACTCTGACCACGCTCCCGTGTAAACACACGTTTCCTTAAGGCTGGCAATCAGAACAGAACAAAATTATCCGAAGAAAAGCAGGAATACCTGAACAAAATCAGCAGGTTTATTGCAACTAGGAGAGATTTTCGAGCCAAACGATCCGCCTTTGGAATGAATTGTGTGTGTAGGTGGGGTAGGAACGTGAAAGAAGGTGGACAGGGTCTAACATGACGGAACTCGATGTTGGGTATTGAAGATTGTACGGTCTGTCAGCAGGAAATGACGTGCCACTCTTCCAACTCGCGCTGTGCTATGCGGGAGCTCTGCAGCATACCAAACTGAAATGGAGGCATGGGAACACAGTGGGCTGTTGCAGTGACAGGAACCTGGAAGCTCAGGGTCTTTGCTTGCAGACAGAACGTAGGTGTACACACGTTTGTCACTCACCCTGTTTTTCTCTCCCCAATCCAGACGAGAACATATTGTGAGCAGAAAATGCAGTTTGCTAAATTGAGTGATGGGCAGATAAATCACTGGAACCTTACACAATGAGGAGGGACATCATAACCGTGCAGCATTACACCTTCTGAGATTTCGTGAAATGGTGCCATATGGGAAAGTGTTGAGGGTCAAGGAGAATTGGACGAGGATGTACAGAGAGAAATTATCCTGCATTGTGCCAGTATTCAGTTGTATGGGCTAGTGGGGAAAGGGCAGTAGAATGCATATCTTCCTGAGCCTCCTGCTATAAGCAAATACCTAATTACGGAGCAAAATTACTTAATGATTTTCATGCCAACAGCTGACAGAAGTCACGTGCTTACACTGTCACTGTCAGTCTGTCTCCCCGGGAGCAGTAGTACTCCCCCACGCTGATTCAGACAGCACAGTTCTTCCTGTGACATATCCCTTCGAGAATGGAAGGACAGCTATTAATAACCTGTACTTAGAACGGAGTATCTGTATTGCTCAATAAGAATCGCGTAACTATCCTAACTCCTTTTTAATGTCACTTGACCCATAGCCTTGTATGTCTTGGCATCACAAATTCACATCTGAATACTTTGGAAAGTTATGTGGATTTTTGCCTCTTCGAGTCTTGCATACACTGTGTTCCAGATTTCAACCACCCATTGTTTGAAAACGTTTTTCCATGCATTTGCTATAATCTTTCCGCCTCTGACCTTAAATCGGTGTTCCCCCCGTGATCGAAAGCTCCATCAAAGTAAAACATTTATTTCAGTCTATGCTATTCATATCTCTCAGTGCTTTGTACATCTTAATCATGCCGACCCCCCAATCTCCTCTGCTCTAAGAAAAACAACTCCAGCTTGTCCAATCTCTCTTCTTCAGCCCAGACAATATCCTGGCGAATCTCCCCTGCATCGTTTCCAGCGCTGTCACATCCCTGCTATAATGCGAATTGCATAACTACACACAACAGTCTCGCGAGAGCTGAATGAACAAGTAAAATAAATGATGCGAAAGTCCACAGAAACAAATGTTTTTGTGAATAAAGTTTCTTTTCCTCAATGCTGTCCTGTGCCCTTTTCCTGAGCCTGATGTTTCAATAATCGCTGATCCATGTCAGTAAAAGCTGCGACATGAGGATTGATCTCACAACCGCGGTATCAAAATGGATCAATTGGTTTGAAGGTCCCGATGGTGAAACTTGGGTATGGTCACCCAGCAACAGTGAGCGCAGCAGCACAGACTGAAGGAGGTGAATGTGAAAGTGATTGTAAGGGAAATGGGAGGGGGAGCTTAAAGGAGTTAAGTGATTGCGGGAGGGAGGGAATTCTCCGAGAATGGGTGAGTCTCAATCCTGATATATGACTCGCAGAGATGTGAGAGAGAGAGGGGTTTGATGGGAAAAATCATAATCCCTGAGAATGCTTTCATGTAAAATCAACGAATTCCTTTCTGTGTTTATTCAGCATGAGTCACAAGGAGTAAAATGCAGTGGCTCGGATTCGAACGAGCTGACTGCGGCCACAATGCAGAATATTTTAACATTCAAACCATCACTGAGTCATGCAGAGACACGCGTTTAAAACAGCAATAACTACAGTGACAGAGGAGTTGTTTGGAAGAGTAGCAGATGCACAACAGGAATATTAGGTGCGCAATAGCAGATATGTGGGAATCCAGAATTAGCTGAATCTTTAAATTCGATATCACCAGACGCTGTGGTGGTTCTATCGAGGAGTGCATGTTGAAGACTGAGTTTGATAGATTTCTAGAAAACAAAAGGTTCAGAGGATATGGCGGGATATTGGTGTAATTTATGTTTCAATAACAATGTGTTATTAACATTGTGTTAATAACAGTTTCTTCACCAACTTCCCCACACAAGGAAGCACCCATTGCTGCAGTCAGTCACATAACCCTAGTCCCTAGAACCGGAATCAGACAAACTTCGTGGTGCACCCGCGTATACCAAACCAGAAGTGGGGGTGGAAATGAGCATGTGAAGCTATTCTGTGGCACCAGTGACATGATTGGTAAAGGCGCCTTCATGGAGTCATAGAGTCATAGAGATATACAGTATGGAAGCAGACTATTTGGTCCATGCCGACCAGATATCCCAACCCAATCTAGTCTAACCTGTCACCCAGCCCATTTCCCTTCAAACCCTTCCTATTCATATACCCATCCAAATGCCATTGAAATTTTGCAATTGTGCCAGCCTCCACCACTTCCTATGGCAGCTTAATCCATACATGCACTACCCTGTGTATGAAAAAGTTACCCCTGAGGTCTCTTTTATATCTTTTCCTTCTCAATCTAAATCTATGCCCTCGCATTCTGGACTCGCGACCCCAGGGAAAAGACTTTGTCGACTTATCCAAGAGCGTGAAATGCTGAGGCTGGGAGTGCTTCTGGTCAATTGACTCAGAGGAAGCGTGCTGGAGCTTCAAGTGAGAGGTCGATGTGTTAAAAGCGTTCTAAGAGATTTTCCTTAACAAAGTAGTATTTTGTTACTTTGACAGTAAGAACTGATTTTGCTCACATCGTCCCCACATCAGTCTCTTGCTCCAGTAAACACTCCAATCCAGCGTACATTGCTTCCATTCCACACAGAAACGCGTCCTATTCTCGCTCCATCTGGGATAATCTGAATTGACAATATCATTCTTTGAATGGAGAAATGCAGCAGGGAGTTGTTAGTGCAGCGGTGATCTATTGGGCTAGTAATCTTTGAATACTGGAATGTGGCTGCTGGTCGTTAAATTCGATGAATAAAATCTGGAAAATAAACCCAATCTCAGGAACAGAGACAACAACTTTATATTGCTAAAAACGTATTCATTCATGTCCCTTCGAAAGGGAAATCTGCCGACTGTCAACAGTCCTGTCAACATGTGACTCCAGACCCACAACAATGTGGTTCAGCCATGAATGCCCTCTGACTCAGTTCGAGGTGAATTAGAATGAACAATGAATGCTCTTCAGACCAATGATAGCCACATTCCGTGGGAGATTAAGGAAGAATAAAAATGCATGGACAACAGGCGAAGGGGGAATCGTGTTTGTGTGGACTCGAATTCAACTGATTAGACACAAGGATACCCACAGCGCCAAGAAGTCAGGGCCATCGGGTGACGGCAGGAAGGGATTCAATTGCGCGTTGAGGTGTAAACTCACTTACTCAGTCACAGTGCGCATAAGTCATTCACCACTCCCATATGTGAGAAGTGATCCCTCAGAAGACCAACTGGCAGAGTCACCAGCAAGTTTACAAATGACAACAGAAGTTCGATTCTGCTGTTAGTGCAGCCGTTAATCCCAACCAGCAATGAAACCTGTTCGCATCCGTGTTTCCAGTGGAGTTCCACTGTTTTCTGATGTAGATCAGTGATTTCGACTTAGTTGTAGGAGCCCTGGTTTAGAACTTTGCTGATAATGCAATAATTGATTATGGTGAAGAATGCCAGAGACTGCAGGGATGTATCAATCAGGTAGAAAGGTAAAATGCTGAATAGATTTGAATCCAGATCAATGAAAGTTAATGAATTTTGGGAGAAGAAACAATAATAGTGAGTATTCTGTGTGGTGAGACGGACGAACAGATCATGGAGTGGGAATTCACGATCGCTAAAGTTCAATGGACAGGGGAATCATTTGGACGGAAGTACGTTCTGCAGATTTTGGGAATTAGAATCAATATTAGAGTGGTGCTGAAGAAGCACAGCAGGTCAGGCAGCATCCGGGTTGCAGAAAAAAATGACGTTTCGGTCAAAAGCCCTTCATCAGGAATAAAGCTGCAAGCCTCGAGGGTGCAGAGATAAACGGGAGGACTGGGTCTGGGAAGAATTTAGCTGAGAGTGCAATAGGTGGATAGAGATGGGGTTAAAGGTGATAGGTCGGAGGAGAGGGTGGAGCGGATAGGTGGGAAGTAAGATAGATAGATGGGACAGGTCAATAGGATGGTGCCAATCTAGAAGGTTGGAACTCGGATAAGGTGGGCGTGGAGAGATAAGGAAGCTGGTGAACACCACATTGATGCCCTGGGGTTGAACATCCCAAGGTGGAAGATGAGGCATCAGGTGTTGACGGAATGGCGGTGGAGGAGGCGCAGGAACTGCATGTCCATGGGAAAGTGTGGGGGGGTGGGGAGGGAGGGAGTTGACGTGTTTGGTCATGGGGAGTTGAGGTTGAATGTTGCAGGTGTGTTGGAAATGTTCGCTGAAGTGCTCTGCGAGAAGGTGTCTGTTGGCCCCAATGTAGAGGAGACCAACCGATGCAATAAATGACATGTGTGGCAGTGCAGATTCACATTTGATGGATGTGGAAGGATCTATTGGAGCCTTGGAAGGATGTGATGGGGAAGATGTGGGTGCAGGTTTTGCAATTCCTGTGGTGGCAAGGGAAGGTGCCGGGAGGGGAGGGTGGGTCATTGGAGGGCGTGGACTTGACTAGGTAGTCGTGCAGGAAACAGTCTAAGTGAAAAGTGGATAGGGGTGGCGAGGGAAATATATCTTTCAAGTTCAATGTTGCTGACACTTTTTACAAACTCACTGACTCCCACAGCTGTCTGGATTATACGTCCTCCCACCCCGTCTCTTGCACAAATGTGATCCTATATTCCCAATTCCTCCACCTCCATCGCATCTGCTCCCAAAGGAGAAGCACAGCGTTTCAGGAAGCATCCGAGGAGCAGTAAAATCGACGTTTTGGGCTAAATCCCTTCGTCAGGAATACAGTCAGAGAGCCTGAAGGCTGGAGAGATAAATGAGAGGAGGTTTGGGGTGGGGAGAAAGTAGCATAGAGTACAATAGGTGAGTGGGAGAGGTGATGAAGGTGATGGGTCAGGGAGGAAGGTGGAGTGGATCGGTGGAAAGGAAGATAGGCAGGTAAGACAAGTCATGGGGACATTGCTGAGCTGGAAGTTTGGAGCTGGGGTGACGTGGGGGAACGGTAAATGAGTAAACTGGTCAAGTCTACATTGATGCCCTGGGGTTGCAGTGTTCTGAGGCAGAAGATGAGGTGTTCTTCCTCCAGGCATCGGTTGTGAGGGAGTGGCGGTGTAGGAAGCCGAGGAGCTTCATGCCCTCAGCTCAGTTAGAAGGGGAGTTGAAATATTGGGCCACTGGGCAGTGTGGTTGCTTGGTGCGTGTGGCCCAGAGATGTTCCATAAAGTGCTCTGCTCGGAGGCGTCCTGTCTCCCGACTGTAGAGTAGACCGCATCGGGAGCAACGGATACAATAAATTATATTGGTGGCTGTGCAGGTAAAACTTTGATGCCTGTGGAAGGCTCCTTTGGGGCCATGGATGGAGGCCAGGGAGAAGGTGTGGACGCAGATTTTGCAATTATTGCGGTGGCAGGGGAAGGTGCCAGGACGGGAGGATGGGTTGTTGGGGGGCGTGGACCTGACCAGATAGTCACGGAGGGAACGGTCTTTGTGGAAGGTGAAATGGGATAGGGAGGGAAATATATCCCTGGTGGTGGGGTCCGTTTGGAGGTGGTGGAAATGTTGGCGGATGATTTGGTTTCTGCGAAGGTTGGTAGGGTGGAAGGTGAGCACCATGTCGGTTCTGTCCTTGTTATTGTTGGAGGAGTTGGGTCTGAGGGCGGAGGTTCAGGATGTGGACAAGATGCATTGGAGGGCATCTTTAACCACATGCGAAGGGAAATTGCGGTCTCTAAACAAGGAGACCATCTGGTGTGTTCTGTACTCTATGCTACTTTCTCTTCACCCCCACCCTACTCTCATTTATCTCTCCACCCTTCAGGTTCTCTGCCTGTATTCCTGATGAAGGGCGTTTGCCCGAAACTTCGATTTTTCGGCTCCTCGGATTCTGCCTGAACTGTTGTGCTTTTCCAGCACCGCTCTAATCTCAACTCTGCTTTCCAGCATCTGCAATCATTGTTTTTACCCTCTGCTCCCATAGGACAAGTTCCACCACAGAACATACCAGATGGCCTCCTTCTTTAAAGACCGGAACTTCCCAATCTATGTGGTTGAAGATGCCCTCCAACGCATCTCATCCATGTTCCGTACTCCACCCATGAACCCCAAACCTCCAACCACAACAAGACAGAACCCCCAGGTCCTCATCTTCTATCCCACCAACTTCTGCATAAATCACATCATCCACTGACAGTTTCGCCAACTCAAAACGGATCCCATCACCAGGGATAGGTTCTCCTCCCCAGCCCTATCCACTTTCCACCAAGACCATTCGCTCTGTGACAACCTAGTCAAGTCCACGCCCTGCAATGTCCAACTCTTCCCTCCCGGCACCTTCCTCTGCCACCGCAGGAATTGCAAAACCTGCACCCACATCTACCCTTTATCTCTGTCCAAGGCTCCAATGGAAGCTTACACATCCATCAAAGTTTCACCTGCACTTCCACACATGTCATTTCTTGTGTCCGTTGCTCCCGATGCGGTCTACTCTAAATTGGGGAGACCGGATGTCTTCTCATAGAGCACTTCAGAGAATATCGCCAGGACACCCACAAGAATCAATCCCAGTGCCCTCATGGCCAAACATTTCAACTCCCCCTCCCGCTCTGCCGAGCACATGCAGATCTTGGGCCTCCTCCATTGGGCCTCCTCATCTTCCGCCTCGGGACCCTTCAAACCCAGGGCATCAATTGGCACTTCACCAGTTTCCTCATTTCCCCTCCCCCTACCTTACCCCAATTCCAAACTTCCAGCTCATCACCGTCCTCCTGACCTGTCACACCTGTGCATCTTCATTCCCACCTTTTCACTACACCTCTTCCCTGAAATATCATGTTCACCGTCCACCTCTATCCACTTACTGCACTCGCAGCTACCTTCTCCCCAGCCCCGCCCCACTCCCATTTATTTCTCCAACCAATATGCTCCCAGTCCCATTCCTGATGAAGGGCTTTTGCCTGTAATGTTCATTTTTCATGCTCATCAGATGCTGCCGGACCTGCTGTGCTTCTCCAACACCACTCTAATCTTGAGGGGAATCAGTTGATTGGGAGCGTTTTCGGATATTTTCTATTGTTGACCACTTTAGCAGCTACCAGTTTAGGGAACAGCTAAAGGACTGAGCACAAGTCAAGTCACCACATAAACATTTTTTTTTAATTGTAAGATAAAACATGGAAAGCAGAAGTATGCAAATTTGCCCATCAATACTGTTTCACCAATGAGTTTATCACTGATTCCTTTCCAGATCAGAGTGCTATGGGCCTTGGAGGGGAACTTGAAAATGGTGGTGTTTCGTTGCAACCTCCAGTCTTGTCCTTTTGGTCAGT
The DNA here is from genome assembly GCF_037043375.1 of Chiloscyllium plagiosum. Lineage (NCBI taxonomy): Eukaryota > Metazoa > Chordata > Chondrichthyes > Orectolobiformes > Hemiscylliidae > Chiloscyllium > Chiloscyllium plagiosum. The sequence continues at coordinate 82,930,242 of NW_028270167.1, forward strand.
ACAGCTATTGAGCTTTGAAGGTTCTGTCAAATATGCCCACATGAATTACTCCAGTGCATCCTGTAGTTGGTGCACCCTGTTGCAAGTGTGCCTAAGCGGTGAAGAGAATGAATATTGCAGGTATTGACGAGGGTACAATCAAGTGACTGCATTGCTGTGGACCGTGTCCAGTTCCTTAAGTGTTACTGAAGTTACACCTATCGAGGCAAATGGAGAGAGTGAAGTTCCACGTCTCATTTGTGCCTTGCAAACGATTTAAGATTCACGGATACACAAGCTGAGTTTATAATCAAAAAATGTCTACCAAAGGACATGTTTTTGTTGGCAAATTGTTTATATAGCCAGTTTCTATCTGTTTATTTTTCTAAATACTAGCTCTGTGGATTATTACATTGGATAAGTTGGTTACAGTAAAGCCATTGAATGTCAGTGGGATATGATTAGATCCTCATTTGTCAGAGTTATCATTATTCTATTTCGTCCTTGTGTGGACCAATCTGATTCCAGTCGCTGTCTGATTTCAAGTTTCAATTCCCGTCTGTGCTTGAAATTTCAATGGTTTCTTTGCATAAATGTCTCCACGTGCCTTAATAATATGTAAGGACGCTGCAGGGGACAGCAGAGATTAATGAACATGTTGTCAACACAGGAGAAAATGGCATTTTGTGGGATGATTGGTTAGGCTGGGATTATTCTCCTTGAAACAAAGGACGCTGAGTGCAGCTCTATAATCACGTAATAACATTTATACACGTTCAATATTCATGGGAACTTGACAGGGTAGTTACTGGCATGTGGTTTACTCTGGTATGAGGGGATCACCAGAGGACATAAACTCAGAATTAGGTATTGCCAAATTAATTCAGAAATGGGGAGTAATTTCTTTGCTCAGGGGCCAGTGAATCCGTGGAACCCCTTACCAAAACTGTTGTTGAGGCTGAGTTGCTGTGTATTTTCAAACTGTGCCAGACAGATATTTAACGAGAAAGACGATGAAGCTTTGTCGAGGCAATGCAGGAGAATGGACTTGAGGATTATCAGATCAGCCATGAGTTCATTGAATGGTGGAGTTGACTCGATGGGCTGAATGGCCTACTTCCAATCTTACATCATTTGGTCTAACTCCTTACTTTATCGATAAATTTAGAATTTTGAGGGGATGGGATGAAGTGATAGAAAATGTTTCCAAACTGATCAGACAGATTAGGAACTAGGCTCATAACCTCATGAACAAGAAATGTGCTGTGGCCTGGAGACAACAAATGGCACTGGGCACACCGCAGATGGGTATGTGCAGAAGTTGTGTTTGCTAAAGAAAATTGGTGGATCTAATATTGTTGCCAAATTGGCGTCATGCTGGATGATGGATCGCGGTATGATTCAAACAGCAAAAGGTTGTGAAAGAATGAAAGTTTCGTTTCATTGGAAAAGTTTTCTGTGGTTCCAATTCCAATTGACTGTTTGAAATACTGATCAGAAAGTTGTGTGGAATGTTGCATTAAAATTCACAACCCCACTGGATAAACTATTGCATTCAATCTCTCCTTATTTGTTTCACTTTCATTCGAAGTAAATTCATAGAAAGTCAAGATGGAATGAAAGGAGGAAAGAAACGTTTGCACTCCTTTTCATTATCCCAATTTAACTTACAACAGAATCAAATTGCTTTATTTCGACTTTGATGAGGTATCAATTTATCACAAATCTCCAATGCAATGAAGGACAAGAGCAAGATTCTCCATCCAGTGTATCCTATAGATGCGAGGTACAAAGGGAAACCACAGCTGCGTTTGATAGAAGTAACAGCCAGAGTAGGATTCAAATCCACAAATGCACAATGAAAGAGCAACCTGACGTGTTAAACTCTGGGCCACTTAAGTCCATGGAAAAGGGGCTCACATATAACCACATCAAGATTACATATGGTGCACCTCGGGGAGAAGAAATTCCCTGAGCAGAATCGAATTCACACCATTATGTTTCTTCTTTCAGCGGAATAATAATATCAGCAAAATCCAAGGAATTGACCTCGTCCTTGGAAGGAATACCCTGTCCTTGATTTATTCCGAGTCGGTACTGTCTCAGAATGAACCAGCAAACATGTAATTCCCGTCACGTTCATTCATTTAGTCTTGACGCATAATTTCTTCAGGCAGATTCTCTCTCACGTGAAGAAGTATATACGGAGAGAGAAGTGAAGGTGATGTTTTAGATCGATGGACTTTCTCAAATGGATGAACCTGAAGTGGGTAAAATTCCCGGAAATGCGGTGTTGTTCGTTTCATATTATTAATTTTGCTGCAACTTCACTTTGTTCATTGGAATGATCGGAAGTGAATTGCATTTACATGATTGAAATGTTTAATGTTGTATTAAATTTTGCTCCGAATTCATTCCAGCTTAAAGAAAATATTGATGAGAAAACAGAAGGCTAAATTACAAAACAAGATGCCAGTTTTGATGCTCAGTTACGTTGGCAGATTTCAGTGGGTATCAAATGAACCCAACATCATGGCGATTGTCGTCCCACCTTTAAACCATGGGATTAAAGCACGAAATCGATCTCTAAGAAACGGGTCACTTCCTATTCATTATGGAATTTCTTTCCTTGATAATATACAAAATCTGCTCAGTTCCATTTGTAATGCTGCATGTGAAATATTAATAGAAATCTTTCAAAACTCTGAGGTTTTTTTTGCTGAATCTTATTCAGCTGCATACGTTTGCGATATTTCTTTATATCTGAAGTCGTCCAAATTAGACATTGTTTCCTCGCACCTTCCACCCCCACATCCCACTTTTACACTTTTACCGAGCCACAGGTTGTCTCTCTCCTGGAAAAACTCACTGCTTGTGTGTCTCTAAATGTGCCTTTCCAAATATTTTGGAAACGGATTCTCTGAGTGACAGAAATTCTGCTCCCATCATTTCTTTGTCCTACATCGATGGTTTTGAAAGCCTGACGTTCAGAAATATACGAACTTGAAATAGTGAATTTACCACCTATTTACTCTCTCCAAACCTCACATACCCTGGAAAACTTGCATTCGGTTTTCCTTGGTTCAGTTTCAAGTTTTCCAAAACACAAATAACTAAAATGCCATCCCCACTAAACGCCGTCAGCATCATCTCTAATGCCTTAGCTCCCCAGTAAAAGCTGGCAGTGTCCTCTCTGATAGAATCACAGATTCTCTACAAGGCAGAAAGTCCAATTCAGCCAATCCAGTCTGTCGGGACACTCTGAACAGCATCTCAACCAGACCTAGCTCCCCTCTCTATCACTGCAGGCCTCTGGCTTGTAATTTTAAATAAACCTGCTGCAATAAAACCTGGCATCGTGTGACTGCTGACCTTATCACTGCGTTACCCATGGCTAATTCACTTAACTTACTGAATTCACTCCCCCTGGACACATCGGCGCAATGTAGCATTGCCAATCCACCTAACCTATAGACTTAACAGCAGTGCGACCCACTGAGCAAATGTACCATCACATTGAACACTATCTGTATCATGTGTAATGGCTTTACACACTGGTAAGTCCGCCTAGTGAAAGCAAGCGGCCCCCGTCAACCCGAATTCAATGCATTCAAACGCGGTTCTACGCTGTACATCCTCATTAGTGCTGCCGGAAATGTTTCTGCACTCGGATCTGAGTGAGTTTACTCTTTTGTCTTACTCAGATTCCTGCTTTAAGTAAACATATCAGTCAGGAACAACTCTATATAATGGTTTTCATTGCAACACAACACAATGTGCAGTTTACAGAAATTACGTGCTTGCACTTTCACTGACGCTCTCTGCCCCAGGGGCTGCAGTCCTTCCCCAGCTGATTTAGACAGCACTCTCCTTCCTGTGACATATCCAATCGAGAATGGAAGGCCAGGCATTAATAACCTTCACTGGGGAACAGAGCTACAGGTTTAAAACTTTCACGGTGCCCCCAGCGGAGAATTGAGCCCTGTGACAGGAGGGAACACTAACCACGATACTGTGGAGGACAAAAACATCGAAGGAAGCCCTTTAGCCTGTTGTGGCTGCATTTGTCCAACACAACTGCTTGACGACCTGAATCAAGTTTTTCATTGTTTAGCCTATTGTCTTATATGTTTTGGCATCACAAATTAACATCTCAATTTTTTCAGGTCGGTAGGGTCTCCACCTCTCTGACTCTTTCCGCACATCTACCCAAAACCTTCTGCCTTTTCCCGAAATCTCTTGGCCCCAGTGTTCGATCCCTCCATCAATAACAAACGTTTTTTCAGTCTATATTATCCAAATCCCTCATTATTTTGTACATCTCAGTCATATCTTCTCCAATCTCTTCTGCTCAGCGACAAACAACCCCAGTCTGTCCAATCTCTCGACATAACTGAAACTCTTCAGCCCAGACAATATCCCATTGAATCTCTCCTGCAACGTTCCCAGTGCGATCACATCATTGCTATACTGTGAATTGCAGAACTGCACACAGTAATCTAGCTGGAGCCGAATTAACTTTTTTTTCTATTCTGTTCCAGTATGAGGGCGTCGCTGGCTCGGCAGTATTGATTGTGATCCCTAATTGCACAGTGGGCAGTTGACACTCAACTGTATTGCAGTGAGTCTGGAGTCACATTGAGGCCCGACCAGGTAAGAATGGCAGGTTCCTTCCTCAAAGGACGTTAGTGAACCCGATGGTTTTGTTTTTTCAACAATAGACCATGGATTCGTAGGTGTTATTAGATTCGTAATTCCAGATATTTATTGAATCTCAATTCTAACACCTGGCATGGTTGGAGTCAAACCCGGGTCCCTGGTTCGTTTGCTTATTTTCTGAATTAACAGTCTAGTGGTAATAGTGCTCAGCCATTGCAGAAAACCCATGAAACTAATCTTTCTCAATGAAGTTACTTTTCCTCGATATTGTCTTGTGTCATTTTCCTGAGCTTGACTCCCAATAATCGCAAGTCCATATCAGTAAAAGCTGCTACCTGAGGATTGGCCTCACAACAGTGGTAAGCAAATGAAGCAACTGGTCTGCAGGTCCCTATGGTGGGGTTGGGGCACGTTCACCCAGCAACAGTGACCGCAGCAGCACAGAGTGAAGAGTATCAATGTGCGAGTCAGTGTTTGATTCTGCAGTGCCTTAATGAAATAGGAAATGACTTCACAACCACATGATGAAAGAGCAGCGCTCCCAAAACTAGTGCCCAGTTAAACCTGTTAGACTGTAACCTGGTGTTGTGTGATTTTTAACTTTGTACACCATAGTCGAACACTGACATCTCTAAATTAATGAAATGGGGGTGTGGGACGGAAAGTTCGGTTAGTGATCGAAGGAGGGAGAGAAATCTCTGAGAACGGGTGGATTTGAATTCGGACATATGAAACACAGAGATGTGAGCGAGCAGAATTTGAAGGGAAAAGATAATCACCTTTGGAGAAAATTACCATGTGAAAACAACTGATTCCTTCGTGTTCCGCAAAAACTGGGGCAGACAGAGCAATTAGTGCCGTGACTCGGATTCGAACCGAGGTTACTGCGGCCACAACGCAGAGTACTAACCACTATACGATCACGGCGTCCCACAGACGCGCACACGAGCACCATGCAATAAGTACTGTATCATAGGAAATGTTAGGCAGCGCACCAAATGCACAATATCAGTGATGAGCGAACAGTGGCAGAAATGTGGGAACTAAGAATGGGCTGACCGTTTAATATCGGTTCCACCAGTGGCTGTGGTGATTCCATTATTTATATGCTGTTGGCTGAGATAAATAGATTTCTCGAAAACATCAAAAACTCCGGGGACAGTGCAGGTGTTGTTGAAATGTATGCTTCAATAGTAATGCAGTTTAACATCGGCTATTTCACCAGTTTCCCCACACAAGGCAGTAACCAACGCTGCCACATAGTCCCAATTTCCAGCCCCAGAATCAGAGGAATTGAGTGGCGCAGTCGCGAAGATCCAACTGGAAGTCGGGAGGGGAATGAGGTCGCAGAGATACTCGAAAACTCCAGTGACACAACCGGTGAATGCACGGTATTTCTATGACGGTTTAGAGGCGCAAGTAATTCCGAGGTTGGGAGTGCTCATGGTCAAAGGCGGGACAGAAGGGAAATTTTTTGCCCGTTTATAGCAATCGACAGTGCATCTTGCTGAGAGAACTGAGTGCCACAACTGGAGCGAGGGCGGCTGGTTTGAAGTTTGAACTTGCTTCACTATCACCAACTTGCCTGGAATGAATTGCTTTCACCATTTTTATTTCCAATTGTGGAATATCTCCCTGCAGTCTGCGGCTTTCTTCCTCATTGATAATTGCATGACTAACTGTTGTATGATCTGCACACTGCTAAATCACGGCCACTACAAGTAAATATGAATCATTGATCTATATGAGAAAACAGTGGAACTCACTGCAGGAATGATTCGTAGGTTTGCAGGCGACGCCAGAATTGTAGACAGTAAGGAAGATTATCGAAGTTTCAAAAGGATCTTCATCCAATGAGTCGTTGGACTGAAAAATGTAACATGGAGTTCAATCTGGATAAATGTGTTGCATTTTGGTACAACAACAAGTTGCGTAGTGTTGAAGAACACGGAAGCTCGGGGTGCAGGTGCATAATTCCTTGTAGTTTGCATCACCTACAGATAAGGTGGTTCAAAGGCATTTAACATACTTCCCTTCATTGTTCAGTCCTTCGTGTATTGGAGTCGGGACGTTATGTTGAAGCTTTGCAGGACATTGATGAGGCCTCTTCTGCAGTATTATGTCCAGTTCCGGTTGCCCAGTTGTAGGAATGATATTATTCAGCTGGAACAGTTTCAAAAAAGTATGCACGCATGTTGCTGTGTGTGGAAGTTTTGAGTTATAATGAAAGGCTGGATAAGCTGAGACTATTTTCAGATTCGAGATCGGGGTGCTGGAAAACCACAACAGCTAAGGCAGCATCCCAGGAGCAGGAGAATTTTTTTTGCGCAAGTGTTCTTCATCAGGCTCTTCCCCGAAATGTCGATTCTCTCGCTCCTCAAATGCTGCATGACCTGTTGTGCATCCCAGCACAACACTCTGGATTCTGATTTCTCATCTGCAGTTCTCACTGTCTCCTAGTTGAGACTGTTTTCACTCTAGGTTAGGGGTTTGAACGGCGACCTGACAGAATTTGGGAGAAGATTTGTAGCTCGGATGCTGGTTGTTGTGGTTCTGTTCGCCGAGCTGGAAATTTTTGTTGCAGACGTTTCATCCCCTGTCTAGGTGACATCCTCAGTGCTTGGGAGCCCCCTGTGAAGCGCTTCTGTGGTGTTTCCTCCGGCATTTATAGTCGCCTGTCCCTGCCGCTTCCGGTTGTCAGTCCGGCGCACTGCAGCACACCAGAACTGCAAAAAGAGGAAGAGGAACACATGTACAAGGTATTCGCCAAAAACGGATACCCGCGCAACTTCATCAACAGATGCCTTAGAGAATGACAACGGAACGAGGACATACCGCAACCCAAAGGACGAGCCACACTACCATTCATCAGGAGCATTTCAGAACTGACAGCCAGACTACTGCGACCACTAGGACTTATAACAGCACACAAACCAACAGCCACCCTCAGACAACAACTCACCAGAACGAAGGACCTGATACCCAGCATGAGCAAAACTAATGTAGTGTACAAAAGTCCATGCAAGGACTGCACAAAACACTGTATAGGACAAACAGGAAGACAGCTAACGATCCGCATCCATGAACATCAACGAGCCACGAAACGACACGACCAGCTATCCTTAGTAGCCACACACGCAGACGACAAGCAACATGATTTCGACTGGGACAACACTACCATTATCGGGCAAGCCAAACAAAGAACAGCCAGGGAATTCCTAGAAGCATGGCACTCATCCACAAACTCCATCAACAAACACATCGACCTGGACCCAATTTACAGGCCACTACAGCGGACAGCTGAAACTGACAACCGGAAGCGGCAGGGACAGGCCACTATAAATGCCGGAGGAAACACCACATAAGCGCTTCACAGGAGGCTCCCAAACACTGAGGATGTCACCTAGACAGGGGACGAAACGTTTGCAACAAAAATTTCCAGCTCGGCGAACAGAACCACAACAACCTGACAGAAGTTTATGAATTATTGAGAGGCAAGTTAGAGTTAACGATAGCTGCCTTTTCTCAGGATGGGGATTTCAAGGTGAGAAGGCATATGTTTAAGATGAAAAGACAGAGTTTATTTTTTAAAGTCATGGGAGGCTTTTTTTAAGGAAGGTGTTTTACGTGTGCAATTAACTTGCTGAGGAAGTGATGGATGAGCGTATGTTTGCAACATTTAATGGACAATTGATTCCAAATATGAATGGGAAAGTGGGATTTTTAAAATAAATTTATTCATGCCTAGTACATCAGTTATTTCCCATGGAACATTTAAGAGTCAACCGCGGTATTATACATCTGGAGTCACCTGTGGGAAAGAGCAGCTGCATATGACAATTTGCTTCCCGAACTGGCATGAGTGAATCAGATGGCATTTTCCACACAACTGATTTAGGTCATCACGAGATTCTTCAATTCCAGGTGCTTATTTAATTCAAACTCCACCATCTGTCATGCCAGGACCTTAACTCTTTGTCCTCAAAATATTACCTGTTTTTTTTTTGATTAACAACACAGTAATAAAACTACAAGGGCATTATAACCACCCAACGGGTACAGGAGGAGGCAGATGGGAGTAGATTAGTTTGGCAGTATGTTCAGCATGGATTGGTTGCACTGACGGGCCTGTATGCCTTCATGCTGTATGACTCTATGATTGACGCTATGGAGCAAATATCTGGTTGGGATTAACAGCAGCATTGACAGCATAATCGAACACCTGATGGGATATGTAATCCTGCTGGAGTCTCGAAATTGTTTTGATCAGTCATCCCTTCCCACACAAGGGACTGGTGAACGGCCTCTCCCCAGTGTTACTGATTAAATGAGTTTCCATTTCTGTGGTTAATTGAATCCCTTCCAGCAGTTCCCACATTGCCCTGCTTTCTCTGCGGTATCAGTGTCCTTTTTTCTACACAGGGTGAACGATCCTTTCACATTGTGTCCACACAGGTACAAATCCCGTTTTCCATGTTGTTAATGTGTTTTCATTCTTCCTTATTCACCCACAGGGTGTGAGTATCACTGGTCAGGACAACGCTTATTTTTCGCCCCTCGTTCGTTGCTGTCTGGCTACACCACAAACCTGGGTGCGATCCCAGCCTCGGGTGTCTGTCTGTGGGCAGTCTGCACATTCTCTGTGTGTTTGCGTTTTTATTTCTCCCTCTGACCAAAGGTGTGCCTGTTACAGGGATCAACAATGGGAAATGCAGGTTTATGAGGCAGGGAATACCCTGGGGTCTGGTGGGATGCGCTTCCGATGTACCCTGTGAACTGGAAGGGCCGACAAGCCTGCTTCCCCACATGATGGGGATTCCTGAATTAAGGGTCAGCTCATGTTTTTTTTCTGGTCCTGGACTCTCTCGTAGGCCGGACTGGGTGAAGATGGTTGAATCCCCTGCATAAGGGACATGAATGAATGAGATTGCAGGAAATTTAAATCATGATCTCTGTTCCTGAGGTCAGGCTTGCAGTTCAGGTTTTATTCGTCGAACGTAAACATCACCTTTCCCGTGTTCCAGTCGCCAAGGATGACTAGTTTAAAATATCACCCCCAACACCACCTTCTCCAGGTTGAAGCCTTGACTGTGTAGAAGAAACTGATACTGAGCAGATGCGAGCAAATGTAGCTGCCACCGCCAGTATCGGAAACACAGATCCAAATAGCAAAAACATCTTTTAAACCCACCACTGCAAAGTTAAGGGCTCATCACGCTCCACTTGTGCCACTCAGCTGTCTTCAAAAGATGCACCGGAAATCGCTATGGTAGTATAAACGGGGACAACTATTCCCTTGATCAGGACCATACTCAACCTAGGAATTTTCATGCGCCTCTATACCATCATAGAAGGACCCCACTGTCACCTATTGCATCACTGGAACCAGAGAGTTTCATCGCGCTCTCATCCCATCCCCACTTCCGGTTGGATCTGGGAGGCTGTGCCACAGTTTCCCTGATTCCGAGGCTGTGAACTGGGATAATCTGCAACACTGGTTATTGCCTTGAGGAAGCTTGTGAAGTCGCCGATGTTGAGCTAAAATGCCACTGCTAAAATATCCTGTACTGTCCCCAGAGTCTTTGATGTTTTGGCGAAATCTATCAATCTCAGTTTTCAACATTCTCATTCAAGTATCTCCACAGCCTCTGAAGACATCGAATTTAAAGATTCAACTCATTCTCAGTTCCCACATGCCTGTCACTGTTCGCTGAGTACTGATATTGTACATTTGCTGTTTTTCCGATCATTTCCTCTGCTAGTATACTTATTGCTGCTTGCAAGCATCCTGTTCTGTTGTTGCTGTGATCGTGGTTGTCGGTATTTTGCATTGTGACCACAGCAATCTCGATTTGAAACCAAATCACGGCACTAAGTTTTCTCTCGGTTGTCCTTTATTTGACACATGGTAAGAAATTAATTGTTTTACCTTCAAATTCTGCTCTCTCACATCTCTGCGTTTCATATATCAGGATTCAAACACACCCGTTGTTGGAGATTTCTCTCCTTCCCACGATCGTTAAACCTCCTTTCCGTCCCTCCTCCCATTTCTCTGAGGCAATGCACAATCTATCACTCTCTTTCACATTCATACTGTTCTGTCTGTGCTGCGGTCACTTTTGCTGGGTGAACGGGCCCCAATCCCACCATCGGGACCTCCAAACAAGTCAATCCATTTGAATACCGCGGTTGTGAAATCAATTACTGACAGAGGACAGAGACAATTGGACAGTCAGGCTCATGGAAAAGACCCAGGCCAGATTTGGGGAAAATAGATTTTACGGGAAAAGATCAGCTTTTATGGCTTTCTGTGTTGCTCTTGTGGTAATTTCACAGGACTCATAATCGAGACACCGAGGTAATAGTCTGAGTACTCGGGCTTGAGCCCCCCATGCCATATTGTAAAATTTGGATTCAGCAAATATCTGCGATGAAGAATCTAATGATTACTATATATCCATTGACAATTGTTGAAAAAAAAATCTGGTTCACTGATGTCATTTCAGGAAGGAACCTGCTGTCTTTACTTGGTCAGGCCTGCATGTGACTTCAGACTCATAACAATATGGTTGAGTCTCAATTGCCCTCTGGGCAATTCAGAATGGGTAATAAATTCTGCTTAGCCAGAATCGCCCTCATAATAATATAGAAATTTAAAAACAAATGTTGTTTAGGCTCAAGCAAGAGTGTTGTGTGCAGTTTTGCAAGTCACATTATAGCAGGGATGTGATCACACTGAGAAAATTGCAGGAGATATTTACCGGGATATTGTTTGGGATGAAGAGTTTCAGTTGTGAAGATAGAGAGGACAGAGTGGAGTGTTTGTCGCAGTGCAAATGAGATGTAGAGGAGACATGATTGAGTTTGGGTATGGACAGGGTTGACTGAACGAGTTTCCCATTGATAGAGCGATCGATTAGCAGGGGCCAGCGATTTAAGGAGAAAGGCAGAATGGTTTGAAAAGATGGTCGAAACTGCTTTATCAGCCATTAGGTGGTTGGAATTTGGAATACACTGTCTGCATTTTTCAGAGCGGCAAAAACCCTTAGAACCTGAACAAACATTCAGATTTGAACTTGTGATGCCAAGACATATAAGGCTGGGGATAAACATTGTGAAATGGGATTCAGTTCATTAGGCAGTTGTTTTTGACAAGTGTCGCCACAATTGGTTGAAGGGCCTCCTTTGACACTCTTGTTCTCGGAAGTATAATGGTTTGTGTCCCCGCCTGTCACAGGGCTCAATTCTCCACTGGGGACTGTGTAAATATTTTTAAACTGTCGCTCCATTCCCAAGTTCGGGTATTGATACTTGTCCTTCCATTCTCGATGGGGCATGTCACAGGAAGGACAGTGCTGCCTGAATCAAGTGGGGAATAACAGCAGCTCTCAGGGAGGCAGAGTGTCAGTGAAAGCGCAAACACCTGACTTCTGAAAACTGCACCTTGTTACTGTGTTGGAATGAAAAGCTTTCGGCAGACTTGTTCCGAATTGAAGTGTTAATTGGAAGCAGGAAAGTGAAGGAGAAACAGCGTAAAAACATTCAAATATGAGTGCAGAAACATTTCCCGCAGCACGAATCAGATTTTAAAGCACAGAGTAGCGTTTCGATACATTGAATTTGGGTTGATGAGGCTGAGTTACCAGGGTCAAATTGCCCTTTACCTAACGCTACGGGCAATTTTGCACGGCCAATTCACCTGACTTGCACATTTTTGGACTGTGGGAGGAAACCGGAGCAGTCATTCTATTCAATTGACGATTAACTTGGTGGAATGAGAAGGAACGCATTTTTCTTTCCGCCCTACATTCCATCTTGTCTTTCTATGAATTTGCATCGAAAGAAAGAAAAACAAATAACAAGAGATCGGGAGCACAAGTTTATCCAGTGGGGTTGTTCATGAGTATCTTAACCTAACACTTCACACAATGATCTGATCAGTATTTCAACCAGTCACTCGGAATTGGAACCGCAGGAAACCTCTCCAATGAAACGAACCTTTCATTCTTTCACAAATTTCTGCTGTGTGTGAATCATACAACGATCCATCATCCAGCGTGATCACTGACTTGCCACCAGTACAAGGTCTACCAACTTTCTTCAGCATTCACAACTTCTGTACACAGCCACCTGTGGTGTGCCCAGTGTCATTTGTTGTCCCCAAGTCACAGTAATTTCGACTTCCTGAGTTTATGAACCTTTTTCCTGATCTGTCTGATCTGTTTAGTAAACCTTTTCTATCACTTCATCCCATCCACCCACAATTCTGAATTTATGAATAAAATAAGACGTTAGACAAATGGTAAACAAGTGGAAGTTTGCCATTCAGCCCTTGGAGTCTGCCCCACCATTCAACGAACTCATGGTTAATCTGATAATCTTTAACTCCTTTCTGCTCACTTACCTCGACAAATTTTCATCATCTTTCTGATTAACTATCTGGCACAGTTTGAAAACACCCAACGACACAGATGGCACAGATTATTTGGCCCCTGAGCAAAGAGATGACTCCTCATTTCTGAATTAAATGGGCAATATCTAATTCTGAGATTATGTCCTCTGGTGCGCTCCTCACAGCATGGGGCAAACCACCTGTCCGTATCTACCCTGTCAAGATTCCACCAATATTGAACGTGTATAATTGGTGTTATATGATTTTAGAACACCCATCCACCTCCTTTGTTTCGAGGAGAATAATCCCAGCCTAACCAATTATTGCACGAAGGTCCATTTTATACAGAGTTGGCAACATCCTCGTAAGTCTCTGCTGTCCCCTGCAGCGTCCTTACATATTATTAAGGCAGGTGGAGAAATTTCGGTAATGAAATGGGTTGAAAATTCAGGCGCAGATGGGAATTGGACCTTGAAATCAGAAAGCGATTGGAATCGGATTGATCCACAAAAGGACCAAATACAGCAATGACAAGTGTGACAAATGAGAATCTAAACATATTCGATTGACATTCAATGGCTTCATTGTAACTGAATTACTCCGTGTAGTCGTCCTGACAGCTAATATTTAGGAGAAATGGAACCTGATCGCGCATAAAAGAAATTGACGACAAAAACATGTCCGTCGGTCGACTTTGTTTGATTATTAACTCAACCCTTGTCTCCGTGAAGCCTACATCGTCCGCAACGCACAAACTAGATGTTGAACAGAACTCTCTCCATTTGCCGAGGTGGGAGCCGCTGAAATACCACTGAAGGAACTGGACACCCTCCACGACAATACAGTCATTTAACTGTACATTGTTCAACGCCTGAATAGTTATTCGCTTAACTGCTGAGGCACAATTGCAGCAGAGTGCGCCAAATAGAATATTCACTGAAGTAAGTCACCCAGGCTTTATTGACAGAACCTTCAAAGCTCAAAGACGGGCTTTTGCCCGAAACGTCGATTTCGAAGCTCCTTGGATGCTGCCTGAACTGCTGTGATCTTCCAGCACCACTAATCCAGAATCTAGTTTCCAACATCCGCAGTCATTGTTTTTACCTCGCTCAAAGACTGTACCGACTATAACGACAAGGTTGAAGATGCACTGAAACGTCACCATTTATGAATTACCCTCCAAGGCACATACCAGCATGACTTGGAGAGGAAGCAGTGGTAAATTCATTGAGTGGTGAAGCGGTCTTGATGGACAAAGAGTTACACTCGAGCCCTCCACATTTTATTTTACAATTTTGAAAAATATTGATTATCGCATTGACCAGACTTGTGCTCATTCCTTCAGTTGTTTCCGAAACTGGCGTTTGCTAAAGAATGGAATATCATTCTCAGACTGTGGTCAACAAAGAGCCTCTCGTACAACTGATCTCCCTGTCCAACAATCTTCAGAGATCTGTGAATATCTACTCCAAAATCTCTTTGTTCCTGTACACCACTCAGAATCCTCACTGCTATTGTTTCAACTGTCCCAATACATTACCACTTATTGGTTTGGATTCAATTCCATTCGCCGTTTTTCCTTTCCACCTGATTGATACATCCCTGCGATCCCTGATATCATTCATCACAGTCACCTACACGACCAATTGTTGCATAGTCTGTAAACATCTAAACATGACTCCTACAATTAAGTTTGAATTATTGATTTACATCAGGAAACAATGGTACTCCTCTGGAATCAGGCATCCAAGCATGGTTCATTGCTGGATGGGATGAACACCTGCAATAACAGCAGAATCGGACCCTTGCTATCATTTGTAAACCTGATGGCGACTCTGCAGGTTGGTCTCCTGGCTGATTCCTTCTCACATAGGGGAGTGGTGAATGACCTGCCCACATTGCGACTGAGAAAGTGAGTTTACATTTCAGCGGGTAATTGAATCCCTTCCTACAGACCCCGCCCCCATGGACCTGACTTCATGGAGGCGTGGGTATCATTCTCTCTATTTAGTTTGGATAATCAGCTGAATTTGAGACCACGCTGAGACGATTCCCATTTTTCCCCGTCATCCATGCATCTTTTTTATCCTTCCTTATTCTCCCACGGAGTTTGGCCATCATAGTCTGAACAACATTTGTTGTTCATCCTTAAATCTCCTTGAACATGAGTCAGAGGGAATTTATGGGTGAACCGCACTATTGTTGGTCTGTAGTTATATGTTTGCAGGTCTCGTTAAGGACGACAGATTTCCCTTTTGAAGGGAGATGAATGAATGGGTTTTCAGCAAAGTAAAACTTTTTGTCATTCTTCCTCTGAGCGGGTTTATATTCCAGATGTTATTCATCGAATCTAATTGCCTGCAGCTGCCATGCTCCAGTCTCCAAGGGTTGAAAGCCGAAATATCGCCATTACAATTGCAGATGACACGAAGATTGGTGGATTAGCAGAAAGCATAGGGGACTGTCAAAGAATGAAGGAGAATATAGATAGACAGGAGAGTTGAGCGGAGAATTGGCAGATGGAGTTGTATCCAGGCAAATGTGAGTTGATGCATTTTGGGAAGTTTAATTCTCGAGCCAAGTATACGGTAAACGGAAGAGCCTTGGGTAAAATTGCTGAGCAGAGAGATGTGGGAATTCAGGTTCTTTGTACCCTGAAGGTGGCTGCACAGGTGGATCGAGTGGACAAGAAGGCATATGGCATGCTTGCTTTCATCGGACCAGGCATTGATTATAAGAGCTGGAAGGTCATGCTAAAATGTACAAGATTTTGGTTCAACCGCATTTAGAATGCTGTGTACAGTTCTGGTTGCCAAATTACCAAAACGATGTGGACGTTTAGGAGAGTGTGCAGAGAAGGATTATGACGATGTTGCCACGTATGGAAGATGATAGCTCTGAAGAGAGGTTGAGTAGGTTCCGTTTGTTTTCATTAGAAAAAACGAGATTGAGGGGGACCTGATTGACGTCTACAAAATCATGAAGGGTATAGCCAGGGTGGATAGAGATAAGCTTTTTCCCAAGATGAGGGATTCAATAATGAGAGGTCACGTGTTCAAGGTGAAAGTTGAAAGGTTTAAGAGATATAGTCATTGGAAGTATTTTACACCGAGGGTGTTAGGTGCCTGGAACGTGTTGCCAGCAGAGGTATTAGACGCAGGCACGGTAGATTCATTTCCGGTGTGCCTGGACAGGTGCATGTGTCGGAAGAGTGCAGAGGGATACAGATGCTTTGGAATTGGGTGAAAGGTTCAGACAATGGATTTGGATCAGCTCAGGCTTCGACGTCCAATTGGCTGTAAATTTTCTCTGTTCTTTGTTCTAATTTGTTCACTACTCTGTCAACTTCATTCTACATTGCTGCATCTCAGAGAATTATATTGTCAATTCTAATTATCACAGAGGGAATTAGAATAAGACATGTGGCTGTGTCGGAATGAAAGTGATGTACGCTGGTCTGGAGTGTTTACTGGGAGCAAGAGGCTGATGTGGAGACGATGTGTTCAAAAACAGCTCTTACTGTCAAAGTAACAAAACAGCGCATTGTTAAGGAAAATTTCAGAGAATGCTTTCAATTGATCGACCTCTCGCTGAAGGCTCAAGCACGCTTCAGATGAGCCAATCGATACAAAAGTTCTGTGCTTTTGCACCATTATAGTAAGGATGCAGTACAACAACACCCAACGCTGAGTCAGTCTACTTGTACAGATATTGACCTCTAGAAACAATTTGCTACATTCCCGCTCTTATGGCTCTTTTCATTACAGCGGCTTCTGTTCTTCATGGAATCTGATTCAGCAGATCTTGTCACTGACTCATTTCTGTGTCTGTGTTCAGATCATGTGAGCAGAATATCACAGTCCATATCCCAGAAGTCAGACAATACTCAGGGAACCGTACTCTGCTCTTGATCATTTCATGAACACCAGGAAGAAATATCATCAAAATTTACTCACCTGTTTTTCAAAAGCAAGATTAAAAAATCCAGGTTTCTGCTTTTGTTGTCACACGGACCAAGATTGTAAATGCTGGAACCAGTTGAGACTGTCCACTCTCCCACATCCATTTTCTCCCCAGGAGGTGTTCAGACGATGGTCTGAATCGGATTCTTCTAAAAAGAGAATCTTTTTATCCATTGATTTCTGGTTTATGAGCCCACCAGGCTCCCGCTGGCCTCTGTGTTAGCACTGACCACAGCGGTTTCCCGCAGTCTTCAGCTTTTTGTAGCATGTACCTTCGAGGATGACATCAAAAGATATTCACTGTTACTGTGTGTTACTCTACCAATAGAGACAGCTCTACCAATGGAGGCAGCTCAGTCCGCGGGGATGGGACAAACAGCACCATCTCGCGAGGGGAAATTCTGCAGTGTGTCCTGCGGATCAGATACAGTGAACTTTATCATTCAGATCACACCAGAGTGAGAGCGCTCGAAAAGTCTAATTGGTCACTGGCACCTGTGTCATCTCGGGAATTACAAAATATTGGTTAAAGCGGAAACACTGGATTTTGGATCAGGTTTCAAGCGTTTACGTGAGGCAGGAAGCAGAAAAAGATACACTGTGAAGGGATTGAGATCTGACTACAGGAGCAGCAACTAGGTTGTACAGTGCAGAGGAGAGCTTTGAAGTACTGAATTCTGATTGATGGGCCGATCATACTTTCACTTGGCCACGCTGCTACAGAAGATAATATGTCCGTGTCTCTCGGAATTGTAATGTCGCAGGCAAATATCGATGTTACACTGCTGGAAATTCCTTTTTTCCAATGTGTAGGCAGTCTGTGTGTAAAATAGCTTAAATATTGAACCCTTTCTCATAACTAATTCCACTCCATCTCAGTGTGTTGTATTTTCTCCTTTCCACTTTACCTGTCATTGTGGCTGCACTGAAATTGATTTGCTCCTTCTGCATGTCTTTAACAGTCTGGGTGATATGATGCTGTTGTACTGATCTGACAGAATTTTCCACTTCACTTCAGCCCGCCCTAACTTCGCTATCTGATACCATTCCCGTTGTTTAGGTGTTAAGCGCTCGTCTCAGATCCAGCCTGCCCTCACCCAAAATAAACGCAAAACTCAGTCACACTGTGATCACTGCAATCCAGTGGAATCTTCACTCCGACGTCATTGATTATTCCTAGGAGAAAGTTAGGACTGCAGATGCTGGAGATCAGAGTCGGGAGTGTGGTGCTGGAAAAGCACAGCAGGTCAGTCAGCTTCCGAAGAGCAAGAGTGTCCACGTTTCAAGCATAAGCCCTTCACCAGCAGTAAGGCATGTGATACGGGACTGAGAGATAAATGTTAGGGGTTTGGGGTTGGGGGGAGTTAGCTGGGAAAGCGATAGTTGGATGAAGGTGCGGGAGAAGTTGATAGGTTAGAAGGAGCAGTGATAGAATAGACCCAGTTGGCGGTGCCAAGTTTGAGGCTTAGGACTTGGGGGAAGAGAAAGAGACACTGTTCAAATCCAGACTTATCCCGTGAGGTGACAGAGTCCCAAGGTGGAATGTACGGCGTTCCTCCTCCAGGTATCGGCTGGTTATGGTTTGGCGGTGAAGGAGGCCCAGGACCTGTACGTCTTTGATGGAGTGGGAAGGGGAGTTGAAGTGCTCCGTCACGGGATGGTGAAGTTGGTGGGTCCGGGTGTCCCAGAGATATTCTCTGAAATGATCTGCAAGAAGGTGTCCTGTCCCCCTGACGTGGAGGAAACCACACTGAGTGCAACGGATGCAGTAGATGACATTGAAAGCGGTATAGGTGAATTTCTAACGGACGTGGAAGGATCTCTTGGGGCCTTGTACGGAGATGAGTGGAGTGGTGTGGGTGCTGGTTTTACCCTTCCTGCGGTGGCATCGAAAGAGGCCAGTAGTGGAGTGTGGGCTTATTGGGGGTTTTAGACCCGTTGGGGGATTCTGAGAGGGAATGGCCTTTTCAGAATCATAATAGCGGTTGGGAGGGAAATGTATATCTGATGGTGGGGTCTGTTTGGAGATGGCAGAAGTGGTGGAGTATGATGTGTTTTATACGGAGGATCGTGGGGTAAAAGTTGAGGACCATGGGGTTCTGTCCTTGTTGCGGGAGGGGTCGGGTTCAAGGACGGTGGTGTGTGCAGTGGAGGAGATACAGTGGAGGGCATCGTCAATCACGTGGGAAGGGAATTTGCGATTATGGAAGAAGGAAACCAACTGGGACTTTCTGATGTGGAATTGGTCATCCTGGGAAAAGATGTGGTGAAGGCGGAGGAATTGGGAATAAGGGATGGCGTTTTTACACGAAGTGTGTTGGGAGGAGGTGTAGTATTGGTAGCTGTGGGAGTCGGTGGGCTTGCTGTATATATCTGTAATTAGTCATTCCCTTGAGATGTTGATAGACGGGCCCGGGGAGGGGACGGAATTTGCCAAGATGAACCAGATGAATTTGAGATCGGGCTGAAAAGTGTTGGTAACGTTGGACGAACTGTTCAAACTCCTCGTGGGATCATGCAGTGGCGCCAATGCATTCATCAAAGTAGTGGAGGAACAGGTGGAAAGAGGTGCCAGTGTAACTGCGAAAGACGGGCAATTCCACGTATCTGACAAAGAAGCAGGCATAGCTAGGTCAAATGCGGGTGCCCATGACGACCCCTTTGGTTTGGAGAAAATGGGAGGATTGGAAGGAGAAGTTGATGAGGTTGAGGACTAGTTCAGCCAGGTGGAGCAGGGTGTCGGTGGAAGGGTACTAGTTGGGATGGGGTGAGACGAAGAAACAGAGGGCATGGAGACATTCGTCATGGCAGATGGATGTGTACAGGGACTGGACGTCCAAGGTTAAGATGACGCATTGTGGGCCAGCGAAACAAACATCTTGGAGGAGATGAAGTGCATAGGTGGTGTCACGAACGTAGGTGGGGATTTCCTGGACTGGGGAGATAGGAAGGTTTTGAGATAGGAAGAGATGAGTCGGGTCGGACAGGCGCAGTCTGAGACAGAAGAATTAAGAACCGAGGTAGAAATGCGGAGTGTGGGGTTCATGTAAAATGAGGTTGGAGACGGTGGATGGATGATTCCCCAGACGTGATGAGATTGTGATTGTCTGGGAGATGATGGGAGGTGAGGCTGTGATCGGAGAAGTAGGAAGAGTTGTCTGCGAGTTGGCGCCTGGCTTCAACAGTGTGCCTCACGCCGACTCACAAGCATCATTCCTGATGAAGGGCTTACGCCTGAAACGTCCATTCTCCTGCTCCTCGGATGCTGCCTGACCTGCTGTGCTTTTCCAGCTTCACACTTTCGATTCATTCATTATTGTGGTTTCATTTCACATTACCAGGTCCGTGCTGTCTGTTTGCCTCCAGAAAGCACCGTTCTCATAACGTGCTGCAACATCTGCCAATCTCAAAAATAAACAGAAATTGCAGTAAAACCTCAGCAGAGCTGGCAGCATTTGTGCAGATGAATCACAGTTAATGTTTCAGATCCACTGGGTCCGTCCCTCCACAGATTCTGGCAGACTTTCTGAACTTTTCCAGCGACCACTGTTTTTGTTTGATTTTCAACATCGGCGGTACCTTCGCTTTGTTTTCTTATTTTCTACGAATATGATTTGGCTCAAGAT
Source organism: Chiloscyllium plagiosum (assembly GCF_037043375.1). Taxonomy (NCBI): domain Eukaryota; kingdom Metazoa; phylum Chordata; class Chondrichthyes; order Orectolobiformes; family Hemiscylliidae; genus Chiloscyllium; species Chiloscyllium plagiosum. The sequence continues at coordinate 82,950,860 of NW_028270167.1, forward strand.
TATGTTAAACGTTTTGAATATGACGACGATCGAATGGCCAGATTGCACCAGCCCGCTACTGCGACTTGGTTCACGTGACCAATGCCTTTCCACTTGGTCACCGTGCCCTACAGCTGCACAGTATATAAATTAACAAAATTATGGTATTCTCTCAGATTGGTAATCAGGAGCGAGATTGTTTGAATTGTTGAAACAGTAAGATAAACTGAACAAATACAGGATATTAAATGGAGAACCATAAGGGAAAGGGAGAACAGTGAATGATAGTGTTCTGGCAAAATTTAAATGTCATTGCTCAAGATTCCGAAAATGCTATCATTCACAAACATACCACAATTTGGAATTAGGACAAGCAATGCAAGCAGATTGCAAAATCTTAATCTGAAACCCTTGCTGCAACTGCTTTAGTTTGAATGAACGCAGACATGGGCTTCAGTGCTGTAATGATCTCCTAAACTGTCGAAGGAAATCCTTGCCTTCGAGAATACGTGGAGAAAGTTTACTGATACATCGCAGTAATGGCAGGACTATCCTCTGGAAGCATATAAGTACAATTATTCAATGCTCCATGGAGTTTCGATTAAGAGGTGAAGGGAATGTCTCCTCTCACAAATTAATAATTCAGTAAAACTCAATACAGGGACACATGAATTGATTAACAAAGTGGGCAAGAACACGGACATACGTAACAATAGCTACGATAATTACTATGTAGAAAGTGTTGATTTCAGATCCACTGTGGCATTTCGTAATGATATTTACTGTCCAGAATCAGTCTGCACTGGGATGACGAGAGCTCGACTGTGATGTATTTGAACTTCAGTTACCATTCAGGAATAGCTGAGACTCACTCGGGTCATGGAGATTTTGAGAAATTATATTTAAAAAGCAAAGAGTTCATCACGTAACTGTGAAATCTTTCGGTCACCCTCAGTGGGAGCTTTGTGTGTAATCCTTGTCCTCATTCTCCATCAAAGACATGTGAGGAGGTTAGAAAAGGCACAGACACTGCTTACTGAATATCAAGATATTAGGAAGCCCAGAGATGGGGTTTCCCGAGACATAAAGACATCAGAAAGAATAGAAATGGTTTCATCGGCATGATAGACAGAATGAAGGAGTTTATTCACGAGTTGTGGAAATGCTGGACGAGAAACACTCAAGTTTAAAAGCAAACAAAAGAGATTTTCACATAATGTGTGGTTTGAAGTGACTAAATCGGGGAAATTCCCTCTTTCGAGTCAAGCAACAACTTTAGTTAGAGCTTCAAAACTATTAGTGAATGATTAATAAAAGATTGGATGAGAGTTTCTTCCACTCAATAAAGTTACTGAAATCCTGAATGACTTTCCAGAAATAAAACGTACATTTCTGATTTAGTAGTGTTTTAAAAGACGCACGAACAAACGGACAAGGAAGGAATTTAACATTGAAAGAAAGAAAACGTGTGGGTGTGGTTTAATTTCGAAGTTAATTGTTTTCAGACACAAAGGCCATTTCATGAACACGTTCAGCTGAATAAGACTGAGTATAAAAAGTTCATGGATTTGAAAGATGTAGCGTATTATTCAAGGTGAAGCATTCTAAATGGGGCTGATATCATAAAATAACTGCAGGCAGAAGTTGCATCCTAATGGGTAGCAATTGAATCGTCACTTGAAGACGCAACACCTATTTTAAACATTTGATCACATTCATATGATATTGGGTGTATATCACACTTTCTTATCTCCACCACCAAGTAGACCCTGTCTTTTTTGTATTTTTAACCCTCTGTACTTTTCTGCAGCACACCAATTCAGCTGAAAGATGCTCAGACTAAAATTGACGGTCCTATGCGATCAGTCTATTTTTTTTTGATTATTACAATGACCATTGCGAGTTTGCAACAAACCGCATAACATGAAACCAGATCAACATCGGTTTTCTCGGAATTTATCGCAGTGCACATGGGAAACGTCATCCATCGACTAATAAATCACCTTCGGCTCTCTCCCCACACTTGTCTCTCCAAGTTTTAAATATTTGTAGTATGTTTGTTGATCAAGGTGTCATTATCCAGAAAAGGTCGTTTCTCAATCCACAAAAACTGGTACTTTTCCATAAACTTGACTTTGCTCAATATCACCTTCCATCCGTACCTCTGAACACGACGACAAATCGAAGCTGCTCCATGTGATGCTCAAACTTAAAACTTCGGCAGAGCACAGCCCACGATACTGGCACAGGGATACCTTGCACTCGTCACCTGCAGCATTGAAGCAACACATTAATGCTTACGTCCACATTCCTGGCTGTACCTTAACGGTAAGGAACCGAGCTTCTCTGATTCCATAGCTGTTGACTGGCATGATGCGATCTTCTTCACCAGTGGTTCTGACCCCGTTTGAGGAATGTGGTGAGCTACTCATTGCAAAGATGGGTAGTTTGTTGAAATGTACAAATTCAACATTTGCATTGCCTGACCCATGAGTTTTTTATTTTGTTTTTCATCGGTAGAAATGTTCAAATCGTCATCTTGAACAGACTCAATGATAGATCTCCATTGTGTCTCTGGCATCAAATTCCAAAGTGTAAACCACTCTGAATTCTTCCACCACAGTCTGCTATTTGGGAAGAGTTCATGTTATGGGAAATGCACTTCCCCGTGTGTCAACTGCTGCTCCCAGCATGCGCTCTGGAACTGCACTCATTTTCCTTCTGACATTTGCTCACTGTGTTGCTGTGATCATACAGTGACTTGGTGTCGTACAGCCCAGGAAAATGATACAGATCAAGGTTTTTGCATTGTTGAATTCAGTTGTCAGTTTAGCCTTATTTAGGATTTTGAAATTGTCTGTCCTGTACGCAAGGGCGTGTCAAAAATATCTGAGCAGAAGAAAGATGTTCCCAATAATGACACTGAGCACTATGCACTCTCCTCCAGTTTGTAAAACGATTCCTCACACATAACTTTACATCTCCTGCTGTCACCGGCTCTCCACTCCATTGACTTCAAATCTTCACAGAATTCAACAGATCTTGTTGCATAGCCATTTCTTCATTTTTGCTCTGATCACTGTCAGCAGTGTGTCACAGTGGGAGTGCGCTTGCCCCACACCCAGAGGTCAGACGATACTCTTGGAACCATACTGTGCTATTTATCATTTCACCAATACCAAGGAGAAATAGCTATGGTGTGCATAATTTACGCAATTCACTTATTCATAAGATCAGACAGACGCACGCACAGCTGACGAGGTGGCCGAGAGGTTAAGGCGATGGACTGCTAATCCATTGTGCTCTGCACGCGTGGGTTCGAATCCCATTCTCGTCGCTGTTACTGACTATTTTCAATGTTCCTGTTTTTGGATGATCACATCTGTCTTATTGAAATTGGAACTCCAATAGTGTGTTTATATGCATCGACGCTATTATAAAGTTTCAAAGAATAATTTGATTTTGTTGCCTAAACTGCATTGAAATGTAGATTGAGTTGGAATAGTTAAAAGGAACTCCATTTTCTTTTCCAAGTCAATTACCGTGAACTTTTATTGTCTGAGTAGAGATCCAGGAAAACCAAATAACGAGAGATGCGAGGTGCATGTTTATGCAGTGGGATTCGTAATAAGTGTTTTGTCAGATGAAATCTGTAGCAGGTTGGGTAGAAGTGATTCACTTTGGTGAAAAGAGCACAGAGAGACAGCACAAAACAATGGAGATCTTTCAAAAGTGGCAGGGGCTGGGTGTAGGAGCCCCCAATAACTGGCTGTAAATGCACAGTAGAGAATTACCGATGTGGGTGCCGTGCATGGGCAGGGACAGACTTACACATTGGTCTCATCCTTTCCTTTGCTCTAGCCATTGGTGAAGGCTGGACATAAGACACATATAAACAAAAGATGTGGGAAACAAGCTCCCTCTCGTTATACACACACTTGATGCATCACATTGAACTATGAAAAAACTGGAGAAGTCAGCAAGTTAACTGCAGGGACTGAATCTAAACTGTGGATCAATAACTGCAGATTAATGCAGCATAAACATGAAATGATTGCAAGAGTCTTTAAACACATGTCATTAACAGACGTTTCGTTCTAATACCCGTGTGGCTGAATGAAGCAGCAGTGAATCCCATTTTTACCCACAGTCTTAAGCACGCAGACACATTTCCCCAAGAGTGACGCAGGCCTCTGGAGAAAACAAGCAGAAAGTATGATTTCACCCACTTGGCTGATATTGTCCCATTTCAGACTTCAACACCAGTGTCCAGTTACAGCAAAGAAAGAAAGCATTAAGCCTCTCCCGTCCCAGTGTTCCTGACCCATTCTTTCCCCATCACTCTGTAGTTTGTACTTTTTCACCTCGTTCTTGCTGCAAAACGGATCATTGCTCACGCCCGTTTTTTTCCTGTCTTGCCGAACCGTAACACTTGATGTCTTTGCTGCTTGAAGATCTGCCAATCTCAACCTGGGTACACCTAATGACCCTTCCTCAACAGCCTTCTGCGACAAGAAATAATACAGATGCAGAACTGTCTGAGAGAATAAATGCTTCCTCATCTCTGTTTTAATTGTGAGATCCGCATTCTAATATGAAGTTAAAAATCGCACAACACCAGGTCATAATCCAACAGGTTTAATTGGAAGCATTAGCTTTTGGAGAGCTGCTCCTTCATCAGGTGTTTGTGGAGTACACAGTTGTAAGATACAGAATTTATAACAAATGGTTACAGTGTGATGTAACTGAAATTATACATTGAAAAATAACTTGATTGTTTGTTAAGTCTTCCATCTGTTAGAATGACTACGTTAGGTTCATTTCTTTCTTATGTAAATCGCAAAATTTTCTTTTCATAGTTACACTCTCAGGTGAACTTTAACAATTAGTGTCAACCTAGATAATTTGTTGAAGGTGTTAGTCCCTGTGTGCTGTGTCCGTGCCATAATGTTTAGACTGACGCTAAACTAAAAAAAAAACACGCTGCAGGCAAGGATGCTTTGAGGCATTGTACTTTGGTGAAACCGAGCAGATGCTACAGAACGGATGTATGGCGACTGCACATCAATTAACATACCGGTGTGCCCCTTACCTGTTGGGGAACACTTCAGTGGTCCAGAACATTCATAGCAGCAGAGATGTGGAGAAACAGATTGGGAAACAAATTTTGGAAAGGTGCAGAAGCCACAGGATATTCGTCATGGGTGATTTCAACTTCCCAAATATTGATTGGAAGCTCTTTAGATCAAGTAGATTGGACGGGGAAGTGATTGTGCAGTGTGTTTAGGAAGCTTTTCTAACTCAGTATGTAGATTGTCCGACCATAGGGGAGGCCATATTGGATTTGGTCCTCGGTAACGAACCAGGACAAGTAATGGGCTTGTTAGCGGGTGACCATTTTGGTGATGATGAACACAATTCTGTGACTTTCACCTTGGTTATGGAGGGAGATAGGTGCATGCAACAGGGTCGGTTTTACAATTGGGGGGAAGGGTAAATACAATGCTGCAAGACAGGATCTGAAGAGCATAAGTTGGGAGCATAGGATGTCAGGGAAGGGTGTCATCGAAATGTGGAACTTTTTCAAGGATACGACGTGTCCTTGATATGTATGTACCTGTCAGGCAGGAAGGAGATGGTCGTGTGAGGGAACCTTGGTTAACGAGGGAGGTTGTATATCTAGTAAAGAGGAAGAAGGAGGCTTACATAAGGTTGAGGAAACAAGTTTCAGACAGAGCGTTGGAGGGATACAGGATAGCCAGGAGGGAGCTGAATAAAGGGATTAGGAGAGCTAAGAGAGGGCATGAAAAATCTTTGGCGGGTAGGATCAAGGTTAACCCTAAGGCCTTTTATGCGTATGTGATAAACATGAGAATGACGAGAACGAGGGTAGGTCCGATCAAGGACATTATTGGGAGACTGTGTACTGAGTCGGAAGATTTAGGAGAGGTCTTGAATAAGTACTTTTCTTCAGTATTTACAAATGAGAGGGACAGTATTGTTGAAGAGGAGAGTATGAAATGGACTGGTAAGCTAGAGGAGATACTTGTTAGGAAGGAAGATGTTTTGGGCATTTTGAAAAAACTGAGTATATACAAGTCCCCTGGGCCTGACAGGATATATCCTAGGATTATGTGGGAAGAAAGAGAGGAAATTACAGAACCATTGGCAATAATCTTTTCGTCTTCACTGTCAACGGGGGTGGTACCAGGGGACAGGAGAGTGGCAAATGTTGTGCTTATGTTCAAAAAAAGGAATAGGCATAACCCCGGGAATTGCACGCCAGTTAGTCTTACTTCGGCGGTAGGCAAAGTAATGGAAAGGGTACTGAGGGATAGGATTTATGAGTATCTGGAAAGACACTGCTTGATTAGGGACAGCCAGCACGGATTTGTGAGGGTACGTCTTGCCTTACAAGTCTTATTGAATTCTTTGAGGAGGTGACCAAGCATGTGGATGAGGGTAGAGCAGTGGATGTAGTGTTAATGGATTTTAGTAAGGCATTTGATAAGGTTCCCCATGGTAGGCTTATGTGGAAAGTCAGGAGTCATGGGATAGTGGGATATTTGATCAGTTGGATAGAGAACTGGCTAACCGGTCGAAGTCAGAGAGTTGTGGTGGATGGTAAATATTCAATCTGGAGCCCAGTTACAAGTGGAGTTCCGCAGGGATCAGTTCTGGGTCCTCTACTGTTTGTAATTTTTATTAATGACTTGGATGAGGGAGTCGAAGGGTGGGTCAGTAAATTTGCAGACGATACGAAGATTGGTGGAGTTGTGGATAGTGAGGAGGGCTGTTGTCAGCTGCAAAGGGACTGAGATATGATGCAGAGTTGGGCTGAGGAGTGGCAGACGGAGTTCAACCCTGTCAAGTGTGAGGTTGTCCATTTTGGAAGGACAAATAAGAATGCGGAATACAGGGTTAACAGTAGGGTTCTTAGTAAGGTGGAGGAGCAGAGGGATCTTGGGGTCTATGTTCATAGCTCTTTGAAAGTTGCCACTCAGGTGGATAGAGCTTGTAAGAAGGCCTATGGTGTATTAGCGTTCATTAGCAGAGGGATTGAATTCAAGAGTCGTGAGGTGATGTTGCAGCTGTACAGGACCTTGGTAAGGCCACATTTGGAGTATTGTGTGCAGTTCTGGTGGCCTCACTTTAGGAAAGATGTGGAAGCTTTGGAGAGGTTGCAGAGGAGATTTACCAGGATGTTGCCTGGAATGGAGAATAGGTCGTACGAGGATAGGTTGAGAGTGATAGGCCTTTTCTCATTGGAAAGGCGAAGGATGAGGGGTGACTTGATCGAGGTTTATAAGATGATCAGAGGAATAGATAGAGTAGACAGTCAGAGACGTTTTCCCCGGATACAACAGAGTGTTACAAGGGGACATAAATTTAAAGTGAAGGGTGGAAGGTATAGGGGGGTTCTTTACCCAGAAAGTGGTGGGGGCATGGAATGCGTTGCCTATGGGAGTGGCAGAGTCAGAATCATTGGTGGCCTTTACTTGGCAATTGGATAGGTATATAGATAGGGGTTTAAGCTAGGACAAATGTTCGGCACAACATCGTGGGCCGAAGGGCCTGTTCTGTGCTGTATTGTTCTATGTTCTATGTGGTACATTGGACCTCAGACTTTTGGGTGACCATCATCCAAGGCGGACTTCGGAACAGGTAGCAGCTGAAAGTGCCCGAGCAGAGGTTGACAGCTAAGTTCGATACCCATGGTGATGGCTAGAGCCGGGACCTTGGGCTCATGTCACAGTACAGGTGATCCCATTACCCTATCTACAAACAGAGACCCACACACACACACACACACACACACGCATATACACGTTTGTGGGGTGAATTTGTACTTGCAGAGTTACATTGTACTTTGCTCAAAAACTGCATGAATCCATGTAAGTCTCTATTAACTCATTTTATACAATTAGCATCAGTCTAAACATTTTTGGAACAGACAGCAGCGCACGGGGCCTAACACCAATTCTTAAAGTTCATCTGAGAATGTAACTTCAAAATAAAAAGTTTTGCGCTTTACTTATGAAAGAAGTGAAGCTAACACAGTCATTCTAATAGATGGGAGACTTAGCAAACAATTAAGGTATTTTTCAATGTATAATTTCAGTTACATCACACCGTAAACTTGTGCTATAAATTCTGTGTCTTACAACTGTGTGCTCCACAACCACCTAATGAATGAGCAGCGGTCCGAAAGCTAGTATCTTTGATGTTTTGTAATGTCAGGAATTCATGTTCAATTTACGATTTTCATAATGAACAACAAATATTTTTCCCTGACTGGAAATCAACATTGGGAAATAGCAGTGAGAGAGCTGAATTTCAACACTTTCACAACAAGGAAGACATATTCAATGCTTGCAAATTTTCTTGGTGAATTTGTTTTTGCCTTATTGGTTCAGTTGAAAAATGACAGTCATTGAGTTTTTAAAAGCATGGCGAGAGGCCCTTCAGCCTATTGCATCATTATCAATCATCAAACATCTTGTTTGTAAACACAGTTTCCAGCACGTGACTCATCGCCTGGTGTGTTGTAAAATTTCAAGTGTTCAGTTAAATTGTCATTCAATTTCTTCAGGGCTTAAGTGGTACAAAACACCTCTGTGAACTAACAGTTCTGAGAATGAAACTCTTTCTCAGAGCCGATTATCAGTTTTCCTCAAGATCCTGTGGAAAATGTTTATGCACTCAGATTTGAATTGGTGTACCCTGTTTCTTCTTCAGCTTCCTTCTTCTTTCTATTAAATGGATTAGATTCCAATACAGACACAATGTGCAGGTTGCAGAACTCACGTGTTTGTACTTTCACTGATACTCTGTCTCGCCGGGAGCTGCAGTCCTTCCCCACGCTGATTCAGACAGCACTGTCCTTCCTGTGACATTTACCATGGAGAATGCAAGGACAGACACTAATAACCCGCACTTGGAAATGAGCGGCAGTTTTAAAGCATTTACACTGCCCCAGCGAGGAATTGAGCTCCCAACTCCTGCATATCATACGGCGACACTAACCATTATATTACCGAGGACAACAGTTTCAAAGGAGACACTTCAGCCCATTGTGGCTCCATTTGTCAAAAACAACTGCTTAACGATCCGAATCGCTTAGCCCATAGCTTTATAGGTATTGGCAGAACACATTCACATCTGAATATTTCTTCAGGTTATAAGGGTTCCTGCCTCCCTGACCCTTACAGACACAGTGTTGCCAATTCCAACACCTGCCGGCCTATAATGCTTTTCCACACATCTACTTAAACCTTTCTGTCTTTCTCATTAAATTTCTGCCCCCCTATGATCGATATCTCCGTCGATGGGAAACGCTGCTTTCAGTCTACCTAATACATACCCCTCATGATTTTGTACAACTTAACCATGCCTTCTCGCAAACTCCTCTGCACGGTGACAAACAATCCCAGTCTGTCCTGTCTTTCTTCATGACTGAAACGGTTCAGACCAGACACTATCCGAGTGAATCACTCCTGCACCTTTCCCAGTGCGATCACATCCATGGACTTATATGAACTGCAGGCAATACTCTGGGTAGAACCGAATGAACCGTTTTTACGTTGTCGCACCAGCATACGGTGTGGCTCTGCAGCATTTATCGGCTTGTGGTCCGGGGACACGTGGAAGCCAAAGGAGACAGGGTCGGCAGTTTCCTTCCCTGAAGGTCGTCAGTGAAACATATGGGTCTTTCAGGCAACGGATTTGGCATATCCTTAATGGGAAGTTTTTCTTGCATTCATATTTTACCATTGTCGTGGTGTGGTGGTAATCGAACCCATCGCCTTGGAATGCTACCTGGCCTTTTGTATTGACAATCAAGCGATAATACCAGCAAGCTATCGCAGAAAGCCGTCACAGCTGATCTGTTCCAATAGAGTCTCTTTTTTTTTTCCCAATTATTCTCAGTGACCATTTATTGAGTCTCAAGTTCCAATAATCTCTGGTCCATGTCAGTAAAAACCGCTAAAGGTGAATTGATCACACAGCGACTATATCCAAGCGGATCGAATGATTTAAACCTGCCAATGAAGAGATTGGGGCATGGTTGTACAGCAACAGTGAGTAGATGGTATCAACGTGAAAGTATATGTTAGATTGTGCAATGCCTCAGTCAAATGGGACGACGGTCGGGAAAAGAGAGTTAGGGAGAGTGGGAGGGAGAGACATCTTCAAGAACTTTTGGGGTTAAATGCGGATACATGAAACGCAGAAATATCAGAGAACGAAATTCGATTGAAAACAAATCATCACCTCGGAGAATATTATCATGTAAAAACGAGTAATTTCTTACCGTGTTTCACCAAAATTAAAACTTTGAGAGATCTGACTGTCATGATGTAGAATCGATCCGAAGTCATAGCAAACACAACGCAGTTGACGAAATACTAAACGGTTGCAGCACTCTACAGACCACGCTTGACAACTGCAGCTAGTATTTTAGCAGAGGAGATGTCAGAAATAAAACACAATATCAGGACATAACGACAGGTATGTGGGAACTCAGAATGGGCTGAATCTTTAAGTTTAACGTCCCCAGAGTCTGTGGAGATTCCATTAATGAGAGTATTGGAGGATGGGATTAATGAAACTCTCGAAACTCATGGGGCAGTGCAGGAAATTGTTCAAATTTATGCTTCAGTAGCATTTAACATCGGCCACTTCATCACTTTGCCCACACAAGGCAATAGTAACTGCAGCACGCAATCACAGTTAATTCCAGTTCCAGACCCGGAATCAGGGAAACTGTGTGAAGCAGCCATGAAGATCATGGAATGACGGAAGAGCAGCGCGTATATTTCCGAGGTTGGGATTGCTCCTGGTCAAAAACGGGGCGGAAGGGAATACTTGCCCCCATTTATAATATTATAGCCATAAGCAGTATATGTTGCTGAGGTAGCCGATTGGCGCATCTAAAGATGGTTAAGACTTTAACTTTGGGGTGGCAAGGTTCGAACTTTCATTTTCATGTTTGGATCCATGTTTTTGGCATTGGCAGTAGCAGCTGCATTTGCTCTCATCCCCTCAGAATCTGCTTCTTGTTCCCAGTAAACACTGCAACCTGGAGAAAGTGGTGTTGTGTTTATATAATAAACGAGTCATCCTTGGGGACTCAGACACGGAACTGGTAATGTTAAAATTCGTCGAATAAAACCTGGAATGAAAAGCTGACCTCAGGAGCAGAGAACATGATTTTAATTTCCTGCAATCCCATTCATGCATGTCCCATACGCAGGGCATGCTATCATTTTTACCCAATCCTGACGACTTGTGACTCCAGGGCCAGAACGACGTCGCTGACCCTCAATCCGAGAATGCCGACCGTGTGGGGACGCAGGCCATTCGGCCCTTGAAGTCGACACCATCCCTCAGAAGCACATCCTATCAGACCCACACTCCATACCTACTCCATTCCCCTTCTTTTCCCATGGCTGATCCCAGTAACCTGCACACCTTCAGTCTGTGAGAGGAAACTCACACAAGCAAAGAGAGAATGTGCAAACTGCATACAGTTACACAAGACTGTGATCAAATCCATGTCTCTCGTGCAGCAAGACAGTAGCGAATCAGGATGAACAACAAATGTTGTCCTGACCAGCGACATCCACACCCTGTGGGCATATCGGGAAGAATAAAAACACATTCACAACATAGACAACGAGACTTGCGCTGCGTGGACATGATTTGAAACAATCGTTCACCCTGGGTAGGTACAAGGACACCGATATCACAGAGAAACCAGGGCAATGCGGGATTCAAATATCTGCTTAAACTCATTTACTCAGTCAAACTGGGGACAGACTGTTCAACAGTCCCGTGTGTGGGGAGGGCTCAATGAGCAAAAAAGAAACTCCAGAGTAACCAACAAGATTACATATCCCAGAAGGAGATCAATTAAACTGTCAATGCTGCAGTTAATCCCAACCAGCTGCCAGTTTAATACCATCAAAGTCATCGACTCACGGAACATGAAAACAGGCCTTTCACTCCTACCAGCTCATACTGAACATAATGCCAAACTAAACGAGTCGCATCTGACGGTTCCTGTAATTGTTAAGAGTAAATAATGCCCTTGTATTATTATAACTGCATTGTTAATATAAATGTCCAGATATAATTCTGTTCAAATCCTGGCATGGCAGATGCTGGAATTTTATTTCTGTAAATACCTAGAGTAGAAAAGTCTAATGATGATGTTGAATCAGTTGATGTAGATCTGATTCACTAATGCCTGATAGAGAAAGAAACTACCATACTTATCTGGTCTGGCTGGCATCTGACTCCAGATCCATAATATCGTGGTTGATTCTGAACTGCCCTCTGGGCAACAAATAATGGACTAGGTATGAATGATTAGCTATTTTTAAATCCCACTGAAACTTTCCAATTCATTTATCTAAATATCCTGTAAACATTGTAAATGTACTTTCATTCATCACTGCCTCAGGAAGTGAATTGCACACATAACCCCTCCTCTGTTAAAAACAACCCTCTCATGCCTTATTTTAAATCTCTCTCTTTTCAACGAAAACATTTGCCCTCTCGTTTTGACGTCCCCCTCCTTGGAGAAAAGACAGTTAGTTACCTCTATCCGAACTCTCAAAAATTTATAAATTTCTATCAGGTCGCCTTTCAAACTCCAGTGCTCGAGTGAAAATATTCTCAGCCTATCCAGCCTTTCGTTTTAACACAAACCTTGCCCCCTAGCCATACGCTGGTATACCTCTTCTCAACCTATTCCACCTTAACAATTTCCTTGCTATTAGTTGGCGACAAGAACTGGACGCAGTACTCCAGAAGAGACCTCACCCAATATCCTATTCAGCTTCAACATTACGTACCAACTCCCATGCTCAAAGGACTGAGCAACGAAGGCAGGATGACAATTTTTTTTAACCATTCTGTCTATATGTGAAGCAAACTAAAAAGAAATATTTAACTGCATCCCTGGTCTCCGTTTTCCACAACGCCCTATCACTATTTGTATGAGCCCTACTCTTATTTCATGTCGCAAAATGCAATACCTTCCATTTATCCACATTGAACTCCATGTGACATTTTTCAGCCCAAAGACGCATTGGATTACGATCCTTCTGGAATCTTAGATCCCCTTCTTTACAGTCTCCAATTCTGGTGTCCTCTGTGAGCTTATGAAACATGGCTGCTATAATTTCCATTGTTTTCTCATATTGGTCAACGATTTTTAACTATTTATCGTGGAGATCATTTAGCAGTGTGCAAATCATGTAACAATTAGTCATGTAGTTAACTATGAGGAAGAAAGCCATAGACTGCAGGGAGATTGGAAACAATTGGCAAGAAAAAGTGCTGAAAGGAATTCAATCCAGTGAAGTGGGTGATAATGACTTTGGGGAGAAACAATGATACAAGAGTGAATACTGAGTGGTTCATAGTAATAAAAGAGAAATTGGAAGTAGGCATTCTCCAATTTTTGAAGGTGATTGGACAATGGATCAAGTGGTCTCGAGGGGTGGAGATACTTTCCGTTCTTGATCTCAGGTGGGAATATAAGAGCAGGGAAATGATGCTGGAACTTTAGCAACTGCCTGTTCAGAGATGAGTCAGAGGACTGGCCAGAAGTCTGGTCATTGCATTCATCTATTTTATGAAGAATGATAAAATAGAAGATGGAGGGCGGAAATAGACCATTTGGCGCATCATGTCTGGATCAGCAATCAATCAGATCTTCGCTGACAAGGCTCCAAGTCAGGCTGGCACGTTCCTTGGAGGAGAACTTGCAGATGGAGGTCATTCGATGCATAAGTCCATTAGACAATAGAGCAGAACTTAAAACATTCAGCGCAGTGTGTCTGCTCTGCCATTAAATCATGGCAGAAACTTTCTAAACCCAATTCCCCAGCTTTCGCCCCATAAACCTTGATCTCCTTAACAACCACGCTGCTACATACCTCAGTCTTACATATAATCACAGCCCTGGCTTCGACAGCCTTATCTGGCAACGAATTCCATACATTCACCACTCTTTGGCTGAATAAGTGTCTCTTATTACTGCTCCCAAATGTCTTCCCTTTTCTCCAAAGCTGTGCCTTTGGGTTCTAGTCTCTACTAAAAATGGAAACACCTTCCCAGCATCCACTCTGTCCATGCGATTCACGATTCTGTAAGTACCAATTAGATTTCCTCTTATTCTTCTAAACTTCATCGAATATTGACCCAGAGTCCTCGAACGTTCCTCATGTGACAAGCTTTTCATTTCTGTCACCATAATGGTGAATCAGCTCTGAACACACCCCAGCACCAGTGCATCCTTCCTGAAATTTGAGGACCAATCGTACACACAGTAATCCAGATGTGGTCTGACCAGACTGTTATCGAGCCGCGGAAGTGCATCCCTGCTTTTATATTCAGATATTCCAAAAATAAATGTCAGCATTGCAGCCGTCTTTCAAACTACAGCTTCAATCTGCAAGTTCATCTTAAGAGAATCCTGGGCTAAAATACTCAAGTATCCTTGCACTACAGACATGTGCACCTTCGCCCCATTTAGACAACAGTCCGTGTCTTTATTCTTCTTACCAAAGTGCAACATCTCACACTTTCCCACATTATGCTCCATCTGCCTTTTTTTTTCCGAAGCTCCCTACATGTCCATATCCTTCTGCAGCGTCCCCGCCTCCTCAATGCTACCTGTCCTTCTGCCATTGCATTGTCTGCAAATTGACACACAGTGCCCTCAGGTACTTTACTTAGATCGCTAATGGAGAAAATGAGAAGTTGTGGTCCCAACACAGCCTGAAGGAACGCCACTTGTCACCAGCTGTCATCCTGAGAAGGATCATTTTGCTCCCAATCACTGCTTTCTGTCCTGCGAGCGCAGCTTTCCTCTGAAACCATGGGCCCTTACCATATTCAGTAGCCTCCTGTGCGGCAAATATCAAAGGCCTTCATGAAGTCCAGACACATAACATCCAATGGCTCTCCTTGGTCTACCTTCCTCGTTACTTCCTCAAAGAGGAATTTTTGCAGATGTGTCAGGTATGGCCTCTCCATGATGAAACATTGCTGACTTTGCCTTATTTTAACATGCACTTCCAAGTATTCAGAAATTTCATCCAACGGAATGGATTCCAGGACCTTATCCACAGCCAAGATTCGGCTGATTGGTCTGTAATTTGCCAGCTTTTGTGTTGTTTCTTTTTAAAATGGGGTGTTTGTGATTTTTCAGTCCTATAGCACCCTTTCTAATTCTAGCGATTCCTGAAAGCTCTCCACTAACGTATCCACTATATCTTCAGTTGTCTAAATTAGAACTCTGGAGGGTACTCTATCTGATCCAGACGATGTATCGACCTTCAGGCCTTTCAGTGTATTTTGCACCTTCACAGTGATGGCCACTAGACTCACATATGTTCCCCCATTCTCTTGTATATTTGGGTATAACTCATGTCTTCCACTGTGAAGACTGGAACAAAATATTTTTTCAGTTCCTCAACAATTTCCTTGTTCCCCACTACTTTCTGTCAACTGTCATTTTCCAATGGCCCATTGTCAACTTCTACCTCTCTTTTGCGTTTATATGAATAAAGAAACAATTGCAGCCTTCCTTTATATTAGTAGTTATCTTATATTTAATCTTCTCCCTCCTCATTTGTTTTGTTGTTGCCCTATGTTGGTCTTTGTGATTTTCCCAATCTTCTGATTACCCGCTGCCCTTCGCCACATTATATATTTTCTCTTTTACCTTTATGCAATCGATGACTTCCTCAGTCCGCCATGGTTGCCTCATCCTCCCTACACTATGCCTCATTTTCCACAGGATGTGTCTCTGATGTGTCTGCTGAATTATGCTCACAGACTCCTGCCATTGCATTTCCACTTTCCTGCTTTCTTGCTAGGCTCCGCTCCTCACCAATTTCATCCAGCACCTCCCTCATGCCTCTGTACTTGCCTTTATTCAACTTTAATACCGTTACCTCTGATTTATATTCTCCCTCTCAGGGTAATTGCAGGGTAAATTCAATCATATTATCATCACCGCCTCCTAAGGGTTCCTTCATCCTCAGCTCTCTTGTCTCGTCTGCCTCATTGCACAACGCTAAATCAAGTATTGCCAGTTCCCTACTTGGCTGCATCACAAGCTGCTCCAAAAATCCATGTCGTCGACATTCCACAATTGAATTGAATTGAATTCATTGTCACGTGCACTGAGGCACAGTGAAAACGCTTGTCTTGCGATCAATGCAATCATATCACAGAGTTAAGTTGCATAGATGCATAAATAATATGCAAACATATAATAGGTTGTCCTTTGTATTTGTCCGGGCCGAGTTCACCACTCGCTGTAACCGTCTCCAATCTTGAATGGTACAGGTGCCATACCAGGTAGTGATATATCCAGACAGAATGCTCTCAATTACGCTACTATAAAAGTTGGCAAATGTATTCGCAGTGGTGCTTCAAGTGATCATCGATTTTTTTTTAAATTTCCACCATCACTAGCGAGATGCCATCATCAGACATACATCCCTCTCCTGTCCCTGTCCGCCATCCAAAGTGACCATTCCCTACAGTAAACCGTTTTGCAATCTGTCTTCACTCCCAACACTTGAACCAAGTCGCCCCATGGAGTCCTCCCCCTGCATCTCTGCTTTTCAGAAACATAAATGCACAGAACGTAAAAATCCGAGCAGGATTAGGCTGTCAGGCCCTTCAAGCCTGCTCCGCCCTTCAATTATATAATTGCTGATCTTTCTAAAGACTCAAATCCGCTTACTCGCCCTCTCACTCTATCCCTTATTACCTTTATTATTCAAAAGAACTATCGCTCGTAGCTTTAAAAACTTTTATTGAACGAGCGTCAACTTCTTCGCTGGGCAAGGTATTCCATATATTAACATCCGTCTGGGTGAAGAAGGTCCTTCTGAACTCAGTCTAAGTTTGCTCCCTCTAATCCTGAGGCTATGCTCTCTTGTTCGAGTTTCACCCGAATGTGGAAGCATCCTTTCTAATTCTATCTCATCTATTCCGTTCAAAGTTTTATGTTTCAGTAAGATTGCCCCCTCATTTTTCGAAATTCCAAAGAAACTAATCCTAATCTACGCAGTCTCTCATTATAGGCCAACTCCCTTAACTCCGGAATCAACTTAGCGAACCTCCTCTGCACCCCTCCTCCCCACCCAAATGCCAGTGCATTCATTCTCAAGGAAGGGAACCAAACGTGCACACAGTACACCAAGGATAGCCTCGCCAGCACCTTGTAGAGCTGTAACATAACATCTCTGCTTGAACCTTCATGATCCTACGTTGCGTCTTTCCAATTTCTACCTCGATGCCCTGTTATTTCTTCCTTGATAATAGACTCGAGCATCTTCCCCACTGCAAAAATTAAGCTAACTGATCAATAATTCCCAATCTTTTATCCATCTCCCTTTTTCAGCAATGGTGTCACACTAGCTGTTTTCCAACTTGCACAGACGGCCACGCAGTCTAGTGAATTTGAAAATTGCCACTGGAGTACTTGCTGTTTCTCCCGAAATCTCGTTTAATACCCTGAGGTGCATTCCCTCAAGGCCGGGAGTTTTGTCGATCCTCAGCGCCATTAGCTTGCCTAACACTACTTCTTCCATAATAATGTTTGTTTCCAGGTCCTCACCTACACTTGTCTCTTTATAACTTACTGGCATGTTATAAGTATCCTCCACCGTGAATACTGAGACAAAATACAATGCCTCGGCCAGTTCATCACATCGCGTAACTAAATGTCCCTTCTCATCCTCGATAGGACCAACCTTTACTTTAGCCACTTTTCCTTCGTTTTATATTTTTATAGAAACTTTTACTATCCGTCTTTGTATTCTGTACTTCGTCATGTTTATCTTTAAAGTTTCCCCAATCATCCAGTTTCAAGCTGTTCTCGGCTACATGGTATGCTTTCTCTTTGACTTTGGTAGCCTCCCTTATTTCCAAAGTCACGCAAGGCAGATTACCCCTTTTCTTGCAGCCTTTCCTTTTCACTGGAAAATACTTTTGCTGAGCACTTCTACAAAAAAATCTTTTTTTGGAAGTCTTCCGCTGCTCGATATCTGTCCCACCAAATGACCTTTGTTTCCAGTCTACATTAGACAGGTGTGCTCTCGTTCTATTGTTGTGCCCCCTGTACATTCACAGGATTTTATCTTCACACTCCCCATCTGAATTCTAAGTTCTGCCATACTGTGATCACTCGTTCCAAGAGGATCCCTAACTATGAGATCATTAATTATTCCTGTTCCATTACACTGGACCAGATCAAGGATTGCTTTCTCCCTCGTCGGTTCCATTGCATACTGTTCAAGCAAACCATCGTGGGTACATTCATCGACCTCCTCCTCAAAGGTACTGTGACTGAGCTGGTTCCACCAAGCTACATGTAAATTAAAATCCCTAATGATAATAGCTGACCCATTTTTACAGGCATTGCTTATTTGTTTGTTTATTACCTTCACCAGTGTGATGTTATTATTTGCTGGCTTACAGATTGCACTTATCAGTGACTTTTTCTTCTTAGAATTTCTACTTTCCATGCAAAGTAATTCAAACTCATTCCCAATAGAACACATATTGTCTCTCCACACTGCCCTGATGTCGGCCTTGAACAACAGAGAGACACCAACTTCTTTACACTGCTCTCTAAACTTCCAAATACTCTCTTACTCCTGGATATTTAACTCCCAATTGTGTCCAGTCCTTAGCCGTTTCTCTCTAACGGCTATTAAATCATTTTCATTCGTGTTGATTTGTGCCATTAAGTCTTCAACCATGTTACAAATGCGACCAGCATTCAGGTGAAGTGCCTTTTGTTAGGTTTCTTGTCCTCATGATTTCTCTAATAATAGTTCCGTTTGCTTCTTGTCTCTACTCACCTGTCTATTGGCGTCTTCTCTCCTCTGTTTCCAATGGCCCAAACATACCTTCCAGGTGAAGCAACACATGAACTGCACTTCACGCAATCCAATCTAATGCAATGTAGTTTCCACTATCTTGGGAAACGAAGTTTGGATTCGTTGAACACATTGCAGACCACTCAAGTTCTGTCTTCAAGAAGAGTTCCATCGAAACTCAGGGCATGCTGGAAGGATACCACCTCAGTTTGTATTTGGGGTGTCTGCAGCCTTCCAGACCCCATATCATTTTCATTTTTTTAGGGCCTGAACTCTCCCAATCCTACCTCTCTATCAAACACACAAAGGTCCTGTTGTCACATAGCCTGCCATAACACACTACATATGGTTCGCCACTAACAGTTTCCATTAACAGCTATTCACCCTGCCAGCCAGATCATCTTCCACTCCTTTGTCCAACTGTTCTTCTCTCTATTTGAACTCTATCCATCCCTTTCGTTTATTCCTTACCCTCGCCCAAACCCCATTATATCCTCTGCAGATAAACCAACATTTTCCAAGCTATCGTCATTCTGAGGTTGGTCACTGGACTCGAAATGTTAACTCTGATTTCTTTTTTGAGATGCTGCTAGACCTGCTGGGTTTTTCTCGCACCATCTGGTTTTGCTCTATTTGGAGTCAGATGCTGTGAATATTCGAAGAAGAATGACTGCGCATGACCTGGTAGAAGCCTGTTACTCTGCTTGTGCAATGATCCCCTGCTCAGAAGACAGAACTGTGTTCCTCTTGAAAAGTTCTCTTGTGGATAGTTCCCATTACAAGGTGAGCCATCGGCATCAACTTCTTAGGTCAATGAAGACAGCAATCATTTCTACCGCAATTCTATCCTGGATGTGATGAACAGCAGAGAGAAAAAAATCCCTCATGTCAGATGTGAACGGATTGGAGTCCACGCAGGACGTGTCATCAAGTGGCGGTCTTTTTTCGGATAGAAAACACTGAAACGCTTCCTCACTGTAACACTGTGCCTTTGGGTATCAAAGCTAAAGGTTTAGTAGGCGCAAAGGCTGAAAACAGCGTCTTCCCGTTAAAATAGGTGAATGCGGCCCGTCCAGTGTGAGAGTGCAGTAGTGTACAGTTGTAAAGATATATGGATCAATCACTTTACACATTCAGCTAGCGAGCAGTCCCTTTGTGGAAGACTTCTATATAGAATGCAGGAAGATGCACTTCGAGGTTCTTGATCAGTTTCATATCGGAACTGAGACTACACTGGATGTTTTGAGAGTCTTAAACGTGGACAAATCCCCAGCTCAGAGTGGAGTTGTACCTCACGTAACTTTGTGAGACAAAGGAACAATTTAAGGGGTTCTGACCAACGTTAACATTCCTCTTTGGCCACAGGTGAGTTGGTCGAGGACTGCAGGACTACTAACGGGGTTCTACTTTTTTACAAGGCATGTAGAAACAAACCAGGGAAATACAGCCAAGTGAGTCTCACAGGAGTGGTCGGGAAACGTTTGGAGAAGCCTCTGAAGGAGAGAATTAATTGTGACTTGTGTAGGCAAGGTTTGAGCAAGGAGTCAGCATGGTTTTGTCAAAGGAGGTGATGCATAACAGATCTGATTACATGATTTGAGGAAGTGATCAGATGTTCAAATGAGGGGAGTGAACATAATGTCGTGTATGTGGGTTTCAGCGAGATCCCCCACTGGAGACTGATAACAGGGTAAAAACATAAATAATTCACGATCACGAGGTGTCAGAGAAATTCAGCCAAATGGATCAGCGATCAGGTACAAAGCTGGCAAGCAGTTTGATTAAACAAATTGACCTCGCGGTAAAGACATATACCAGGCTGACCCAGAACTGATTCTCTGCACAGATGGCAAGAATGTTCTCTCCCAAGTAGAGAGTGCAGGCAGATTCCATCGGGGTACAAAACAAAGAGGATAATTTTAAAGCTGTAACAGCATAGTGGCGAAAATTGTAAAGCGATTAAAACAAGAATAAACTAAATGGAATTTAAACAAGCGTCTGGCAGTAACAATTCATTTGTAATTGCCACTGGAGATTCCAGTCATTTCCTTGAATGATTAAAATGTCTTTTCGAGGATTCTTAACGGTACTTCCTCTCTGCACGAGTATGTGTACATGTTCCTTCTTTTGTCATTCAGTTCTGGCCATTGTGTTCTTCCTGGGAAAAAAGTCTTCCGGGGTCTCTCAGTCTGCCTCTTTGTTTATGCGCCATCAGTTTATATGGGAAATGAGACTGCGCTTAGGGTATTAGGACTGAAGTGATGACCGAGGCGAGGAGCTTACTGGGAAGGCTGTTTGAGAAGTTATTATCTGGTCTGGGAGTAGCTTAGAATATCTGGATTCTATATTCGCCTGTTTGGCCACGACTTAGGCATTGTGGGTGTGTTCTGTGTGTGTTGGCAGGCATGATTTCTGTGTTTCGCCAACATGCTTCTGTGTTATTTTTATGTGGTTATGCTGTGAGTGGGAAGCGTACCAGATTTTCTATCACAGTTCGCCCTTTGCTGAAGAGCATGTTGAAAGGTGCAATGTAGCCCAGACAGGGAAGGCTATCGGTGTCAGAGAGGTAGTTTCAGTGTCTGAATCTGACCGAGTGTAGTTTGTGTCAGGGTAAGGGATCTCACTCCAGCGAACTTGTACAAGCTGGTTTGTGAGGAGAGCAGGGGTAAAAGTGCTGTACAAAACCGGCAGCAGCACATACGGAGGCCCATGGCCAGGATAATGATACCCACAACCGCAATAGGGGATATCAGTTCCTCTAGCAGTTCAGTGCCCCGTGAGCCATGGCAGGAGGTTGCACAGGTCCACAGGTCCCAGTGGGGCAAAAGCAGCCTGTGAAAATTGGTGTGATAGGTCCGTTATATATTCGTTGGGTTCAGGGATGTAGGTACAGCAGTCTTTGCGAATGAAGGCGCTAAGTGCCCTTTTTTTGTCCAGCCAGTAGTCCATGGCCATTCTGTTTTGTCGGGCCACAGTGCGAATGGCGACAGCTTCTGCATTCAGCTGGGCAAGCTCTTCAACCGTGGCATGTTATCTCCTCTAAAGTGGTGGCCAAATGATGTGCCTCTATGTCGAGGTGCAGGGTTTCGTAAGTTGTAACAAAAAGGGGGAGAGGGTATCTCCTCTGGGGCAGTGAGAGCGCATTTTCTGTGGGGAATAAGCTTCTGGAAAGGAGACGACTGGGAGTGGTAAAGGAGTGGTACCACATACCACGTGCCAGCCCATGACAACGCCAGCCAAGCTATGCCTTGTGGCCGAGACAAAATAAGCGTCATCGTATGTTCTTAGCTGGTGGGTTTGGGATCCTGTCCAAATATTATTGAAAATGGAATTGTGGGCAGACATATTGTGGCCTAGTATATCTAGGACGCTGCACTCTGCTACAGACCAGAGTACTGCAGAGGTCAAGAGCAGTGATTTAGTGCACCAGATTCAGCCAGCCACCCATGCGGATGGCTGGCTTCTCGTCAGGCAGATCGTTCCTCTGTGTGAACCCCATGCGGTGGTGTCAGTGATGGTCAAGGTTGGGAGTTCATGTTAGAGGTTCTGGGCTGTGTAGAACCATCCCGTGAATTTGCCGAGATGGTATCCTGCAGATTTCCAGTAGTCTCACCATTAGCCACACGAATGGGCGGTCTGATTAGCAAACTGATCGTTGTGACCCCAGGGACCTGTCCAGTTTTAGCCACAATTCTGCCATCTCTGCGGTGGTAAAAGGGACTGCGCCGTGGGGAATGCCTCCATAGGAATGTTCAGGGAACCCAGCAGCTGGTCTGGTTTACCCTCTGGGCATACCCGTTTGGTTATGTCAAGGAAAACGTTCACCCACGGCTCACGGTGGATTAAGTGCCCTGTTCTGTGTGTCCTGTTACCGATCAGTGGTGATGTGCAAGTCAGACCAAGACTGATGATGCCGATGGCTGCGTTGAGCAGCTGGATCCCTCTGTGGTGTCTGGAGCTGTATCCTGTTCTGCTTGGTTGTCCTTCTGTGGAGGCGGACCCTCTTTCACTGGGTCGCATTCTGGTCTCCCTGAGACCGTGACAGCTGTCGTGGTCGTGAGACAGACCAAGAGTGGTCCTTTCCATCTTGGGGAGAGAGAATCTTTCGGCAGGGACTGTCTCATTACATAGTGCCTAGTTTAAACGGGTGAAGTGGTTCCAGCCGTGGTGTGGACACCGCAGCATTATTTTTGGGTTTTTTTGTTTACATTATTGCCGAACTACAGTAGTGTTTATTTTTTCACAGCACCCTTTTGCGTGTGTGTAGGTTTGAGACACAGTGAAGAACATAAGATGCACAAATCTTTATTCAGTTTCCATCAGTAGGAAGAAAAGAAACACCCAAGTGCTCAGTACACTACAGCTTTTGCAAATCATGGTTTAAAGTGATCCGTCTGCTAAGGGCTTGAACTAATCCAAGAGAGTTTCCTGTGTTCAGAGCAGCGCTTTGTTATTGGCTAGTTTTGGGGGTCCGGCTGTGGGAATGGATCGTTCCATTCGTACTTCAAATGGTGTAAAATCCGTCGTTTGGTTTCCCTATTCTCTTACTGTGTAAAACACCAGTGGTCGAACATCTGGCCAAGCCAGTCCTGTGTCCTGATGATTTTAGGGAGGGTGGTTTTGAGGCTGCCATTTATTGACTCCTCCATTCCTGATGACTGGAGGATGGTACATAATGTGGTATCTTCAGGGTATCCCGAGGGCGTGCCAATTTGCAGTAATGACCTTCGCGTTGAAATGGGCCCCATTCCCCGTGTGGTTCTATGTGCCCTGACATGTGCCCTATGTGCCCTGACCTCTTGTAATAACGTCGTGTAGGATACACTTTATCACTGCTCTGGGGGCATTTTTTTTTGATGGGTAATGACTTGACCCATTTTGAAAACATGTCGACATTAACTAGGATATACTTGTATTTCTCCCTCTGAGGCATGTGGGCAAGGTCAATTAGAAGGTGGGTGAAATGACACTCAGGAACTTTTATTTAGTCATGTTTGGCCATCGACTTCCCTGCATTTTTTGGTGGACAGATGAGGCACTGTGACAGCAGGGCTTGGGCAGCTGTAGTGAATCCCGCTGCATAGCAGGAATGGCTGACAGCATCTTGCTTCTGTGTCCGATTCCGTGTGCTGCCAGTGCCAATAAGTTCAGATGAGCTTTCAGGTAGATGATGCAGGGGTGGGTAAGAACCTGCAAGGACGGTGATTGTAGGCACCAATGCGGGCCCATGCGGCTCTCTCATCTGGTGCGGCGGCTTGCTATGCTGCTCGGACTGCATCGAGAGGGTCAGGAGACTCTTGAGGTTTCGCCACCATGTGGTGTCTGTAAGGCATAAGTAGCCAATGAAAGTGTAGATTCCCGGGTGGCTGCATCAGCTGAGGTATTTGCTTGGGTAACGGGATCGGTGGCAGAGTTGTGGGCGTCACATTTTATAATTGTGACAGCGGCAGGTAGCAGGACTGCTTCTCGTTGGCAATGAGTGCTGCACGTTGGAGTGGTTTCACTGCTGAGCTGATGAACTTCCTCTGTTTCCATATTACGCCAAACTCCTGGACGACTACAAAGGCACATCTGGAGTCTGTGTAGATATTGCCTGTGCAACCCTGTACCAGG
Organism: Chiloscyllium plagiosum; assembly: GCF_037043375.1. Taxonomy (NCBI): domain Eukaryota; kingdom Metazoa; phylum Chordata; class Chondrichthyes; order Orectolobiformes; family Hemiscylliidae; genus Chiloscyllium; species Chiloscyllium plagiosum. Next base: position 82,975,375 of record NW_028270167.1, read on the forward strand.
TTGCAGGCTTTAATGAGAGCAAAGAGCTCTGCCGCCTGTGTGGACACCCCATCTGGTAAAGCAGCTGATTCGAGAGTGGTGAAGGGGGTGCAGATGGCTTGGCCTGCTAATGTGTATAGGTCTGATGGCCGGAAGGAAGAGCCGCTGTGGAAAAGAATCTGGTCAGGGTTTTCTCAGACCGGTCAGGACTGAGAAAGTTAAGACTGCAGATGATGGAGATGAGAGTCTAGATGAGAATGGTGCTGGAAATGCACAGCAGGTCAGACAGCATGCGAGAAGCAGGAAAATCAATGTTTCTGGCAGAAGCCCTTTGTCAGGAATGCTGAACCAGGTCCAAGCAGTTGTGGTTGTCTGCAGAATCATGTTAGGTGAGCGGAATTAGGGTGGCGGGGTTCAAAGCTAGGGCGCGGTGCAGGGAAAGATTTGCCGAGATCACAAAGTGACTTCATGACCAGTTCTCAGAGTTGCAGTAAAATGTTGGATTGCTGCTGAATGAAGCAGCAGGGAGAGCGACAGTGGGACCAAAACAGTACATGAGTGATCTAGCACACTGAGGGTGGCCTTATCCACTGTTAGTGTGGCTGCTGCCACGACACACAAACATGCCAGCATTCCGCTCATAACAGGCGATAACTAAACATTATAAAATGCAACAGGGCGATGGAGATCCCCATGAAGCTGTGTTAAAATGCAAGGCGCGAATCCGTCTAGCTTGGTTACATAAAGATAGAAGCACTGTGAGTAATCGGGGACTGTCAGAGCAGGAGTGGAAATTATTTGTTGCTTCAGTTCAGTGAATGCCCGTTGCATTTCGGATGTTCACTTCACTCTGGCTGGCTGTTTAGGGGAAGCTGCCTCCCACAGACGTGCATCAATAGCACAATGTACAGGAATCAACGGGCTGCAGGAGTTTACCAGCCCCAGAAACACTTGCAGCAGCCTTTTCGTGGCAGTTAGGGGAAGCTGGATGATGACACCCAATTGCTTCTTGGACAGCGCTCTGAGGACACCCTGTTCTTGATAGATACCCTTTGCCCATCCTGTGCCAGACTGCAGAGAAAGGTTGCCGTAAACTGCTTGCATGGAGTAGCGGAGGTGGCAGCCAACAGCAAGCCATCCGCATACTGGGAGGCACGTGCTGTGGCATGGTACGTGAAGGGTGGACATGGTGAGGCATACTGCAGCAGCATAAATTTGGGGCTCACCGAATATCATTGAGGAAAGCCGGTCCATGTATTTTGGCAGCCGCCATATGTAAAAACATAAAGTTTCAGGGACCAACTTAATGGCGAATGAGGCTGAGCAAAGGTCGATTACAAGAATATCAGGTGGGGGAGGCGAGGATACTGACCAGGATAGCATTTGTGTCCGGGACTACTGGGAAGCAGGGAACAACCGTGGCACTGACAGCCCTACGATCTTGCACAAAGCACCACTTGTTTAATTTTGGCTATGTGGTGAGCATGAACGAGATACACCGAAGTATCTGTTTCCACGCGGTGTACCCCAATAACGTTGTGTTGCTTTCACCGGCTTTAAAGGATTTTTATGTAGCGGAGCTTGCCGTCGCAGTCTGTGGCACTATCATTTAGTCTGTTCGACTGCTCACGGGAAAGGTAGTATTGTGAAACACTGCAGAAACGAACGACATCCTTCCCTTTGCTCCGACTGACCATACTACGTGAAATTTTCCCAGATTCTCAGTTGAGGATTTTTGCAGCTGGAAGTTACCTTTCTGCAAAACAGAAAGCATTTAACACGGAAGACAAACAAAACTGGCAAAAAAATGCATTTACTGACACAGCGAGCATGAATACCAAATGTGAGACAGTCCGGGGGCATGAGACATAAAGTCATCTCACAACTAACAATTCCAAACTACTCGTTCAAACATACTGCAGCCTTAGTGCACCACCACTTCCCAAACAATGCTAAAAAGAGAGAAAGAAAGAACATAATAAGAATTGGCCATAAAAAGTGAATTTCACCAATCACCGTCTCGATTAGATTACCTTTCCCTTCCGATGTCTCCAGGAAGGAGATGAAGGAAATGGGAGAAATTCAATAACATATGACATCGCAATTCATTGGAACGATTTTCTCATTGGCCAGAAAACCAAATAATGACGAGTCGAGTCACCGTAGGACTTTGTTTCACAACAGCAATGAAATAACAGTCTCCATTCGGTTCCAGTGAAAACTCAACTTGCCTGGAACATCAAGCAACAGTAGAGCCGTTTTCTTCTGTTTTAAGCAGAAATGCTGCAGGGACCGAAACAGCATTTGAAAATGCGGCAGTGTTGGAGTTGATCAGCCGAGATGGCAGTGGATTTGAACACACGCTTCGGTCAAGGAGGTTGGAGCCTTCATCCAGCGCCTTAGTCCGTTCGGCCACACAACCAGCCAGCCGCGTTGCTCTTTTTCTTGCACTTCCAATTGTGCTCCTGCATAACAACAGATGCAAAGTCACGTGAAAAGGCTTCCATGATCCCTCTCCGACTCGCACAGCTGCTGGGATGTGCCCGTCTACAATATCAATTTCGCAGCAGATAATAATAGCCCATCAATCCAGACAAAAATCAATGGTAAACTGAGTCTATCTTCTGAGACTCTTTTCAGCTACAAATGTATCTGTGAGTGCGTGAGAACATATGATCGGTTATGATTTGGTCAAATAACCATGAGCTGCTTGACATTACTGGAATTTCGATTCTGGCTTTGCAAAATGATTTCACCCATTGCTCGAAAGAGGATAACTTTCACGTTTACACCGAATATGAAACACGCCGGACGACAGGGAAAACGCACAAAGCTGAGCAGGCCGTGTTCCACATCATGATGTGCAGCATAGTTTCAGTCACTGTGTCTGTTTTGCAGAATAAGAGTCCCAAAGAATGTTCTCCACCCTAAAACCTGAGGTAGCATTACAATTCGAGAACAACAGATCACATTGTGAGGATGCTCTGAACTCGGAGCCAGTTCGAGGTGCCACTTCCCTTGCCTTTTACCTTAACCGTGCAATTTGCTGCAGAGATGTTCACGTCTGGACATGAGCCACATGGATACCAACTGAATTGGAAACCTGTGTGGGAATCGACGAGAAGCGACTCAATAAATTTTGCTAAGTTCCATGGTGCTTTTTAGAAATGCAATTTCTGTTCACCTCAATCTAAAAGCCAGTTTCTGAACATAGTAACAGAAGTCAAAAGATAATTACCTCACCCCACCCCCACTCCAGAAGAGGTGCTAACTGCCCTTGAGTGCTTTTTGTTCTCGATGTGAAGAGCTCTCACGCCTGAGTCACCTTCACACGTCTCTGGTTGCTGAGTGAATCACAAAGAAGGAGTTTCACCAGAGCTGCAACTGCCTCACTTCCCCACTCGCCCTCCCCGTTTACATTTTCCTGCTCGTCAGTGATTTAAAGAAAACCAAATGGATGCGATGTCATTCTGCAGCCTCTCTGTCGATTCCTCCGTTTCAGTTCCACCGTGGTTTAGATCTCGGAGCGCACCTTAATACTAGCGACGCTATGAAAGCACAGGTCGTGAGGTTCCTCTGAGACTGTAATTTCTTTCATTGCTGTTGCTGAATGAATGAACGACTAACGTGCGAACTGCTCCAAAACTTGATTCAGGACCTCTGGTGCCAACTCTCGCACAATGAATACCGACAGGCAGCTTCCAAACGAGGCCTTTCAGAGACGACTTTGGGGGTAAATTTGACAGACAGACTTGTTCAGGAATCCGTGGTGCGCTGTGACACCAGCGCATCAGCTTCTTCCCTGTCTTTGAACCGGGCCGCCTGCGCAAGGAATGCAAATATGGTACTGGTTTTCGTGGAAGAATCAGAAAGCGGCAACTACACTCTCAAACAGAATGGCATATGATCAGAACCAGGTTGGAGAAATACTTTACTATGCTTTGTGGGCGGCACGGTGGCACAGTGGTTAGCACTGCTACCTCACAGCGCCAGAGACCCGGGTTCAGTTCCCGCCTCAGGCGACTGACTGTGTGGAGTTTGCACATTCTCCCCGTGTCTGCGTGGGTTTCCTCCGGGTGCTCCGGTTTCCTCCCATAGTCCAAAGATGTGCAGGTCAGGTGAATTGGCCATGCTAAATTGCCCGTAGTGTTAGGTAAGGGGTAAATGTAGGGGTATAGGTGGGTTGTGCTTCGGCGGGTCGGTGTGGACTTGTTGGGCTGAAGGGCCTGTTTCCACACTGTAATGTAATGTAATCTAAAAAAAGTAATTAAATGGAGTTGAATTACATTTCACTCCGAGAGCTGATTTGTTCAAACAAATTCAAAGGCAGGTTTGAAGATGGGAAAGCAAGCAAGAAAGCTCCGTTCTTGTCCAAGTGAAAGCCTGCAGTTTCGAGCTGGGGACTTTTCACGCGTAAGGCGAACGTGATGACTACACTGTAGAAACAAGCCGCATCCCCATATCCACTGGCTCAGTGGCATCCAGCACTGAAAGTTGAAGCCATTCGACCTTTCACCGTTCTGTTTCCAACAGCTCGTTGTTGTCCAGCATAATTGACATCTTGAAAACGCAAAAAAACCCACGTTAAATTGATGACAAAATATAGACAAAATGTCGTCAATGTTTGGATCGTAGGGCGAGGTGGAATAGGCTGGGACGACTTTCCTTGCAGCGTAATGGCTGCGACATGATCTTATGAAAGGTTTGTACACTGAGTATTTTCGTGTTTTACCCAAGTTGGGGTGAGTTGAAAACTCGAGAGCATAGGTTTAACGTGAGTGGCCTGAAATTGACAAAGGACCTGAGGCACATTTCCCACACAGAAGGTTGTGCGTGTTTGGAATGAGCTACCAGAGGAAGTGGAGGAGGTTCAGAAAATTGCAAAGGCAATCGGATGAGTTTCTGGATAGGATGGGTTTAGAGGGATTGGGGCCAAAAACTGGGGAACGGGACTTGTTTAATTTTGGCTATGTGGTGAGCATGGACGAGATACACCGAAGGATCTGTTTCCACGCGGTGTGACCCAATAACGTTGTGTTGCTTACACCGGCTTTAAAGGATCACTTTTTAGGCGGAGTATGTCCTCGCAGTCTGTGGCACAATCATTTAGTCTGTTCGACTGCTCACGGGAAAGGTAACACTGCAGAAACGAACGATTTCCTTACTTTTGCTCCGACTGACCATACTCCGTGAAATTTTCCCAGATCCTCAGTTGAGGATTTTTGCTGCTGGAAGTTACCTCTGTTAACTCGTAATGTATTGAGCGAATCGCAAAACAGAAAACATTTAAAACGGAACACAAACAAACCTTGTATACCTAATGTATTTTCAGACACAGCGAAGCATGAATGCTAACTGTGAGACAACCCGAGGGCATGAGTTATAAAGTAATCTCACAACTAACAACAGGGCAATTCCAAACTGCTCTTTCAAACATACTGCACCGTTAGTGCACCACCACTTCCCAGACAATGCTATAAAGAGAGAAAGAAAGAACATAATAAGAATGGGCCATAAAAAGTGAATTTCACCAGTCACAGTCTCGTTTAGATCAGAGTCTCGACTGTCCCTTTCAGGACGGAAATGAAGGAAATGGGAGAAAGTCAATAACATATGACACCGAAATTCATTGTAACGATTTTTCCATTCGACAGAAAACTAAATTAGGACGAGTCGAGTCACCGCAGGACTTTGTTTCACAACAGCGATGAAATAACTGTCTCCATTCGGTTCCAGTAAAAACTCAACATAAAGAACATAAAGAAACAGGGGAGCTGCTTGCGGTTTTCCGTGCGGGAGGCGAGCACTACCATGACAGCACAGACACTTTGAGAAAATCTGCACTCTCCCACACCACAGTTAACCCTCCAGGAATCGTACCCAATTTGGGAAAACCTCAACTTGCCAGGAATGTAAAGCAGCTTGAGCCCGCGATTTACCGTGCGGGAGGCGAACACGATCATGACAAGATGGACACTGACCCCCGTCTACATAAAGCAAACTCCCAGTCCTGCTTTTTTAGTTGAACACGCCGCAGCCACAGAAATTGCAGTGGGGGGACTCGCGCCTTAGCTTCTTTAGTAATCAAGTTCTGAAGCAGGCGCCTCCTGCACCTTGGGTCCCCTTCATAGGGCTGATTCGGTTCGAATAGTGAAATTTGCTGTGTCTGTTCCGCAGGACACCCTGCAGGATTTTCAGGCAGCGCCATCCTCCCTGTGACATGTCCGTGCTGGGTAATATTCTGTTGTGTCATGTGTCCCAGCTTTGCCAATATCACCGTTGTTTAACTCCCTACATCCTGTTGGTGGAACTGTGATTCCAGTCAGAATCACAAATGTGTAACAAAACACCTTAGCTGTGCTGGCTCTCTACAGAAATAAATGTGCTTCTCTTTTCGTATCATTCTCTTGCCTTTTCCCTGTAACTCTACACATTTTTGCTTTCAACATGAACATTGAATTAGTTTTTCAACAACTCGGTTGAAACTGTGTCTTTGTCAATGTCAGACCCTAACCATTCCCGATGTGAAAACATTTCTCCTCAGGCAAATTTTTCTTCTTTTACTAATGACTTTAAAACTCTGCCGAATCGTTCTCGAATCTTTCAGGCGTAGGGAGCATTCCCCCTTCCTTATTCCCTCTGTCTAATCCACTCACGTCTGGGAAAGGTTTAACAAGGCCGGCTTTTGGTCTTCTGCTCTCCAAGGAGTCCTGCCCCAACTTTCCAAATGACCTTTATTGTTGACATTCCTCATATACCACAACATTCTCATCAACCTGTTCAGCGCTGTTGTCAATCATTTCACGTCCCCACTTCCTAACGTTTCACACCCAGAACTGTGCGAATATCCAGATGGTGGATTTACTCAGAGTGAGATTCTGTGGGTGAACATCCTCTAACACTTGTTTGACTTTCACCACATGTGGTACTGTGCCATGCCCACTACAATGACACTTCTGACCCCAAAACTCAAAGGTATTTCAAAGGGTGCAACTTAAAAATTTGCATCTTTTTAGCAAACAGTTGATAGGACGACCGAGCAAAAGTGAAATCAAACAACCAAATCTCGATGGCGACTTGAAGTAAGACATTCTCCCATACCAGTATTAACACAAGCTGCTGAGCGAAGATCATGCCCTAAACACTCTTACATTGCCAACTCCAAACCAGCTGAGATTCGGTCAGGTCCAACTACATACCAATTTGTTCTCAGATTTCTAAGCATCAAAGTGTTTTAAGAATATTGCCTTGTCATTTTGTCTCTTTGTTCAGAGAACAGTACTGTTTATCCCTTCTGCTTGGACTAAGTTGTCTCCATCGGCAGAGTATTCAGCTATTTCCCTCCACCAGCAAGCAGTGTGAGGAGAGGCAAGTGTGGTTACACTCTAAAGCTCGCTCTCATCGGCATGGCCAGTTCCATCAAGTGCTGGGAATCAGCAAGTTTGATTGGGAGCTTCCTGCAAATATCATTTAACTGAGCCAACGATAAAGATGTTGAGCTGGTGGGTAAGACACAAATGTACTCCGGACTGTCTACTCTCAGGTAAAGTCATGTGAGGGCATTTTTGTGCAGCCTGTTTGCTGTTCAAAATCCATCATCACACAGCAATCCTACAGAAAGGCTTTTGGAACAGCAACATCGGCTTCTTTGCAGCAATCGGGCAGCAGTGAACATCTGAGCCCCAAATTTCCTAGATAAAGACAATCCGAGTGAAAGTCTCACTCACTGAGAGCCATCCGCACGTCCTTGAGCTGCGGGGCTGCAGACAGTTTAACGCAGAAGATAGTGTTAACAATGAGACTTTGTTTCACCATCAGCCACTCTGTCCCAGAGACAGGAAGAGGGACAGCTTCAATACGTGGCGTCACTCACGCGCCGATAGAAGCTGTTTAGCCCATCGAGTCCATAGCGACTCTCTGACGCTTGTATATCCCTGTGGTTATTCATAGTTGGTGTTGTATGTCCTAATAATGCGGGGCTGTGCCTGCATCGCAATTCTGTCTCCAACAAATTGATCGAATTGTAATTCACAGCTTTTCATTTCACAGGAAGAACACTGCTGTGTGAAACGGCGTGGGCAATAACTGCAGGGCGTCATGCGCATAGAGCCCTCTACAACTGATGTATCTCACCTTCATCAGTTTATTCCCAGCTCTGGCAAGAGATTTTGCGAATCGGATCAGAGCACACCGACAGAGAATAGGAAAAGAGCTTCCAGAACTTCGCAAGTGTGTTTCCTCATTTGTGTAAATTTCCCGGGTGTATCAGTATGAAATATTCATTTCAGATACTTTGAATGAAAGGAAGCGGAAAGTGAAACAACACGCAATGCGTAAAATGGAGATCTATTATAGAGAAACACTGGAGGGGGCAGTACACAAACTGAAACATGGAATTGTCAACGAGTAGAGGATGTTTTCAATCCATTAATTTCATGGTTATGAGTCCAATACGCTCTCGCTGGGCCGCTCTGTTAGTGCTGACTATAGCAGTTTCACACAGTCTTCAGCTTTTCGTCTGGCGTGTGGCTTGTAGCTCAAAGGATGATTTCAAAAGATCTTCACTATTATTGTTTGACACACTGTGGCGCAGATGTGTCCCGGCTGTGTCAATATAACCTGTGCCTAACTTGCCACATTCTGTTGGTTTAACTGTGATTTCACTCAGAAACACAAAATATGTCACAGTGCAAAGTGAGGCTATGCAGCCCCCAAACAATAAGGAAATGTCTATGTCGGTCGATTGATTGACATTATTTGATAGATTGATTGTCACATGAACCTCAGTACAGTGTAAACTTTTGTCTGCGATTGGTAAAGGCAGATCATACTAATCAAGGACATGCAGATCACAGCATAAGTAAAACAAAATTTTGGACAGATTAAGGCTTTCAGGTTACTCCGCACAGGACGTGCACTCGGCAAAATCCACATTAACAGGATCAGCATCATTTGACGTTAGGGAATCCATTTCTCAGTCTTGTAACGATCTCAAAGCTTCGGTACCTTGTTCTGAACTCGAGCTCATCAAAATTATACATTCTGAGTCAAAAATAAAATCAAATGCAAAATTCCAGTGCTCAAGTGTGACTTCTCACATGTACATCACCCACCCGAGGCGACATCACACCCAAGACCAACAAGCCAAAACCGAAACAGAAGCATGATCCATAAATCATGTGAGTTTCCTTGCTTAAAAAACAGGGTTTTTCTGTTGTTTCGGAGGGAAGGCCGCACTGAGTTTTAATAACAGCTCCTTGTCATTCTGACTTCCGGTTCCCCGGAGGCTGTGCTAGCCACTTCTTTTGCGAGTGGGCTCCCATCATTGCCAGCTGGACGAACTCATCTTCAATTGGCAACTATTGTTATTGTAGAGAAATATGAACGCGCTTCTCAGCCCACTATCAAACACGGGGTTGTGGAGCGCGGGAGGGGGTTAGAGGTAGTGGGACTTATGGAAATTATGGAAAGCTGTATAAAAGAGAGATCGCGCATGCACAGGACTTAATATTCTTTAGGGAACCTTGTGCAAATCACTCCATCTGAGACAGATAGAAATGTGAAGAACTGCAGGGAAAGAGAGAATCTCTCCAAGTCATCTGTGTCTGTGTCCTTCTCGAAGTCACAGCGAGGGCTCGGCTGTCTGATTCAGCATGGGATGTTACTGCAGCGAGTCCTGTCGCTCAGGCACGTTGCCCATGATGTGTATAAGTTTTATCACGTTACCGCCAGCTCAGAGAACAGGTTTCACAGCTCACATCATCCCGGAGTGACAGGGAACAGAAAAAAGCGATTCAGACCATCTGCTGGGGAGAAAACGGATGTGGGAGAGCAAACAGTCACGACCAGTGCATGCTCCCAGCATTTACAATCTTGGTCTGTGTGACAACAAAAGCAGGAACCAGGAACTGTTTATCTTGCTTCTTAAAACAGGCGTGAACATTTGCAGAGCATAGATACATGCTGTTAGTGAAATGATGAAAAGCAGACTACAGTCCACAGAGTGTGGCCTAACCTCTGGGCTATGGGCTCATCATGCTCTAACTGTGACCCTCTGCTCACAGGATTTGAGCACAAACAAAGAAATGACTCAGTGACAAAATCTGTTGAAACGGATTCTGTGAGGGATTGAAAGCGATGGTATGAAAAGCCCCTTGAGAGCGGGATGTAACATTAACTGTGAAGGGATTGTTTTCCAGACTCGAGGAGAGTGCGCAGTGTTGTTTCCATGGGTCAATATCAGGATAGATAGACTGAATCAGCGTCGAATGTTATTGTAGGGATCCCTGTCGCTTAGACACACTGCACATTTTGTACAATGGTACAAAAGCACGGACGTTTTGTGTAGAGGGGACAATTTCAAAATCGTTACTGAGGCAAAATGCACAAATGAGCGAAACAACAAAGCAACCACAGAATCTGGTGTTACGTGAGGGGGTAAACCCCCTCTGCTAATGTAAACCAGCAACACAGAAATGATTCACCCCTTGCTGTATTCTGTTAAAATTCCAGAGGCAAAGAACCAACCCAAAAATCACTGCTTAAAGTTAAAAATAACAAGTTTATTGCTTTTTATTGACAGAGAATAATCAACCTACAACTCCTTTCTCTAAACCTTCTGCTCTGCAATACCTTCCCTCACTCCAATCCCAATAACTTTTACAAAAATGTTCAAATTTAAAAACCAGATCGTTGTCGAATGTTCTCTTTGTATCTTCCTCTGTAGATGTTTTCTCCAAGTCAGTGTTGATGCTTTTTTTCTGTGCAATCTATATCTCCAGATAGGCACCTCTTGGAGATTTTACTAACATCCCCCATCTGTTGGTCTTTTAGCTGCTCTCTTTGCTGTTCTTTGTCACTCTGGGTAACTGTTCCAAATGTCCGATATTTGTCCCACAAAACGTCGGACCGTTTTATTGGTTTTAACATTGTAAAAATACCAAATTTAAACTTGATTGGGACATAATTTAAACTGTTTGGCCGAATTCAAATTTGATTTTTGTATCCATGTAACACAGTTCTTAGTTGTTTTCATCAAATGTCATGTTGTTGCCCTGTTCTGGACTCCTTGTGCTAGCCAGGTATTTCAGCACCATTAAAAGTACGTTACACCCACAACTTCAAAACACTGGCATTTGCCAAGATAGTTTATTTCTCTCAACATCGCTCTCTATCAATCTCATGTGCCTGAGATTTGAACAATCTCTGGTTAATGTTAATCAAAACTGACCTATTCTCAGAGCCTCAGATTTAACACGCCACCTTACTTCTGTCTAACAATATTAATTTATGTCGCACTGTGTTACTTCAGCACACGTTGAGAATAAATAAAAATGAGAAAAACAGTCACCTATGTGACTGTGATTTAACCCAAAGCTGTTGCAGCCAACAGATTTCAGCTTTAAGTGAAATAGCCTTCATCTTTCCTGTACCAGTAATGAGATTGCATAGCATTATGGTAAGTTGTCATGAGTTGAATTATATCCAGCATCATTTCTCGGGGCGAAATTTACTGATGAAATACACGGGGGTTGGGGGGTTCAATTTGGTTAGGAAGGGCATGATCAGAGTTCCCTTGATACAAAATCGTTAGAGACGATGGAAATGAGATTTACTGGGATGTATAGCCACGAGAAAGAAAAGAAGTGATTTAATGGGATGGTGGAATAGATGAAGATTCACGCGACATAAATCAGGAATGACGGAGTTGTGTCATAATGGAGGTTTTCCAGCGGATGTGAGGTTGGTCAGGGTAAATAAGAGGGAAATTACCTCGTTCAGGTGAGTGTATAACTAGAGGTTAGAGCTTCAAAACCAGCGAGGAACGACAACGAAATTTGCAGCAGGTAATTTGTATTCTGAGATTTTGAAATCGGAGATTACTTTTCAGACAGAAAATAAAATTAGAAGATGATTCCAGCTTATTTCAAAGGCCAGTTGCAGACACACAATGAGCGAATTTAAGAGGGGCAGAGATTCTGGGCTGCCTGGATGGGGAGGCAAAAGTGACACACACAAATTATTTAGCGTTCATCAGAAAGAAATTGCATAATATCTGCAACTGAACATGTTAAGTATAAGAAGAGCTGGTGGTGTTGAAAGGTATAGCAGCTAATTCGACGTGAACTACTAAAAATTGTTAATGTACTGAGCTGTTGTTTAGCTTTGCATTAAATGGAAGCCGGTTAGCTCAGTCCACTGGCTAACTGGTTTATGGTATAGAGTGAGACTAACAACGTGGAATTAATTGCCGCACTCTCTCAGGTTGACATAAGGATCATCATCTCCACCGCTCATGCGATCTGTAATACAATTGTGACTCTAGTGAGTAGGAATGGACCTGTCAATGTCAAGCACAATTATCTTTGCCATCTGTTGCCTTGAACATTTGGTCACAATGCCAAGGAACGGGACTGAGTCCATTTAATACTCACTGATCTCCCGAAAAATCCAGCGACAGGACTCATCCTTATTCCTGCTGGAACTCTCTGTTCTGCATAGCAGCAAAACTATTTGTCATGACTTTACCAGATTCACTGACAATATTCAGTCTACCGAAAGAGAGAAATCTAATTCCTTTCGAACCATTTAATGAGCTGTGTGAATTTGCAGCAAACAGGATTATCTGAACCGAGTTTAACAACCTTTCCAAGAATGTAATCCAGTGCAGTGTCAGAGATTTGAAAAAGGTCATCAAGCTAAAATATCACCTCTGTTTCTCGATCCACAGATGGTTAATTACCTGGGGAATATGTGCAGTTTTACGGTTAATATCTACTACCTTTTCCAAAGACAGAGCAATCCCACAAATCAGAAACTGGAGTTTTATAATAGATGCTGCTTTATTCGACATTATTCTTCAACTACGCTTCAGTCTGATGCTCCAATAATTCCTGATCAACGTCATTAAAACCAGCTTTAGATAAGGATTGAAATTACAACTGCGGCATTTTAACACACTGTTCAGTGCCATGCGCTGTTCAGTTGCTCCACTGGAGCCGCCGGCAGCATACCCATAAAGTGCCCTATTCGTACCTCTGGGATCTTCGACCCGCCTGTTCTACTTTTGCTGTGGTTCTGAAATTAAAGCTAAGGCAGAGGAGGAGGAACTGATATGGAACTGTGACTTATCGAGCAACAGGTTCAGGAAATGGGACACAGAAAACTGATGTACAAAGTAGACTTGATTGAAAACAGGGTTTCTGTGGGTCACTGCATTGTTTACAGACAATTTTATATTATCGCTGTCACAGGACTTCTCATTCAATTCACAGGGCTTCAATTTGGCACAGAATTCAACGACACTTCACTAACCTCCTTCCGCAAGTTCTTACAGACAACATGAAACATACTGCACTCATTATCAATCTTCACCCTGGCTACATCCAAGGACATGTTGCTCAGTTTTCATGAATACTGAAGATATAATACCATGCAAGAGTAAATTGATTTTCGGTTTAAATTGTAAAGTGATAAGAATCCAAAGTGAGATAGATAATACCCGAAATTCATGTTTATTACCGTGGCCAGAACTCTAGCCAGGAAAATGGAAAATTTGTCCCTGAATCCCGAATATCCACACGCTTGCTTGCTCCATGTGTCCAGTGGGAAACCTGTGTGAAGGAACATGCAGTCTGACAGAGCGCCTGGGAGAATCCTCAACTGTCTGATCTAAAGGTGCATCAGGAGCTGTGTATTCCAGCTGTGAGAGCACTGGGATAAAGTGGAGGAACTGGTTTTCCATGGTATTCCTTGGTGTAGATTCACAGTGTCCTCATCATGTTATTGATATTATTATGGCTGACCGAACACGTCAATGTCTTTTAGGAGAAAGTGGGGTCTGTAGATGCTGAAGATCAGAGCTGAAAATGTGTTGCTGGGACAGCACAGCAGGTCAGACAGCATCCAGGGAACAGGAGAATCGACGTTTCGGGCACAAGCCTTTCTTCAGGAATGAGGAAAGTGTGTCCAACCATCCCAACCACCCTGTGGCTCTACACTTCAACTCCCCCTCCCACTCCACCAAGGATCTGCAGGTCTTTGGACTCCTCCATCGCCAGACAACAACAACACGACGGTTGGAGGAAGAGCGCCTCATTTTCCGCCTAGGAACCCTCCAACCACAAGGGATGAACTCGGATTCCACCAGTTTCCTCATTACCCCTCCCCCACCTTGTCTCAGTCAAATCCCTTAAACTCAGCACCGCCTTCCTAACCTGCAATCTTCTTCCTGACCTCTCCACCCACACCCCACTCTGACCTATCACCCTCACCTTGACCTCTTTCCACCGATCGCATTTCCAACGCCACTCCCCAAGTCCCTCCTCCCTACCTTTTATCTTAGCCTGCTGGACACACTTTCCTCATTCCTGAAGAAAAGCTTATGCCCGAAACGTCGATTCTCCTGTTCCCTGGATGCTGTCTGACCTGCTGTGCTGTTCCAGCAACACATTTTCAGCACGTCAATGTCTTTTCCCAGCCCATCCACATCAACCTATCGCCCAAAGGGGAAAAGACATTGAATAAACTGAAAAACAATGTGCAACTGTGGGAGCAAAATGTGTTTCGAGGCAGTGAGATTATGCAATGGGATTCTTGGCTGATCATGTTTTAAATGATACGATTCCATCAAAATTCACCACCAAGAAGTTGAGGAGTCCTCTCTGGTCAGTAGAAGGGATGAGAACTCCAGGCGATGGGAACCGATGATGAGTCAGCAGAACAATCATTGATTCAGCTGAAATCTGAACTACACTCCGATTCTGGTGGGACTCAAACACACAAACTTTGAATCGCAATCTTAACAATGCAGTAGAGGCCCAACACGTCTTTCATTGGGCTGCAGAGCTGCGCTAACCTCCATTTTACTGCACCCAAAGTTACGGTGATCAAGTCTTTCATCTAACTTCGGTTTATCCTCGCACCACTTCCCAGTACCCGGGCCTTGTCCGTGCATGCTCTAGCTCCTCAAGTGTTCAGCTAAATACTCCTGAAGTGTTTTGATTACTCTAAGCTTTACCACACGTTCAAACAGTGAGTTCCAAACAAACAACACTCTCAGGATGTAAACATTCTTCCTAAATCTTCTCTGAACATTCTCTCTCTAGCTTTTTATCGATATCCCTGGTTATTAACCCTTTCCATAAGAAGTTTATTATTGTCACACATACATAATCCCTTTCTGTGCACATTAATCAATTTCTCTCTCAGCTTTCTCCGCTCTCAGATAACGAGGCCAAGACGAGCTCATCCATCTTTGCAGTGCGTGAGTGTAGTGCGTTAAAAGCACAGCCGGTCAGGCAGCCTCCGAAGAGCAGGAGAATCAATGATTCGGTCATAAGCCATTCATCAGGAATGAGGATTTTGAGTCGGGGTTGAGGGAGAGGAATGGGGTTCGTGGTCAGGTGATGGGAAAGTGGATGAAGGTGAGGGAGAATGTGATAGTTCAGAAGGAGGATTGATGGACGGGCCCGGAGAGCAGAGCCTAGTTGGGACTGGGATAATGTGGGGGGAGGCGAAATGAGGAAGCTGTTGAAATACACATTTATCCCGAGTGTTTTCAGGGTCCAAAGTTGCAATATGAGACGTTCTTCCTCCAGGCATTGGCTGGTAATGGAATGGCGGTGACTTGTGCCCGAAGCATCGATTCTCTTCTCCTCAGATGCTGTCTGACGTGCTGTGCTTTTCCAGCACTACACTCTCGACTCTGAGCTCCAGCACCTGCAGCCCTCACTTTCGCTTATCTTCGCAGAGAGAATGGTCTAGCTCAGGCACCACCTTGGTAAATCTACTCTGACCACGCTCCCGTGTAAACACACGTTTCCTTCCGGCTGGCAATCAGAACAGAACAAAATTATCCGAAGAAAAGCAGAAATACCTGAACAAAATCAGCAGGTTTATTGCAACTAGGTGAGATTTTCGAGCCAAACGATCCGCCTTTGGAACGAATGGTGTGTGTAGGTGGGGTAGGAACGTGAAAGAAGGTGGACAGGTTCTAAAATGATGGAACTCGATGTTGGGTATTGAAGATTGTACGGTCTGTCAGCAGGAAATGACGTGCCGCTCTTCCAACTCGCGCTGTGCTATGCGGGAGCTCTGCAGCAGACCAAACTGAAATGGAGGCATGGGAACACAGTGGGCTGTCGCAGTGACAGGAACCTGGAAGCTCAGGGTCTTTGCTTGCAGACAGAACGTAGGTGTACACACGTTTGTCACCCACCCTGTTTTTCTCTCCCCAATCCAGACGAGAACACATTGTGAGCAGAAAATGCAGTTTGCTAAATTGAGTGATGGGCAGATAAATCACTGGAACCTTACACAATGAGGAGGGACATCATAACCGTGCAGCATTACACCTTCTGAGATTTCGTGGAATCGTGCCATATGGGAAAGTGTTGGGGGTCAAGGAGGATTGGACGAGGATGTACAAAGAGAAATTGTCCTGCATTGTGCCAGTATTCAGTTGTATGGGCTAGTGGGGAAAGGGCAGTAGAATGCATATCTTCCTGAGCTTGCTGCTATGAGCAAATTCCTAATTATGGAGCAAAATTACTTAATGATTTTCATGCCAACACCGACACTAGGTGCAGCTGACATAAGTCACGTGCTTACACTGTCACTGTCAGTCTGTCTCCCCGGGAGCAGTAGTACTCCCCCACGCTGATTCAGACAGCACAGTTCTTCCTGTGACATATCCCTTCGAGAATGGAAGGACAGCTATTAATAACCTGTACTTAGAACGGAGTATCTGTATTGCTCAATAAGAATCGCGTAACTATCCTAACTCCTTTTTAATGACACTTGACCCATAGCCTTGTATGTCTTGGCATCACAAATTCACATCTGAATACTTTGGAAAGTTATGTGGATTTTTGCCTCTTCGTGTCTTGCATACACTGTGTTCCAGATTTCAACCACCCATTGTTTGAAAACGTTTTTCCATGCATTCACTATAATCTTTCCGCCTCTGACCTTAAATCGGTGGCCCCCCGTGATCGAAAGCTCCATCAAAGTAAAACATTTATTTCAGTCTATGCTTTTCATATCTCTCAGTGCTTTGTACATCTTAATCATGCCGACCCCCCAATCTCCTCTGCTCTAAGAAAAACAACTCCAGCTTGTCCAATCTCTCTTCTTCAGCCCAGACAATATCCTGGCGAATCTCCCCTGCATCGTTTCCAGCGCTGTCACATCCCTGCTATAATGCGAATTGCATAACTACACACAACAGTCTCGCGAGAGCTGAATGAACAAGTAAAATAAATGATGCGAAAATCCACAGAAACTGATGTTTTTGTGAATAAAGTTTCTTTTCCTCAATGCTGTCCTGTGCCCTTTTCCTGAGCCTGATGTTTCAGTAATCGCTGATCCACGTCAGTAAAAGCTGCGACATGAGGATTGATCTCACAACCGCGGTATCAAAACGGATCAATTGGTTTGAAGGTCCCGATGGTAAAACTTGGGCATGGTCACACAGCAACAGTGAGCGCAGCAGCACAGACTGAAGGAGGTAAATGTGAAAGTGATTGTAAGGGAAATGGGAGGGGGAACTTAACATTCAAACCATCACTGAGTCATGCAGAGCCACGCGTTTAAAAACAGCAATAACTAGAGTGACAGAGGAGATGTTAGGAAGAGTAGCAGATGCACAACAGGAATATTAGGTGCGCAATAGCAGATATGTGGGAATTCAGAATTAGCTGAATCTTTAAATTCGATATCACCAGACGCTGTGGTGGTTCTATCGAGGAGTGCATGTTGAAGACTGAGTTTGATAGATTTCTCGAAAACAAAAGGTTCAGGGGATAGGGCGGAATATTGGTGTAATTTATGTTTCAATAACAATGTGTTATTAACATTGTGTTAATAACAGTTTCTTCACCAACTTCCCCACACAAGGAAGCACCCATTGCTGCAGTCAGTCACATAACCCTAGTCCCGAGAACCGGAATCAGGCAAACTTCGTTGCGCAGCCGCGAATACCAAACTGGAAGTGGGGGTGGAAATGAGCATGTGAAGCTATTCTGTGGCACCAGTGACATGATTGGTAAAGGCGCCTTCATGGAGTCATAGAGTCATAGAGATATACAGTATGGAAGCAGACTATTTGGTCCATGCCGACCAGATATCCCAACCCAATCTAGTCCCACCTGTCACCCGGCCCATATCCCTTCAAACCCTTCCTATTCATATACCCATCCAAATGCCATTGAAATTTTGCAATTGTGCCAGCCTCCACCACTTCCTATGGCAGCTTATTCCATACATGCACCACCCTGTGTATGAAAAAGTTACCCCTGAGGTCTCTTTTATATCTTTTCCTTCTCAATCTAAATCTATGCCCTCGCATTCTGGACTCGCGACCCCAGGGAAAAGACTTTGTCGACTTATCCAAGAGCGTGAAATGCTGAGGCTGGGAGTGCTTCTGGTCAATTGGCTCAGAGGAAGCATGCTGGAGCTTCAAGTGAGAGGTCGATGTGTTAAAAGCGTTCTAAGAGATTTTCCTTAACAAAGTAGTATTTTGTTACTTTGACAGTAAGAACTGCTTTTGCTCACATCGTCCCCACATCAGTCTCTTGCTCCAGTAAACACTCCAATCCAGCGTACATTGCTTCCATTCCACACAGAAACGCGTCCTATTCTCGCTCCATCTGGAATAATCTGAATTGACATTGTCATTCTTTGAATGGAGAAATGCAGCAGGGAGTTCAGCGGTGATCTATTGGGCTAGTAATCTTTGGAGACTGGAACGTGGCTGCTGCTGTTCGTTAAATTCGATGAATAAAATCTGGAAAATAAACCCAATCTCAGGAACAGAGACAACAACTTTATATTGCTGAAAACTTATTCATTCATGTCCCTTCGAAAGGGAAATCTGCCGACTGTCAACAGTCCTGTCAACATGTGACTCCAGACCCACAACAATGTGGTTCAGCCATGAATGCCCTCTGACTCAGTTCGAGGTGAATTAGAATGAACAATAAATGCTCTTCAGACCAATGATAGCCACATTCCGTGGGAGATTAAGGAAGAATAAAAATGCATGGACAACAGGCGAAGGGGGAATCGTGTTTGTGTGGACTCGAATTCAACTGATTATCAAACTAAATAGACACAAGGATACCCACAGCGCCAAGAAGTCAGGGCCATAGGGTGACGGCAGGAAGGGATTCAATTACGCGCTGAGGTGTAAACTCACTTACTCAGTCACAATGCGCATAAGTCATTCACCACTCCCATATGGGAGAAGTGATCCCTCAGAAGACCAACTGGCAAAGTCACCAGCAAGTTTACAAATGACAGCAGAAGTTCGATTCTGCTGTTATTGCAATCGTTAATCCCAACCAGCAATGAAACCTGTTCGCATGCGTGTTTCCAGTGGAGTTCCACTGTTTTCTGATGTAGAACAGTGATTTAGACTTAGTTGTAGGAGCCATGGTTTAGAACTTTGCTGATGATGCAATAATTGATTATGGTGAAGAATGCCAGGGACTGCAGGGATGTATCTATCAGGTAGAAAGGTAAAATGCTGCATAGATTTGAATACAGATCAATGAAAGTTAATGAATTTTGGGAGAAGAAACAATAACAGTGAGTATTCTGTGTGGTGTAGACGGACAAAGAGATCATGGAGTGGGAATTCACGATCGCAAAAGTTCAATGGACAGGGGAATCATTTGGAAGGAAGTACATTCTGCAGATTTTGGGAATCAGAATCAATATTAGAGTGGTGCTGAAGAAGCACAGCAGGTCAGGCAGCATCCGGGTTGCAGAAAAAAATGACGTTTCGGTCAAAAGCCCTTCATCAGGAATAAAGCTGCGAGCCTCGAGGGTGCAGAGATAAACGGGAGGACTGGGTCTGGGAAGAATTTAGCTGAGAGTGCAATAGGTGGATAGAGATGGGGTTAAAGGTGATAGGTCGGAGGAGAGGGTGGAGCGGATAGGTGGGAATTAAGATAGACAGATGGGACAGGTCAATAGGATGGTGCCAATCTAGAAGGTTGGAACTCGGATAAGGTGGGCGTGGAGAGATAAGGAAGCTGGTGAAGACCACATTGATGCCCTGGGGTTGAACATCCCAAGGTGGAAGATGAGGCGTCAGGTGTTGACGGAATGGCGGTGGAGCAGGCGCAGGAACTGCATGTCCATGGGAGAGTGGGGGGGGGGGGGGGCAGGGAGGGAGTCGATGCGTTTGGTCATGGGGAGTTGAGGTTGAATGTTGCAGGTGTACTGGAAATGTTCGCTGAAGTGCTCTGCGAGAAGGTGTCTGTTGGCCCCAATGTAGAGGAGACCAACCGATGCAATAAATGACATGTGTAGCAGTGCAGATTCACATTTGATGGATGTGGAAGGATCTATTGGAGCCTGGGAAGGATGTGATGGGGAAGATGTGGGTGCAGGTTTTGCAATTCCTGTGGTGGCAAGGGAAGGTGCCGGGAGGGGAGGGTGGGTCATTGGAGGGCGTGGACTTGACTAGGTAGTCGTGCAGGAAACAGTCTTAGTGAAAAGTGGGTAGGGGTGGCGAGGGAAATATATCCCTACAGTTCAGTGTTACTGACACTTTTTACAAACTCACTGACTCCCACAGCTGTCTGGATTATACGTCCTCCCACCCCGTCTCTTGCACAAATGTGATCCGATATTCCCAATTCTTCCACCTCCATCGCATCTGCTCCCAAAGGAGAAGCACAGCGTTTCAGGCAGCATCCGAGGAGCAGTCAAATCGACGTTTTGGGCTAAAGCCCTTCGTCAGGAATACAGTCAGAGAGCCTGAAGGCTGGAGAGATAAATGAGAGGAGGTTTGGGGTGGGGAGAAAGTAGCATAGAGTACAATAGGTGAGTGGGAGAGGTGATGAAGGTGATGGGTCAGGGAGGAAGGTGGAGTGGATCGGTGGAAAGGAAGATAGGCAGGTAAGACAAGTCATGGGGACATTGCTGAGCTGGAAGTTTGGAGCTGGGGTGAGGTGGGGGAATGGTAAATGAGTAAACTGGTCAAGTCTACATTGATGCCCTGGGGTTGCAGTGTTCTGAGGCAGAAGATGAGGTGTTCTTCCTCCAGGCGTCGGTTGTGAGGGAGTGGCGGTGTAGGAAGCCGAGGAGCTCCATGCCCTCAGCTCAGTTAGAAGGTGAGTTGAACTGTTGGGCCACTGGGCAGTGTGGTTGCTTGGTGCGTGTGGCCCAGAGATGTTCCATAAAGCGCTCTGCTAGGAGGCGTCCTGTCTCCCTAATGTAGAGTAGACCGCATCAGGAGCAACGGATGCAATAAATTATATTGGTGGATGTGCAGGTAAAACTTTGATGCCTGTGGATGGCTCCTTTGGGGCCATGGATGGAGGCGAGGGAGAAGGTGTGGACGCAGATTTTGCAATTATTGCGGTGGCAGGGGAAGGTGCCAGGACGGGAGGATGGGTTGTTGGGGGGCGTGGACCTGACCAGATAGTCACGGAGGGAACGGTCTTTGTGGAAGGTGAAATGGGATAGGGAGGGAAATATATCCCTGGTGGTGGGGTCCGTTTGGAGGTGGTGGAAATGTCGGCGGATGATTTTGTTTCTGCGAAGGTTGGTAGGGTGGAAGGTGAGCACCATGGTGGTTCTGTCCTTGTTATTGTTGGAGGGGTAGGGTCTGAGGGCGGAGGTTCAGGATGTGGACAAGATGCATTGGAGGGCATCTTTAACCACATGCGAAGGGAAATTGCGGTCTCTAAAGAAGGAGACCATCTGGTGTGTTCTGTACTCTATGCTACTTTCTCTCCACCCCCACCCTACTCTCATTTATCTCTCCACCCTTCAGGTTCTCTGCCTGTATTCCTGATGAAGGGCGTTTGCCCGAAACTTCGATTTTTCTGCTCCTCGGATTCTGCTTGAACTGTTGTGCTTTTCCAGCACCGCTCTAATCTAAACTCTGCTTTCCAGCATCTGCAATCATTGTCTTTACCCTCTGCTCCCAAAGGACAAGTTCCACCACAGAACATACCCGATGGCCTCCTTCTTTAAAGACCGAAACTTCCCAATCTATGTGGTTGAAGATGCCCTCCAACTCACCTCATCCATGTTCCGTACTCCACCCATGAACCCCAAACCCCAGAACCACCAGGTCCTCATCTTCTATCCCACCAACCTCTGCATAAATCACATCATCCGCTGACAGTTTCGCCAACTCAAAACGGATCCCATCACCAGGGATAGGTTCTCCTCCCCAGCCCTATCCACTTTCCACCAAGACCATTCGCTCTGTGACTACCTAGTCAAGTCCACGCCCTCCAATGTCCAACCCTTCCCTCCCAGCACCTTACTCTGCCACCGCAGGAACTGCAAAACCTGCGCCCACATCTACCCTTTCATCTCTGTCCAAGGCTCCAATGGAGGCTTACAAATCCATCAAAGTTTCACCTGCACTTCCACACATGTCATTTCTTGTGTCCGTTGCTCCCGATGCGGTCTACTCTAAACTGGGGAGACCGAATGTCTTCTCATAGAGCACTTCAGAGAATATCGCCAGGACACCCACAAGAATCAATCCCAGTGCCCTCATGGCCAAACATTTCAACTCCCCCTCCCACTCTCCCGAGCACATGCAGATCTTGGGCCTCCTCCATTGGGCCTCCTCATCTTCCGCCTCGGGACCCTTCAAACCCAGGGCATCAATTGGGACTTCACCAGTTTCCTCATTTCCCCTCCCCCGACCTTACCCCAATTCCCAACCTCCAGCTCATCACCGTCCTCCTGACCTGTCACACCTGTGCATCTTCATTCCCACTTTTTCACTACACCTTCTTCCCTGAAATATCATGTTCACCCTCCACCTCTATCCACTTACTGCACTCGCAGCTACCTTCTCCCCAGCCCCGCCCCACTCCCATTTATCTCTCCAACCAATATGCTCCCAGTCCCATTCCTGATGAAGGGCTTTTGCCTGAAATGTTCATTATTCGTGCTCATCAGATGCTGCCGGACCTGCTGTGCTTCTCCAACACCACTCTAATCTTGAGGGGAATCAGTTGATTGGGAGCGTTTTCGGATATTTTCTATTGTTGACCACTTTAGCAACTATCAGTTTAGGGAACAGCTAAAGCACTGAGCACAAGTCAAGTCACCACATAAACATTTTTTTTTTAATTGTAAGATAAAACATGGAAGGCTGAGGTATGCAACGTTGCCCATCAATACTGTTTCACCAATGAGTTTATCATTGATTCCTTTCCAGATCAGAGTGCTGTGGGCCTTGGAGGGAAACTTGAAAATGGTGGTGTTTCGTTGCAACCTCCAGTCTTGTCCTTTTGGTCAGTACAGCTATTGAGCTTTGAAGGTTCTGTCAAATATGCCCATATGACTTACCCCAGTGCATCCTGTAGTTGGTGCACTCTGTTGCAATTGTGCCTAAGCGGTGAAGAGAATGAATATTGCAGGTATTGACGAGGGTACAATCAAGTGACTGCATTGTCGTGGACCGTGTCCAGTTCCTTAAGTGTTACTGAAGTTACACCTATCGAGGCAAACGATTTAAGATTTACGGAGACACAAGCTGAGTTTATAATCAAAAAATGTCTACCTAAGGACATGTTTGTGTTGTCCAATTGTTTATATAGCCAGTTTCTATCTGTTTATTTTTCTAAATACTAGCTCTGTGGACTATTACACTGGATAATTTGGTTACAGTAAAGCCATTGAATGTCAGTGGGATATGATTAGATCCTCATTTGTCAGAGTTATCATTATTCTATTTCGTCCTTGTGTGGACCAATCTGATTCCAGTCGCTGTCTGATTTCAAGTTTCAATTCCCGTCTGTGCTTGAAATTTCAATGGTCTCTTTGCTTAAATGTCTCCACGTGCCGTAATAATATGTAAGGACGCTGCAGGGGACAGCAGAGATTAATGAACATGTTGTCAACAGAGGAGAAAATGGAGCTTCGTGGGATGATTGGTTAGGCTGGGATTATTCTCCTTGAAACAAAGGACGCTGAGTGCAGCTCTATAATCACGTAATAACATTTATACACGTTCAATATTCATGGGAACTTGACAGGGTAGTTACTGGCAGGTGGTTTACTCTGGTATGAGGGGAGCACCAGAGGACACAAACTCAGAATTAGGTATTGCCAATTTAATTCAGAAATGGGGAGTAATTTCTTTGCTCAGGGGCCAGTGAATCCGTGGAACTCCTTACCAAAACTGTTGTTGAGGCTGAGTTGCTGTGTATTTTCAAAGTGTGCCAGACAGATATTTAACGAGAAAGACGATGAAGCTTTGTCGAGGTAATTCAGGAGAATGGAGTTGAGGATTATCAGATCAGCCATGAGTTCATTGAATGGTGGAGTTGACTCGATGGGCTGAATGGCCTACTTCCAATCTTACATCATGTGGTCCTACTCCTTACTTTATTGATAAATTTAGAATTCTAAGGGGATGGGATGAAGTGATAGAAAATGTTTCCAAACTGATCAGACAGATCAGGAACTAGGCTCATAACCTCATGAACAAGAAATGTGCTGTGGCCTGGAGACAACAAATGGCACTGGGCACACCGTAGATGGGTATGTGCAGAAGTTGTGTTTGCTAAAGAAAATTGGTGGATCTAATATTGTTGCCAACTTGGTGATCATGCTGGATGATGGATCGCGGTATGATTCACACAGCAAAAGGTTGTGAAAGAATGAAAGTTTCGTTTCATTGGAAAAGTTTTCTGTGGTTCCAATTCCAATTGACTGTTTGAAATACTGATCAGAAAGTTGTGTGGAATGTTGCATTAAAATTCACAATCCCACTGGATAAACTATTGCATTCAATCTCTCCTTATTTGTTTCACTTTCATTCGAAGTAAATTCATAGAAAGTCAAGATGGAATGAAAGGAGGAAAGAAACGTTTGCACTCCTTTTCATTATCCCAATTTAACTTACAACAGAATCAAATTGCTTTATTTCGACTTTGACGAGGTATCAATTTATCACAAATCTCCAATGCAATGAAGGACAAGAGCAAGATTCTCCATCCAGTGTATCCTAAAGATGCGAGGTACAAAGGGAAACCACAGCTGCGTTTGATAGAAGTAACAGCCAGAGTAGGATTCAAATCCACACATGCACAATGAAAGAGCAACCTGACGCGTTAAACTCTGGGCCACTTAAGTCCATGGAAAAGGGGCTCACATATAACCACAGCAAGATTACATATGGTGCACCTCGGGGAGAAGAAATTCCCTGAGCAGAATCGAATTCACACCATTATGTTTCTTCTTTCAGCGGAATAATAATATCAGCAAAATCCAAAGAATTGACCTCGTCCTTGGAAGGAATACCTTGTCCTTGATTTATTCCGAGTCGGTACTGTCTCAGAATGAACCAGCAAACATGTAATTCCCGTCACATTCATACATTTAGTCTTGACGCATAATTTCTTCAGACAGTTTCTCTCTCACGTGAAGAAGTATATACAGAGAGAGAAGTGAAGGTGATGTTTTAGATCGATGGACTTTTCAAATGGATGAACCTCAAGTGGGTAAAATTCCCGGAAATGCGGTGTTGTTCGTTTTATATTATTAATTTTGCTGCAACTTCACTTTGTTCATTGCAATGATCGGAAGTGAATTGCATTTACATGATTGAAATGTTTAATGTTGTATTGAATTTTGCTCCGAATTCATTCCAGCTTAAAGAAAGTACTGATGAGAAAACAGAAGGTTAAATTACAAAACAAGATGCCAGTTTTGATGCTCAGTTACGTTGGCAGATTTCAGTGGGTATCAAATGAACCCAACATCATGGCGATTGTCGTCCCACCTTTAAACCATGGGATTAAAGCACGAAATCGATCTCTAAGAGACGGGTCACTTCCTATTCATTATGGAATTTCTTTCCTTGACAATATACAAACTCTGCTCAGTTCCATTTGTAATGCTTCATGTGAAATATTAATAGAAATCTTTCAAAACTCTGAGGTGTTTTTTTTTTTGCTGAATCTCAGCTGCATGCGTTTGCGATATTTCTTTATATCTGAAGTCGTCCAAATTAGACATTGTTTCCTCGCACCTTCCACCCCCCCACAT
Source organism: Chiloscyllium plagiosum (assembly GCF_037043375.1). NCBI lineage: Eukaryota > Metazoa > Chordata > Chondrichthyes > Orectolobiformes > Hemiscylliidae > Chiloscyllium > Chiloscyllium plagiosum. The sequence continues at coordinate 83,001,394 of NW_028270167.1, forward strand.
CCCACTTTTACACTTTTGGCCAGCCACAGGTTGTCTCTCTCCTAGAAAAACTCACTGCTTATGTGTCTCTAAATGTGCCTTTCCAAATATTTTGGAAACGGATTCTCTGAGTGACAGAAATTCTGCTCCCATCATTTCTTTGTCCTACATCGATGGTTTTGAAAGCCTGACGTTCAGAAATATACGAACTTGAAATAGTGAATTTACCACCTATTTACTCTCTCCAAACCTCACATACCCTGGAAAACTTGCATTCGGTTTTCCTTGGTTCAGTTTCAAGTTTTCCAAAACACAAATAACTAAAATGCCATCCCCACTAAACGCCGTCAGCATCATCTCTAATGCCTTAGCTCCCCAGTAAAAGCTGGCAGTGTCCTCTCTGATAGAATCACAGATTCTCTACAAGGCAGAAAGTACAATTCAGCCAATCGAGTCTGTAGGGACACTCTGAACAGCATCTCAACCAGACCTAGCTCCCCTCTCTATCACCGCAGGCCTCTGGCTTGTGATTTTAAATAAACCTGCTGCAATAAAACCTGGCATCGTGTGACTGCTGACCTTATCACTGCGTTACCCCATGGCTAATTCACTTAACTTACTGAAGTCACTCCCTGGACACATCAGCGCAATTTAGCATTGCCAATCCACCTAACCTATAGACTTAACAGCAGTGCGACCCACTGAGCAAATGTGCCATCACATTGAACACTATCTGTATCATGTGTAATGGCGTTACACACTGGTAACTCCGCCTAGTGAAAGCAAGCTGCCCCCGTCAACCCGAATTCAATGCATTAAAACGCGGTTCTACGCTGTACATCCTCATTAGTGCTGCCGGAAATGTTTCTGCACTCGGATCTGAGTGAGTTTACTCTTTTTTCTTACTCAGATTCCTGCTTTAAGTAAACACATCAGTCAGGAACAACTCTATATAATGGTTTTCATTGCAACACAAACACAATGTGCAGTTTGCAGAATTATGTGCTTGCACTTTCACTGACGCTCTCTGCCCCAGGGGCAGCAGTCCTTCCCCAGCTGATTCAGACAGCACTGTCCTTCCTGTGACATATCCAATCGAGAATGGAAGGCCAGGCATTAATAACCTTCACTGGGGAACAGAGCTACAGGTTTAAAACTTTCACGATGCCCCCAGCGGAGAATTGAGCCCTGTGACAGGAGGGGACACTAACCACGATACTGTGGAGGACAAAAACATCGAAGGAAGCCCTTCAGCCTGTTGTGGCTGCACCTGTCCAACACAACTGCTTAACGACCTGAATCAAGTTTTTCATTGTTTATATGTTTTGGCATCACAAATTAACATCTCAATTTTTTTCAGGTTGGAAGGTTTTCCACCTCTCTGACCCTTTCTGCACATATGCTCAAAACTTTCTGCCTTTTCCCGAAATCTCTTGGCCCCAGTGTTCGATCCCCCCATCAATAACAAACGCTTTTTTTCAGTCTATCTTATCCATATCCCTCATTATTTTGTACATCTCAGTCATGTCTTCTCCAATCTCCTCTGCTCAGCGACAAACAACCCCAGTCTGTCCAATCTCTCCTCATAACTGAAACTCTTCAGCCCAGACAATATCCCATTGAATCTGTCCTGCAACGTTCCCAGTGCGATCACACCATTGCTATACTGTGAATTGCAGAACTGCTCACAGTAATCTAGCTGGAGCCGAATTAACTTTTTTTTCTATTCTGTTACAGTATGAGGGCGTCGCTGGCTCGGCAGTATTGATTGTGATCCCTAATTGCACAGCGGGCAGTTGACACTCAACTGTATTGCAGTGAGTCTGGAGTCACATTGAGGCCCGACTAGGTAAGAATGGCAGGTTCCTTCCTCAAAGGACGTCAGTGAACCCGATGGTTTTGTTTTTTCAACAATTGACCATGGATTTGTAGGTGTTATTAGATTCGTAATTCCAGATATTTATTGAATCTCAATTCTAACACCTGGCATGGTTGGAGTCAAACCCGGGTCCCTGGTTCGTTTGCTTATTGTCTGAATTAACAGTCCAGTGGTAATAGTGCTCAGCCATTGCAGAAAACCCATGAAACTAATCTTTCTCAATGAAGTCACTATTCCTCGATATTGTCTTGTGTCATTTTCCTGAGCTTGACTCCCAATAATCGCAAGTCCATATCAGTAAAAGCTGCTACCTGAGGATTGGCCTCACAACAGTGGTAAGCAAATGAAGCAACTGGTCTGCAGGTCCCTATGGTGGGGTTGGGGCACGTTCACCCAGCAACAGTGACCGCAGCAGCACAGAGTGAAGAGTATCAATGTGCGAGTCAGTGTTTGATTCTGCAGTGCCTTAATGAAATAGGAAATGACTTCACAACCACATGATGAAAGAGCAGCGCTCCCAAAACTAGTGCCCAGTTAAACCTGTTAGACTGTAACCTGGTGTTGTGTGATTTTTAACTTTGTACACCATAGTCGAACACTGACATCTCTAAATTAATGAAATGGGGGTGTGGGACGGAAAGTTCGGTTAGTGATCGAAGGAGGGAGAGAAATCTCTGAGAACGGGTGGATTTGAATTCGGACATATGAAACACAGAGATGTGAGCGAGCAGAATTTGAAGGGAAAAGATAATCACCTTTGGAGAAAATTACCATGTTCAAACAACTGATTCCTTCGTGTTTCACAAAAACTGGGACAGATAGAGCGATTACTACCGTGACTCGGATTCGAACCGAGGTTGCTGCGGCCACAACTCAGAGTATGAACCACTATACGATCACGGCGTCCCACGGACGCACACACGAGCAGCATGCAATCAGTACAGTATCATAGGAAATGTTAGGCAGCGCACCAAATGCACAATATCAGTGATGAGCGAACAGTGGCAGAAATGTGGGAACTCAGAATGGGCTGACCGTTTAATATCGGTTCCCCCAGTGGCTATGGTGATTCCATTATTTATATGCTGTAGGCTGAGATAAATAGATTTCTCGAAAACATCAAAAACTCCGGGGACAGTGCAGGTGTTGTTGAAATGTATGCTTCAATAGTAATGCAGTTTAACATCGGCTACTTTACCAGTTTCCGCCCGACACACACAAACAAGGCAGTAACCACTGCTGCCACATAGTCCCAATTCCCAGCCCCAGAATCTGAGGAATTGAGTGGCGCAGTCGCGAAGATCCAACTGGAAGACGGGATGGGAATGAGGTCGCACAGATACTCGAGGACTCCAGTGACACAACCGGTGAATGCACGGTATTTCTATGACGGTTTAGAGGCGCAAGTAATTCCGAGGTTGGGAGTGCTCCTGGCCAAAGGCGGGACAGAAGTGAAATTATTTTCCCGTTTATCGCAATCTGCAGTGCAGCTTACTGAGAGAGCTGAGTGCCACAATTGGAGCGAGGGCGGCTGGTTTGAAGTTTGAACTTACTTCACTATCACCAACTTGCCTGGAATGAATTTCCTTCACCATTTTCATTTCCAATTGTTTAATATCTCCCTGCAGTCCGCGGCTTTCTTCCTCATTGTTAATTGCATGACTAACCGTTGTATGATCTGCACACTGCTGAATCACGGCCACTACAAGTAAATATGAATCATTGATCTATATGAGGAAACAGTGGAACTCACTGCAGGCATGATTCGTAGGTTTGCAGGCGATGCCAGAATTGTAGACAGTAAGGAAGATTATCGAAGTTTCAAAAGGATCTTCATCCAATGAGTCGTTGGACTGAAAAATGTAACATGGAATTCAATCTGGATAAATGGAAGGTATTGCATTTTGGTACAACAACAAGTTGCGTAGTGTTGGAGAACACGGAAGCTCGGGGTGCAGGTGCATAATTCCTTGTAGTTTTCATCACCTACAGATAAGGTGGTTCAAAGGCATTTAACATACTTCCCTTCATTGTTCAGTCCTTCGTGTATTGGAGTCGGGACGTTATGTTGAAGCTTTGCAGGACATTGATGAGGCCTCTTCTGCAGTATTATGTCCAGTTCCGGTCGCCCAGTTGTAGGAATGATATTATTCAGCTGGAGCAGGTTCAAAAAAGTATGCACGCATGTTGCTGTGTGTGGAAGGTTTGAGTTATAATGAGAGGCTGGATAGGCTGAGACTATTTTCCGCTTCGAGATCGGGGTGCTGGAAAACCACAACAGGTAAGGCAACATCCCAGGAGCAGGAGAATAATTTTTTTTGCGCAAGTGTTCTTCATCAGGCTCTTCCCCGAAATGTCGATTTTCCCGCTCCTCAAATGCTGCATGACCTGTTGTTCTGCAGTTCTCACTGTCTCCTAGTTGAGACTGTTTTCACTCTAGGTTAGGGGTTTGAACGGCGACCTGACAGAATTTGGGAGAAGATTTGTAGCTCGGGTGCTCGTTGTTGTGGTTCTGTTCGCCGAGCTGGAAATTTTTGTTGCAAATGTTTCGTCCCCTGTCTAGGTGACATCCTCAGTGCTTGGGAGCCCCCTGAGAAGCGCTTCTGTGGTGTTTCCTCCGGCATTTATCGTGGCCTGTCCTTGCCGCTTCCGGTTGTCAGTCCGGCACACTGCAGCACACCAAAACTGCAAAAAGAGGAAGAGGAACACATGTACAAGGTATTCGCCAAAAACGGATATCCTCGCAATTTCATCAACAGATGCCTAAGGGAAAGACAACGGAACGAGGACATGCCGCAACCCAAAGGACTAGCCACATTACCATACATCAAGAACATCTCTGAACTGACAGCCAGACTACTGCGAACACTAGGACTTATAACAGCACACAAACCAACAGCCACCCTCAGACAACAACTCACCAGAACGAAGGACCCGATACCCAGCATGAGCAAAACTAATGTAGTGTACAAAATCCCATGCAAGGACTGCACAAAACACTATATAGGACAAACAGGAAGACAGCTAACGATCCGCATCCATGAACATCAACTAGCCACGAAACGACACGACCAGCTATCCTTAGTAGCCACACACGCAGACGACAAGCAACATGAATTCGACTGGGACAACACTACCATTATAGGGCAAGCCAAACAAAGAACAGCCAGGGAATTCCTAGAAGCATGGCACTCATCCACAAACTCCATCAACAAACACATCGACCTCGACCTAATATACCGGCCACGACAGCGGACAGCTGAAACTGACAACCGGAAGCGGCAGGGACAGGCCACTATAAATGCCTGAGGAAACACCACAAAAGCGATTCACAGGAGGCTCCCAAGCACTGAGGATGTCACCTAGACAGGGGACGAAACGTTTGCAACAAAAATTTCCAGCTCGGCGAACAGAACCACAGCACCCTGATAGAAGTTTATGAATTATTGAGAGGCAAGTTAGAGTTAACGATAGCTGCCTTTTCTCAGGATGGGGATTTCAAGGTGAGAGGGCATATGTTTAAGATGAAAAGACAGAGTTTTTTTAAAAAAAATCATGTGAGGCTTTTTTTAAGGAAGGTGTTTTACGTGTGCAATTAAATTGCTGAGGAAGTGATGGATGAGGGTATGTTTGCAACATTTAATGGACAATTGATTCCAAATATGAATGGGAAAGTGGGATTTTTAAAATAAATTTATTCATGCCTCGTACATCAGTTATTTCCCATGGAACATTTAAGAGTCAACCGCGGTATTATACATCTGGAGTCGCCTGTGGGAAAGAGCAGCTGAATATGACAATTTGCTTCCCGAACTGGCATGAGTGAATCAGATGGGATTTTCTATACAACTGATTTAGGTCATCAAGAGATTCTTCAATTCCAGGTGCTTATTGAATTCAAACTCCACCATCTGTCATGCCAGGACCTTAACTCTTTGTCCTCAAAATATTACCTGGTTTTTTGGATTAACAACACAGTAATAAAACTACAAGGGCATTATAACCACTCAACGGGTACAGGAGGAGGCAGATGGGAGTAGATTAGTTTGGCAGTATGTTCAGCATGGATTGGTTGCACTGACGGGCCTGTATGCCTTCATGCTGTATGACTCTATGATTGACGCTATGGAGCAAATATCTGGTTGGGATTAACAACAGCGTTGACAGCATAATCGAACACCTGATGGGATATGTAATCCTGCTGGAGTCTCGAAGGTTGTTTTGATCAGTCATCCCTTCCCACACAAGGACTGGTGAACGGCCTCTCCCCAGTGTTACTGATTAAATGAGTTTCCATTTCTGTGGATAATTGAATCCCTTCCAGCAGTTCCCACATTGCCCTGCTTTCTCTGTGGTATCAGTGTCCTTTTTTCTACACAGGGTGAACGATCCTTTCAAATTGTGTCCACACAGATACAAATCCCGTTTTCCATGTTGTTAATGTGTTTTCATTCTTCCTTATTCACCCACAGGGTGTGAGTATCACTGGTCAGGACAACATTTATTTTTCGCCCCTCGTTCGTTGCTGTCTGGCTACACCACAAACCTGGGTGCGATCCCAGCCTCGGGTGTCTGTCTGTGGGCAGTCTGCACATTCTCTGTGTGTTTGCGTTTTTATTTCTCCCTCAGACCAAAGGTGTGCCTGTTCCAGGGATCAACAATGGGAAATGCTGGTTTATGGGGCAGGGAATACCCTAGGGTCTGGTGGGATGCGCTTCCGATGTACCGTGTGAACTGGAAGGGCCGACAAGCCTGCTTCCCCACATGATGGGGATTCCTGAATTAAGGGTCAGCTCATGTTTTTTTTTCTGGTCCTGGAGTCTCTCGTAGGCCGGACTGGGTGAAGATGGTTGAATCCACTGCATAAGGGACATGAATGAATGAGATTGCAGGAAATTTAAATCATGATCTCTGTTCCTGAGGTCAGGCTTGCATTTCAGGTTTTATTCGTCGAACGTAAACATCACCTTTTCCGTGTTCCAGTCGCCAAGGATGACTAGTTTAAAATATCACCCCAACACCACCTTCGCCAGGTTGAAGCCTTGACTGTGTGGAAGAAACTGATACTGAGCAGATGCGAGCAAATGTAGCTGCCACCGCCAGTGTCGGAAACACAGATCCAAATAGCAAAATTATCTTTTAAACCCACCACTGCAAAGTTAAGGGCTCATCACGCTCCACTTGTGCCACTCAGCTGTCTTCAAAAGATGCACCGGAAATCGCTATGGTAGTATAAACGGGGACAACCATTCCCTTGAGCAGGAGCACACTTAACCGAGGAATTTCTTGCGTCTCTGCACCATCCCAGAAGGACAAGGCGCTCACCTATTGCATCACTGGAGCCAGAGAGTAACTCTGCACACTCATTCCCATCCCCATTTCCAGTTGGATCTGGGCGGCTGTGCCGATGTTAAGCTAAAATGCTATTGAAGCAAACATTTCAACAATATCCTGTACTGTCTCCCGAGTCTTTGATGTTTTGTCGAAATCGATCAATCTCAGTTTTCAACATTCTCATTCAAGGGATCTCCACAGCCTCTGAGGACATCGAACTGAAAGATTCAGCTCATTCTCAGTTCCCACATGTCTGTCACTGTTCGCTGAGTACTGATACTGTACATTTGCTGTTCTTCCGAACATTTCCTCTGCTAGTATACTTATTGCTGCTTGCAACCATCCTGTTCTGTGGTTACTGTCATCGTGGTTGTCGGTATTTTGCATTGTGACCACAGCAACCTCGTTTTGAAACCAAATCACGGCACTAAGTGTTCTCTCCGTTGTCCTTTTTGTGACACATGCTAAGATATTAATTGTTTTACCTTCAAATTCCGCTCTCTCACATCTCTGCGTTTCATATATCAGGATTCAAACATACCCGTTGTCGGAGATTTCTCTCCTTCCCACGATCATTCAACCTCCTTTCCGTCCCTCCTCCCATTTCTCTGTGGCAATGCACAATCTATCACTCTCTTTCACATTCATACTGTTCTGTCTGTGCTGCTGCTGCGGTCACTGTTATTGGGTGAACGTGCCCCAGTACCACCATCGGGACCTTCAAACAAATCGATCCATTTGGATACCGGGGTTGTGAAATCAATCCCCATGTAGCAGCTTTTACTGACCAGAGACAATTGTAGCGTCAGGCTCATGGAAAATACCAGGACAGTTTTGGTGAAAATACATTTTATTGTTAAAGATCAGCTTTTATGGCTTTCTGCGTTGGGCTTGTGATAATTTCATAGGACTGATAATCCAGAGATCGAGGTAATAGTCTGGGTACTCGGGCTTGAATCCCATCATGCCATAATTGTCAAATTTGGATTAAAAAATTATCTGCAAGGAAGAATCTAATGACTACTATAGATCCATTGACAATTGTTGAAAAAAAAATCTGTTTCACTGATGTCATTGCGGGATGGAATGTGACTTCAGACCCATAGCAATATAGTTGAGTCTCAACTGCCCTCTGGGCAATTAGGAATGGGTAATAAATTCTGCTTAGCTAGAATCGCCCTCAAACAAATCCAGAAATTTTAAAACATGCTCATTAGGCTCAAGCAAGAGTGTTGTTTGCAGTTTTGCAAGTCACATTATAGCAGGGATGTGATCATACTGAGAAAATTGCAGGAGATATTTACCGGGATACTGTTTGGGTTGAAGAGTTTCAGTTGTGAAGAAAGACAGGACAGAGTGGAGTGTTTGTTGCAGTGCAAAGGAGATGTGTACACGACATGATTGAGTTAGGGCACGGACAGCGTTGAATAAACGAGTTTCCCATTGATGGAGGGATCGATCAGCAGGGGCCAGTGACTTAAGGAGAAAGACAGAAACGTTTGAGAAGATGTGCGAAAAAGCTTTATCAGCTAGTGGGTGTATGGAATTTGGAATACACTGTCTACATTTTTCAAAGCGGCAGAAAGCTTCATAACCTGAATAAATATTCAGATGTGAACTTTTGATGCCAAGACATATAAGGCTGTGAGGTAAGCATTCTGAAATGGATTCAGTTCATTAGGCAGTTGTTTTTGGCAAGTGTGGCCACATTTGGTTGAAGGGCCTCCTTTGACACTTTTGCCCTCGGTAGTATATGGTTAGTGTCCCCGCCTGTCACAGGGCTCAATTCTCCGCTGGGGACAATGTAAACGTTTTAAAACTGTCGCTCCATTCCCAAGTGCGGGTATTGATACCTGTCCTTCCATTCTCGATTAGGCATATCACAGGAAGGACAGTGCTGCCTGAATAAAGGTGGGGAAGGACTGCAACTCTCAGGGAGGCAGAGTGTCAGTGAACGGCCAAACACGTGACTTCTGCAAACTTCACCTTGTGACTGTGTTGGAATGAAAAGCATTTGACAGACTTGTTCCGGATTGAAGTGTTTACAAGAAGCAGGAAGCTGAGGAAGAAACAACATAAACACATTCAAGTATGAGTGCAGAAACATTTCCCGCAGCACGAATTAAATTGTAAAGGACAGAGTGGCGTTTCGATACAGTGAATTTGGGTTCATTTGTTTTGATGAGGCTATTACCAGGGTATAAAACCATTAAAAATGATACAGCATTTGCTCAGTATGATGGAACATTGCCTCAGCAATTCGCACTGCTGTTCAGAGGGAGGGTTAGGTTGATTGGCAAAGTTAAATTGCCCTCTCGTGTCCAGGGAGTGAATTAAGTAAGTTAGGTGAATTAGCCATGGGTAATGCGAGGATAAGGTCAGCAGTCACAGGACGTCAGGTTATACTCCAACAGGTTTATTTGAAATCATAAGAGGGAGGGATTCCTCTTCTTCAGGTGAAATATAAGGAAATAGGGAGGGGAGCTAGGTTTGGTTGAGATGCTCTTCAGAGAGTCAACACCGGCTAAATTGACTGAAATGTTCTTTCTGCACTGTAGAATTTAGTGATTCGATGAATTGTTAATGACGGTGTTTCCTGAGGTGCAAAGCCATTAGATAAGATGCTGATGGGGGTGTACTGAGGATGAGATTTTATTCACTTGTCTTCTTTGAATTTTGAGAACAGTTATCCCTGATCCAAGGAAGACTTAATGGGGGTTTTCAGGTTATGAAATGTTTGGACAGAGTAAATAGGTGGAAAATTCCCTCTTTCAAGTAAGTAAACATCTAGATGTCAGGCATTCAATACCTTTGATAAACCCTTTGAAGGACAAAGCAATGATGAGAACAGAATCGCTGTCACTCCGAGAATCTGTTTTTTTCAAAATATTTGGACATTTGGTGACATACAAGGAATAAATTTCACAAGGAGAGAGACAGCGTGTGGCTAGGTAAAGGTGTAGGGCTGGCGTGTAGTCGGTCGGAAGTTGCGGGGAAACAATGTCTCAGTTGGTTGACTTTAAATGTAAAGACATTTCTTTAATGTGTGCAGCTGAATAAGATTCGGGTCCAAAACTCTGCATTTTGAAAGATTTGGCATAATATTCCACCTAAAGCATTGTAAATGGAACTGAGTGGATTTTTATTTATTGTGAAGAAGAATATGTTACATAATGAATGGGAAGTTACCAATTGCTTGGAGATCGACTTCCTGCTTTCATCACATGCGTTAAAGATGTGAGAACAAACACCATGATGTTTGGTCCATTTAATACTCAGTGAAATCTGCCAAAACAACGAGCAACGAAACTGGTGGGTTTTATTTTGCACTTTAACCCTCTGTTTTTCTAAGCAGTATTTTCCTTAAGCTGAAATAAAGTCAGAGCAAATTTGAATACAACATTAATCGTTCCAATGAGATATATCTAATTCACTTCTGATTATTACAATGAACATTGTGAGGTTTCAGCAAAATTAAAATGAAACGAACAAATCAGCATGTCTTGCGATTTAATCCAATTCAGGTTTAGCCATATGAGAAAGGCCATAGAGCGACAACGTCGCCTTTATTTCCCTCACCATGGCTTCTTCACGTGAGAGAGAAAGTGACTGAAGAAATTATGTGTCAAATGTAGGTGTAAATATGACGGTAAATTTTGTCCTTTTTCATTCTGACTCAGTTATGACTCAGAATGTATCACTGACAGCTATTCATTCTGACCAGCATGGCTATTTATTGGAATTTCCTCTAATTATAATTCAAGTGAAAGCAGAAACACAATGGTGTGGATTCGATTCCGCTCTGGAACTTTCTCATCCATGACGTTCACCACATGTAACCTGATGAGGTCACATGTCACATGTCATCCCTCTACAAAATGTGCTGAGGACACCGAGAAATGATGGTGGTGAGTTATTATATCGCTGTGCTCCACATTCACTGGTTCGAGTCACACTCTGGTTGTTAATTTATTCATGAGTTCAGAATTATAAGGGGATGTGATGAAGTGACAGGAAAGGTTTATTCAACAGATCAGACAGATAAGGAACAAGGCTCATAAACTCAGGAAGAGTTCCGGCAGTGTTTCTTTGCACCTCACACCTCTGGTATACACTGGATCTAGAATCTTGTTCTTGCCCTTCACTGCACGTGAGACTCACAAATAATTGACACCACATTAAAGTCGAAATGAAGAGTGAGAGCAGTCATTCTATTCAATTGTAGATGAAATTGGTGGAATGAGAAGGAACACATTTTTCTTTCCGCCCTGCATTCCATCTTGTCTTTCTATGAATTTACATCGAAAGAAAGAGAAAAAAAACAAGAGATTGGGAGCACAAGTTTATCCATTGGGGTTGTTCATGTGTATTTTAACCTAACACTTCTCACAAAGATCTATCATTATTTCAAACAACAGTCACTCGGAATTGGAACCGCAGAAAATTTCTCCAATGGAAAAATATTCTTTCTTTCACAAATTTCTGCTGTGTGTGAATCATACAACAATCCATCATCCAGCGTGATCACTGACTTTCCAACTGTATAAGATCTAGCAACTTCCTTCAGCAATCGCAGCTTCTGTACACAGCCACCTGTGCTGTGCCCAGTGTCAGTTGTTGCCCCCAGGTCACAGCATATTTCTTCTTCCTGAGTTTATGAGCCTTGTTCCTGATCTGTCTGATCTGTTGAATAAACCTTTCCTGTCACTTCATCACATCCCCTTATAATTCTGAACTCATGAATAAAATAAAGCGTTGGACGAAATGTTAAACCAAATGGAAGTATGCTATTCAGCCCAAGGAGTCTGCTCAACTATTCAACGAACTCATAGTTGATCTGTTTTGGAGATGCCGGTGTTGGACTGGGGTGTTCAAAGTTAAAAATTACACAACACCTGATAGTCACCTGACTATTACCTGATGAAGGAGTGATGCTCCGAAAGCTAGTGCGCTTCCAATTAAACCTGTTGGACTATAACCTGGTATTGTGTGATTTTTAACATAGTCGATCTGATAATCTTGAATTCCTTTCAGCTCACTTAGCTCGACAAAGTTTCATCATCTTTCTGATTAACTATCTGGCACAGTTTGAAAATACCCAACCACACAGTCTCAACAGCGGGTACTGGAAAATGCCACAGATTCTTTGACCCCTGAGCAAAGAAATTACTCCTCAATTCTGAATTAAATGGGCAATAACTAATTCTGAGATGATGTCCTCTGGTGCTCTCCTCAGAGCATAGGGCAAGCCACCTGCCCGTATCTACCCTGTCAAGATCCCACGAATATTGAACGTTTATAAATGTTATTATGTGATTATAAAGTTCCCCTCATCCTCCTTTGTTTCAAGGAGAATAGTCCCAGCCTAACCAATCATTCCACGAAGTTCTACTGTATACAGAGTTAGCAACATGTTAGTAAGTCTGCGCTGTCCCTTATAGCGTCCTTATATATTATTAAGACAGGTGGAGAAATTTCGGTGAGGAAACGGGTTGAAATTTCAGGCGCAGACGGGAATTGGAACTTGAAATCAGAAAGAAATTAGAATCGGATTGTCCCACAGAAGGACCAAATACAGCAATGATAACTCTGACAAATGAGAATCTAATCATATTCGATTGACATTCAATGGCTTCAATGTAACTGAATTCCTCCGTGTAATCGTCCTGGAAGCTAGTATTTAGGAGAAATGGAACCTGACCGCCCGTATAAATAAGTTGACGACAAACACCTGTCCGCCGGTCGACTTTGTTTGATTATTAACTCAACTCTTGTCTCCGTGAAGCCTACATCGTCCGCAATGCACAAATTAGATGTTTAACAGAACTCTCTCCATTTGCCTAGGTGGGTGCAGCTTCAATACCACTGAAGGAACTGGGCACCCTCCACCACAATGCAGTCACTTAACTGTACATTGTTCAACACCTGAATATTTATTCCCTTAACTGCTAAGGCACAATTGCAGCAGAGTGCACCACAGAGAAGATTCACTGGAGTAAGTCATCCAGGTTTTGTTGACAGAACCTTCAAAGCTCAAAAACTGTACTGACTATAAGGACAAGGTTGAAGATGCACTGAACCTCCACCATTTGCAAATTCCCTCTGAGGCACATACTAGCATTACCTGGAGAGGAATCAGTGGTAAATTCATTGAGTGGTGAAGTAGTTTGATGGGCAAAGATTTATACTTCAGCCCTCTATCTTTCAACTTTCATTTTTTTTAAAATGTAGATTATTGCATGGACCAGACTTGTGCTCATTCCTTTAGTTGTTTCCTAAACTGGCGGTTACTAAAGATCGAATATCATCCACAGTCTGTGGTCAACAATAGAAAATATCCAAAAACTTCTCGAACAACTGATCTACCTGTGCAACAATCTTCAGGGATCTGTGAATGTCCACTCCAAGATCTCTTTGTTCATGTACACCACTCAGAATCCTCACTGTTATTGTTACAACTCCCCAAATTCACTACCACTCATTAGTCTGGATTCAATTCCATTCACCATTTTTCCTTTCCACCTGATGGATACATCCCTGCGGTCCCTGACATTATTCATCATAGTCAACTACACGACTATGTATTGTCAGTAAACTTCTAAATCATGACTCCTAATAAAAAAGTTTGAATTATTGATCTACATCAGGAAACAGTGGTACTTCACTGGGAACAAGCATCCAAACATGGTTCCTTGCTGCATGGGATGAACAACTGCCATGTTCCAATCTCCAAGGGTTGCTAGCCCAATATCTCGCCACTACATTTGCAGATGACACAAAGATTGGTGGAGTAGCCAGAAAACATAGGGGGCTGTCAAAGAATGAAGTGGAATATAGATAGACAGAAGAGTTGAGCGGAGAAGTGGCAAATGGTGTTCCATTCAAGCAAATGTGTGGTGATGATTTGGGGAAGTCTAATTCCAGAGCCAAGTATACAGTAAACGGAACAGCCTTGGGTAAACTTTATGTGAGAAGAGAGATCTGGGAGTTCAGGTCCTTTGTACCCTGCAGTTGACTGCACAGGTGGATAGAGTGGTCAAGAAGGCATATGGCATACTTGCCTTCACCGGATAGGGTATTGAGTATAATAGCAGACAAGTCCTGCTAAAATTGTACAAGAGTTTGTTTCGGCCGCGTTTAGAATACGCTGTACAGTTCTGGTCGCCAAATTATCAAAATTATATGGATGTTTAGGAGAGAATGCGGAGAAGGTTTACGCAGATGCTGCCTGGTATGGAAGATGCAAGCCCTGAAGAGAGGTTGAGTAGGTTACTTCTGCTTTCATTAGAAAAAACGAGATTGAGGGGACCTGATTGAGGTCTACAATATCATGAAGGGTACAGACAGGGTGGATAGAGATAAGCTTTTTCCCAAGATGAGGGGTTCAATAATGAGAGATCACACGTTCAATGAGAGAGGTGAAACGTTTAAGGGAGATAGACATGGAAAGTATTTTACACAGAGGGTGGTAGGTGCTGGAATGCGTTGCCAGCAGAGATAGTAGAGGCAGGCATGGTAGATTCTTTTCAGGTGCGCCTGGACCGATGCATGAGTAAGTGAGGAGCAGAGGGATACGGATGCTTAGAAATTGGGCGACATGTTTAGATAGTTGATTTGGATCGGCTCAGGCTCGGCTGTCCAAAGGGCCTGTTCCTGGGCTGCACATTTTCTGTATTCTTTGTTCTTCTTTGTTCACTGCACTGCCAACTGTGGGTTACAGGTGAAGTTGTGTTACTTCTGCAATCATAATTACGTATGCAAGGTAAATGAACTCACACCAGTGTCCAATTGTTTCAACCAAGAGCTGAGTCAACAAGAATGTGAAGGAAATATACAATTGTTTTCATATTAGCTAAAATGTGCATACAAGAATGAAAGGTGTCTGCAGACAATGGTAGATGGTACAGACAAATAGATAAGGTGCTGTGAGGATGTCGGTTAAACTACAAATGCTTATACAAGCAGTAGTTATAAGCATTTGTTTCCCATTTCTGCAAAAATAAAAAACAAACCCCAATTAAAATGTCGTAAGGTTCAATATGGTTGGGGAAAGGGAGGAAATGTCATAAGTGGGGGAAATAGATCGCAGTGAAGGAGGACATACCTAACAGTTGACTACAGCCAAGATGTGGTGAAAAGGCTAAGTCAAACCTGTACTTTGTTATGCCCAAGGCCGGATAAGGCAAGAGAGAAACAATAGCAATGGGTACCGGGTTTGGAGTAGTGAATCCTATGTACTTGCTAAACTCTGCGAGTTGATTTCAGGAACCGCTTGCAAGCGTGTAATAAACATACTGATTGCTTCAGATCTTGTCTCGACACTGAAATTATTGAAGTGAGTGGGCTTAGTTTCATACAATTGGGGGATCGTCCGGGATATTCTTCCATCACCGGGGGGAGTGGCTAGCCCTGGACACTGGAAAGATGCCTCCCATTCACAAATGAGGAGCGGTTTCTTGTCCAGGTTTTGTCCGCTCCCTTGGGCGACTGGTACGAATCCCACAGGAGAGACATCTGAATCAGACAGTGAAAGAAGGTCAATAAAAAGTATAGAAAAAAAGGGGCCAAGCAACTCTGTGCACAGACCACCGTCAGAAAACTGACTTTTAAGTATTAACTTGGTGGCAAGGAAAAGGGATATTTAATCGCTGAGGGACTGGTGAGGGCACCGAGAAATGGGGGGGGGGGGGGGGCGGGGGGGGGGGGGGGGGGGTAGGCAGAGTAAGTCGAACTGTCACGGAGTAAAGAAAGAAAAGTCCCTGGTAACATTCCTCCTGAAAGTCCGTCAGGAAGGAGGTTGAGAGAATGGAAAAAGGGAAAAAGATAAAAAGAAAATGATTGAATATTGTTGTTTGGTATGGACCAAAGAACCAATCCTTCATCCAGCTGTCTTCTGGCCAAAGTATGATTCGGATGAGGATTGGGTATGTCAATATTTAGATTTGTATGTGAATAAAAAACAAACTTTTAGTCAAGAAGAGGCGGACTATGCATCCTGTTGGAAGGGCAGTTTGGGAATGATGGTAGTAAAGACAAAGGATTCCCCCTCTACCCCACCCAGTCCCTGGGATCCTTTTGTCTGTTTGCACTCCAGACCCCTGTACCATAAAATCAGATTAGGTGAAAATGGGGGAGGAGGAGAGACAGACAGACAGGGACAGGGAACGGATGACCCACAAGAGGAGAACGAAGTGACGGTGGACGGGGATGTTGTTGTTCCCGACCCTCAATCCGCAACAAAAGGAAGGGGAGATCAAGTAGATGTAGAGGAGGCCTCTGGAGTATCTAAACGAAAGCCTAAGGGGGAAAAACAAAAACACAAAAGAGGAAGAATATTAAGACTTATCCCCTTCGGGAGGTACCAAAAGGGACAAAGAAATTGGGTTTGTAAGTGCCCCCCTCACCAATGGGGAGGTCAGAACATTTAAGAAGGAGATGAAGGTCCTGGTTGAGGATCCGATAGGGCTGTCTGAACAAATTGATCAATTCTTGGGGCCCAGTCTGTGTATTTTGTCTATTTTGAGTTAATGTCTATTTTGAATGTACTATTTACTGGGGAAGAAAGGGGACTTATATCAGGAGCAGCCATTAAAATATGGGACAGGGAACTTCCCATTGGGAATGGGGATACTGGACAGGGAGAGACGGAGGTTCCCCTCAGAGACACACAGTGGTAAAATCAAAACCTGGAGCATAGGGAAGAAATGATGGAATTGAAAGACCTGATTCTAAAAGGAATAAGAGAGGCAGTTCCGAAGTCGCAGAATTTGACTAAAGCTTTTGAAGTTAAAGAGGAGAAAGATGAGACACACCCAGCTTTCTTGCAAAGATTAAGAGACTCAATGCGGAAATATTCTGGAATGAACCCTGAGGACCCAGTGGCACAGGGTCTTTTGAAAATATATTTTGTGACAAATGCATGGCCAGACACAGAGAAAGATACTGAAGATAGAAGGGAGGAGTGAAACACCAATAGATGAATTGTTAAGAGAGGCACAGAAAGTGTTTGCAAAGAGAGAGGGTGAAAGACAAAAACAGAAGGCAAAAATGATGGTAGCTACGATTGATGATGTAGTTAAGAAAAGAATGGAACCAATAGTGAGCAACCAGAGCAGCGGGTGGCAGCATGTAGGACAGAGAGGGAGAGGGAGAGGGAGAAGACAAGGGGGAGCATTTGATAGAGGGTTCGGGCGACAGGGGCAGAGATGGAAGTCTCCATAGGCAGAATGATGTTATTGCAGAAACTCAGGCATTTTAAGCGGGAGTGTCCTGATCTACAAAGGGTAGAAACGGCAATTCCGCTTATGAATTTTGATGAAGAATAGGGATGTCAGGGGTTCGTGCCCCCGGGGAGCCACGAGGAACTGTTGATAAACTTGAAAGTGGGACCCTGTGGGGAAGAGGTAGTCTTCATAGAAGATACGGGGGCAGCACGGTCATCACTGAATTTTAAACCAAAGACAATAGAAATGTCAACACGGTCAATTACTGTTTCCGGAGTAAAAGGGGAAGGATTTCCTGTTCCAGTATTTGAACCTATGATGATAGAAGGTCTGAAGGATACAGTCACAGGGGAACTGTTGTATATCCCTGATATAGGAAGTAACTAACTAGGCAGAGTTTTAATTACCCTCTTAGGACTGGAGATTTGAATTCAGGAAAAAGAATTAGTTGTACAAATGGCAATGTTGACAGAAGATGTGGAGAGAGAGGTAGACTCTATTATATGGGCTAGAGAAGGGAATCGTGGAAAAATACAGATCCGTCCCCTAGAAATAAGTTTAAAAAGGAAAGGGGACGTTGTTTATGAGCGACAATATCTCATTTCCATAGAAGGTAAACGAGGACTGCAGCCAGTAATTGAGGGGCTAGAGATTGACTGTTGGAGCCATGTATGTCTCCTTATAATATCCTAATTCTACCAGTGCGAAATCCGATGGAACTTATCGATTGGCGCAGGATTTGAGAACATTGAATTGAATAGAACAGGTCAGGCACCCAGTGGTGCCAAATACGTTATTAAGTAAGATCCCTCATGACCACAAATGGTTTAGTGTGATAGATTTAAAGGATGCCTTTTGGGCTTGTCCCTTGGCGGAGGAAAGTAGGATTTTTTTGCCTTTGAATGGGAAGAACCCAAGACAGAACGGAAACAGCAATACCGGTGGACTGTGCTCCCCCAGGGGTTTACGCAATCCCCGAATTTATTTGTACAGATGCTAGAACAAATATTGGAGAAATTTAGCAGCCCCAACGGGACTACCCTGTTGCAGTATGTAGACGACCTCTTAGTATCAGGAATAAGAAGATAAAGAGTAGTAGAAGCCACTAACAAAGTATTGCATTTTCTGGGCCAGCAGGGCCTGCGAGTATCTAAAAACCAAATACAATATGTGGAGCGAGAAGTGAAATACTTGAGACATTTAGTTAGTGAGGGAAAGCGAATGGTAAGCCTGGAACAGTTAAAGGGAATAGTGGGGATTCCACTGCTCAGGACCAAACGGGAATTACGTAATTTTTTGGGTTGAACGAGATATTGCAGATTGTGGATTGATTCTTATGCTCAAAAGAGGAATAAATTATATCTCAAACTATTAGAGGAGGAACCAAAGTGTCTGAGTTGGGAAGAAGAGGAAAATGAAGTATTTAAGAATTCAAAAGTGATCTAATCCATGCCCCCATGTTAACCTTACCTTCTCGAGATAAACCTTACCATCTCTTTGCTACCGTAGATAAGGGAGCGGCTTTGGGAGTATTAATCCAGAGGTGGGGAGGAATGAGACAGCCAGTAGCATATCTTTCGAAGATATGGATCCAATATCCCGGAGGTGGCCTGAGTGTGTGCAGTCCGTGGCTGCCACTGCACTGTTGGTGGAGGAAAGCAGGAAGCTTACACTTGGGGGAGTCCCAATAGTAAGCACCCCACACCAAGTGAGAATGATCCTAAACCAAAAAGCTCGGCGATGGTTGGCAGACTCGCGGGTTCTGAAATATGAGGCAATATTAATACAAAAGGATGATTTAGTGTTGGTCACGGACAATTGTTTAAATCCAGCTGCCTTTCTTTGGAAAGGGGAAGGAGAATCTCCTCAGAATCCAGAGCACGACTGCCTTGACATTATAGAATACCAAACTAAGGTCCGCATGGACCTGAGAGATGTTCCGCTTCATGTAGGAGCCTGACCTTTTTATAGACGGATCATCCCGGGTGACTGAAGGGAAAAGACATAATGGGTATGCAGTCGTAGACGGGACAAACGGTAGTGTGGTGGAGGCAGGAAGGTTGCCAAATGGGTGGTCAGCTCAGACCTGCAAACTCTATGCATTGGAAAGCGCCCTTAGGGCATTAGAAAATAAAGAGGGAGCAGCATACAGTGACTCTAAATATGCATTTGGTGTTGTGCACACTTTTGGAAAGATATGGCAGGAAAGAGGACTGATCAATAGCCGGGGGAAGGAATTAGCAAATGAGGAGTTGATTAAACGGGTTTTGGAGTCCCTATTACTCCCCCCCCCCCGAAAAATAGCGGTAGTGCATGTAAATGGTCATCAGAAAGGAAATGAACCAGAAGTTAGGGGGAATAGATTGGCCGATGAAGTGGCTAGGGAAGACGCCCTGAACCCACAAGGGGTGCTGATTCATTCCCTAATACCTATTGTCCCTGATCCCCGGAAGCTCCTATATTTACTGAACGAGAAGAAAAATAATGGAAAGATTTTGGGTCTGCAAAAAACAGCAGACGGGCAATGGATGTTACCTGATGGACGGGAAATGTTAAGCAAAATGATGATGCGAGAGATTATGGCTGTCCTACATCAAGTCAGCCATTGGGGAGTACAAGCAATATGTGATTTAGTTCTTAGGGAATACGGATGTAAAGGAATATATACAATTGCTAAACAAATATGTGAGGGATGTATAATATGCAGAAAGGTAAATAAGAAAGTCTTGAGACAATAGACCCCGGGAGGAAGAGACCCAGGATTCAGACCCTTCCAGAGTATACAAGTAGATTATACTGAACTACCCAGAGTAGGAAGACTAAAATATATGCTGGTCATAGTAGATCAACTATCTGGTTGGGTTGAGGGATACCCCCTAGCTACCGCCACTGCGAGTATGGTGTCTGAAACAATATTAGAGCACATAATTCCCCGATATGGGCCAGTGAACGGTATAGAATCCGACCAAGGAACTCATTTTGCCTCTAAAGTGTTACAGGAGATAATGAAAAGGTTGGGAATTTCCTGGGAGTTCCATGCTCCATGGAACCCACCATCATCAGGAAGGGTTGAGAGAATGAACCAAACACTCAAACGACAGCTCTCTAAATTGATAATAGAAACCAGACTCCCTTGGACCAAATGTTTACCGATAACTCTCTTGCGAGTAAGAACAGCCCCAAGGAAAGATTTGGGACAATCCCCTATGAAATCATATTTGGATTACCTTACCTGGGAACGAACGGAGAATTGACAATTCCCGAAACTAAAGACTTGTTCTAAATAAATATATACTGGGCTTGTCCGCCTCTTTGTCTCTCCTCAGGAAACAGAGTTTATTGGCACAGACTCCGCCCCTTGAATTCACCGTTCATCCCATGCGGCCAGGAGATTGGGTCGTGGCAAAATCATGGACAGAGACTAAATTGCAGCCGGACTGGGAAGGGCTGTATCAGGATCCTTTGATTACAGAAACGACAATAAGGACAGCGGAGAAAGGCTGGACTCACTACACTCGGGCCAGGGAAATCTCCAGTTGAGGAAGAAGTCTGGACAGCCGAATCAACGCAAGACCCGCTGAAACTCAGGCTGAAGAGACTTAGAGTAACTGATTATACAGTGGCGACGCGAGCGCGGGATTATTTCTGTAGGATTGTGTATTAAGTTTTTTTGTGCTTCGGCACAATTTTTAGAATGTTGGGGATGCTTAGAGTTATGATGCTAGCTCTCTTAGTAATGGGATTTTGTCAAATATTATTTTCATATGTGTTATTAACGGTCTCTGAGTCTGATAATCCGCAAGTAATAGACCTGATGCATGTAGTTTAGTAAATTGTGGGGATGTAGATAATCAGAGACAGTACCGCAGCTCAGAGATACATCTTAAGTCCTTTGGGGATGGTACTTGGTATAATAGTCTTGTCACAATACACAGGGCCATCTTCCGATCACCTCTCGATTGTCCCGATAAAGAGCGTACCCCAATATACCTAATGATAAAGAAAACCACATGGCACAAAGCAATTCTCGGGGTGGAGGTGGGGCACCTATGAGATACAATTAGATGAAACATTTGGGACAGAAATGTAAGCAAACGGGAAGGATTTCTAGGGCTGTTGTTTTCAAATTAGTGTAGGACAGGGAAAACGGGCAGAACTATTGGATACTGAGCTGAAAATGTGTTGCTGGAAAAGCGCAGCAGGTCTGGCAGCATCCAAGGAACGGGAGAATTGACGTTTCGGGCATAAGCTCTTCTTCAGGAATCGGGCATAAGCCCTTCTTCAGAACTATTGGATAATAAGGTACAACCTTTCACCCCTCCCGATGATCCTGAACTAGTAAAAAGTATAGAGATAAAGGACTTGAAACAGACTATCGAAATAGAAACTGGGTATGGGGATGCAAACACCTGGTTTGAATGGGTAAAGTATACTGTAAAAAGTCTGAAGAAGAGCAATTGCTATGCATGTGCCTCCGGTAGGCCTGTGACCCAGGTGGTTCCCTTTCCGCTCGGGTGTAAGCGAGACAGGAAGGGCTTGAAATGTATAATAGCCCTGTAACAGGATAAGACTGCATGGGATGATAGGATTTGTACCTCCCTATCTCTGATGTTCGCTCCCTTGGAGAAGAAAGATTCAAAAGACCCCCTACTTTTTCAGCTGCAGTCGGAAATCACACGATGTGTGTGCATAGACGAGATACAAGTCAGTCTGGAGATTTGGGGGAGCTGAAAGTCTGTTCAGAGATTAAGAATGTTACCGAAACGGAGAAGGGAGGGAACTACTCAGCACCAAAGGTTCCCCGAGCGGGTCTGTGGTGGTACTGCGGAGGCAAAATATTGAGACCCACCCTACCACCGGATTGGAGACGGATATGTGCAATTATACAATTGGTAATTCCATTTACCCTGGCATTTGAGAAGGAAAAGATAGTAGGGAAAAAGGGAAGGGATAAGAGATCACTGTTAGACACTTCATTCGATGACAGGATTTATCTCGATTCTGTAGGAGTCCCTAGGAGGGTACCTGATGAGTTCAAGGCTCGTAACCAGATTGCAGCAGGCTTTGAGTCAGCTCTCTTTTGGTAGGCAACAATTAATAAAAATGTACATTAGATAAATTACATTTTCTATAATCAACAGTGATTTATAAATTATACAAGAGATGCGGTTAAAGGAATATCAGAACAGCTTGATGCGACAAGTAGGATGGCATGGGAAAACAGAATGGCCCTTGATCTGATTTTAGCGGAAAAAGTGTGTATGTGTGATGTTAGGAGGAAGCTGTTGTACCTTTATTCCTAATAACACTGCACCTGATGGTTCAATTACTCGGGCCTTAAGGGGATTGACTACCTTAGCAGAGGAACTGGCTGAGAATTCAGGAGTAGATACATCTCTCACGGGATGGCGTGAATCATGGTTTGGAAAATGGAAGGGGGTGGTGGTTTCCATCCTTACTTCCCTGATAGTAGTAGCCGGGGTATTGGTAGCCATTGGCTGCTGTATCATGCCCTATATACGAGGACTCACCCAAAGACTGATTCAGACAGCCTTAGTAAAACAGATACCCCTAAAATGGAATCAGGCAGAGGAACTTTGTCGATTAAATAATGAGGGGATGAGTGAGACCAAGATGGATGAAATCTCCAGAATGATGCTTGCGAATTTTGGGGGCAATGCTTAAAAGAAAAATGCAGAAGATAACAAATGGTAATTAAAGAAAAAGGGGGAAATTTTGGGATATAGGTAAAGTAGTGTCACTTCTGCAATCATAATTATTTATGCAAGGTTTATGCAGTCACACCAGTGTATAATTGCTTCAACCAAGAGCTGAGTCAACAAGAATGAAAACTATGTGAAGGAAATATATAATTGTTTTTGTATTAGCTAAAATGTGCTTACAAGAATGAAACGTGCCTGCAAGCAATGGTAGATGTTACAGTCAAGGAGATAAGGTGCTGTGAGGATGTAGGTTAAGCCAGATATGCTTGTACAAGGATATACCTAACAATGGACCACAGCAGGATGTGGTGAAATGACCAAGTAAAACCTGTACGTTATTATGTACAAGGCCGGATAAGGCAAGCGAGAAACAATAGTAATGGGCACCGGTTTTGGAGTAGTGAGTCCTATATAAGGTATGTATTTGCTAAACTCTGTGTGCCTTATTCCAGGCACCACGCTTGCAAGCATCTAATAAACAAACTGATTGCTTCAGATCTTGTCTTGGGCTGAAATTATTGAAGTGAGTGAGCTTTGTTTCTCACAGTCTGTAATTTAAATTTACTGTGTTTTCTATTCTCTCAAGTTCTCATATTATTTGCTCCTCGTTTTCTTCATAACTTTGAGACAAATCTCAAAATTCCGGGCACAATAAAAGCGATATGAATTATAAATTAGTATCTGACAAGAGAACCAATGAACAGCTACATAGACCTCTTGAACATGGGGTTGGGCATTAAGAACAGAGGATCAGTGGTTAGCACACGTGTCTTACAATGTTATGCACTTGGGTTTGATTCCATCCTCGGCCACATGTTTGTGTGGAGTTTGCATGTTCTGGTTTTCTCCCACAATCCAAAAATGTGCAGGTTAGGTACATTGGCCATGCTAAGCTGCACGTTCTGTTCAGGGATGTGTAGGTTATGTGCATTAGTCAGGGGAAAATGTCCAGTAATCTGAGAGCAGAATGGTGCTGAGTGGATTATCCTTTGGAACGTCAGTGTAGACTTGTTGGGCCAAATGGCCTGTTTCCACACAGTAGGGATTCCATAAACATAGAATTGTGTTTCGCTAAACATAACTGACAATTTTTTAAATGTTGCATTTAAAACTTATCTTTAACTGTCAATTGTCAATCTTGTAAAATATCTCAATTCTACTGAAATCAATGTTCAAACAAAACACTGCACATAAAGCCACACAAAGATCTTCATGACCATCTAATTACTGTTCAGTGGAATAATCACAGTAAAATTTTGTTGTTTCTGAGATCAATCCCCACTATCACAGTAAGGATCTGGTTATCATTCCCTTCAATAAATGCAATCGTTGTCCTCTGGTATTTCAGTTCAGCCGTTATACACCACACTGGCTGTTCAAAGCATGGTTATTCTTTATTATGAAGGGCCAAGGGTTCTAACGGCAAGAGATGTTGTTTGATCTTATTTGTTGCACGTTCTCAAACAAGTTTTCACTATAAATATTGCAAAAGATGTGTTTATTTGGTCTTGTTCAACTGCTGATCCTAACATTTTCAGTTCATGTTCATTAAGCATATTTGGAGAAATTGAGGAAAGCTGTGGTGTTGGAGAAGTGCAGGCACATTCAAAGAGCAGGAGTATCGAAAAGATTCCTGATGAAGGGCTTATGCCCAAAACGTCGATTCTGCTTCTCCTCGAATGCTGCCTGACCTGCTGTGCTTTACTGGCACCACGCTCTTGCCATTAGAAATATTTGACTGAATATTCAGAGACAATACCAGAAGTTACCTCTGTCAATTTAATTTACTGTGCTTTCTATTCACTGAAGTTTTCATGTTAATTGCTCCTCTTTTTCTTCTTAAATCTGATACAAATTTCTAAATAAAGAACACATTAAAATTCACATGAATTATACATTTACATTCGCGACAAGAAAACCAATGGAAGGCGATATAGAATTCTTGAACAACCCACACATTTGAATGAAAAAGCAATTCCTTCTAAAAAATGTTTCCATGTCTATATCTTTTTCTCAATTCAATAATCCTGCAAATAGTTTATCATTGTCAGTTGATCTCTCTGAATGAGCACCTAATCAATGTCAATGTAACAGCTGAAACATTAATAACAGATTGATAACTGGGTGTTAAAGACATTATTTGGAGCCAACAAATGTTTGGTATTTACTAGAATTCCACCAGAAAACATTCTTGAATCATAGTACAAGAAGTGAGATTTATGAGAGATGTGCAAACCTTATTTTTAAATGAACAAACTCCAATATTTTCAAAGCATTTCAATCTTACGGTCAAAATAAACAGGTGAATGGAAAAATAAAAACAAGTTTCTGACAATTCATAAACTGAACAACAATTACATATTCACTTTGATCAAAGGACAGAGGAATATTTAGATGAATCACAACATTTGGTGACAAAGTAGGTAATCAGCTGACTGACAAGTAATAGGTGGTAGCATTTGTTAGTTTACTGAAGAAGATATCAACTTTATTTCCAATTTATAGCACGAGAGAATAATGTTTAATGTGTTTCAATTTTTTGGACTTGCCCCTTTGCAACAAAAAAAAGATCAATCTCATTACTTAGACATCGTAATCTTTAATTCTGCAACATTTTCAAATATTCTCCAGGAACTTATAAGCAACAGAATTAGATACAGGTATCCCCACTATCCGAAAATAGAGCGTTATTATGAAACCTTACATAAACTGAAAAGGCGTAGATCGAAGAAGCATTAATTTATATGGGAAACACCTCCCCTTTTTTCGTAAAAGTGATAATCCTCTTCAGATTTATTTCAGTTAGAAAAAACAGGGACAGATGTAAGTCTTTTGTAAAAGCAAAGTGGCTAAAGCGAATTTTCCAACACATATTTCTTGGTACCCTGACACAAGTAAGTATCAGATTTTGTGATTATTGATATAATAGATAAAAGCAGATCTAATGTTGGAGTGATTATTGATATAATAGATAAAAGCAGATCTAATGTTGGATTGAAAAGCAACTCAGTCTGTGCTTAGGTACTCTCTAATCACCATTCAGATAGCTCTTGATATATTTCTGGTGAAGGTGTGATTTGAAACCTTCCCTCGGGTCGAGTAATAGAGACAATGCCACAGCTCCACAGGCTCCTTTCATAATTTTCCCACTCAGGACGGCAGGACTGCAATATTATATTTAAAGTGGTTACACAAATGAAAACTAATCAGCTGTTTATTGTAGTAATTCGAATGGCAATTAATTAGGTACTTTCTGTGTGTAATGGACTGGGAATTAAACAATATTTTACAATAACAATAGAATAAATCAATGATAGTCTTAAATGAAGAGGAATCTCATGGCAATTCTTTCATAGACACATTGACAACTCTGCGTGATCATTGTACTTTAATTTTAAAAATGCATCAGTCATTTAATGTGAATATTCAGCCGAAGATAAGTTCCCTTCCTTTCAACAATGTACAACTTCCACAATTTCAAAATGAACAGTCATTGATAAAGGAAGGAACAAGCAGATGTTAATTCTATTTTCTTCACATAAACGTGTGATTAATTTAAGTAAGTTTCATATATGGAAAAAGGAAACTCTTATTGTGGTTCAAAATACAATAAATGTGAGCATGAAGTGAAATGTAATCAAATCAATTCAACTGTGTTCTCTCAGTTAAAATACCGTTCAATATTCAAAGTAGTCGAGTGATTGTACACTCAATATCTTTACATTAATTCAGTGCTGAGACATAATTCCACATTTATACCCCTTATAGTGAAGCAAACTTGTGCTAGGAGTCAGAGGAGGTCGGGGAGGTCCTTAATGAGTACTTTGCTTCAGTATTCACGAGTGAGTGGGACCTCGTTCCTTGTGAGGACAACATGAAACAGGCTGATATGGTCGAACAGGTTGATGCTAAGGCGGAGAATGTGCTGAAAATATTTAAAAATCATGGGGATAGATAAGTCCCCTGGGGCAGAAAGGATATAACTTAGGTTGTTATGAGAAGGGAGGCAAGTGATTACTGTGTCTTGGCAATGATCTTTGCATCCTCACTGTCCACTGGAGTCGTACCAGATGATTGGAGAGTGGCAAACGTTATTCCCTTATTCA
Source organism: Chiloscyllium plagiosum (assembly GCF_037043375.1). Classification (NCBI taxonomy): domain Eukaryota; kingdom Metazoa; phylum Chordata; class Chondrichthyes; order Orectolobiformes; family Hemiscylliidae; genus Chiloscyllium; species Chiloscyllium plagiosum. Next base: position 83,028,638 of record NW_028270167.1, read on the forward strand.
AGAAAGGCAATTGAGATAATCCTGGGAATCATTGATGAGTCAGTCTTACATCAGTTGTGGGCAAATGTTTGGAGAGAATTCTGAGAGACAGGATTTATGATTATTTGGAAAAGCATAGATTGATTAGAAATGGTCAGCATGGCTTTGTGAGCGGCAGGGTATGCCTCACAAGCCTCATTGAATTATTTGAGGTTGTGGCAAACACATTGGTGAGGGCAGAGTAGTGGATGTGGTGTATAAGGACTTTAGCAAGGTGTTTTATATGGTTCCCCATGGTAGGCTCATTTAGAAAGTAATGAGGCATGGGATATAGGGAAACCCGCCTGGTTAGATAATAAATTGGCTGACCCATAGAAGACAGGGTGAGATTAAATGAATAGTTTTCAGCTTGGTGCACGGTGACCAATTGTGTTCTGAAGGGATTAGTTCTGGGACCTCTGCTCTTTGTGATTTGTGAAGTTATTCATTTTGGAATATCAAATTTGAATGCATATTTTCAGATTAAATGCAGGAATCTTGACAATATGGAGGAACAGAGGGATCGTGGGGTGCACATCCATACATCCCTCATAGCTGACATCCAAGGTGATAGGGTTATTAAGATGGTGCATTGTGTGTTGGCTTTCATTAGCGGGGAAATTGAGTTTAATAGCCACGAGGTTATGCTGCAGCTCGATGGATCCCTGGTGAGACTACACTTGGAATATTGTGTTCTGTTCTGATCACCTCATTAGACATAGGATGCAAAAGCTTTAGAGAAGGTGCAGATGAGATTTGTCAAGATGTTGCCTGGACTGGAAGGCATGTCTTATGAATAAAGGTTGACAGAGCTGGGACTTTGTTCATTGCAGTGAAAGAGGATGATAGTTTACTTGATAGCTTTGTGTAAAATGATGAGAGGCATAGGTAGAGTGGACAATGAAAGACTTTTCCCCACAAAGTGGCATAATTTTAAGATGAATTGGGGAAGTTGTGGGGAGATGTCAGAGACAGTTTCTTTATCGATAGTGGTGAGTGTGTGGAATGCACTGCCAGTGGTGGTAGTAGACTCAGATCCATCAGGGACATCTAAGCGACTCTTGGATAGGCACATGGATGATAGGAAATGAAGGCCATGTTGGTTAGTTTGATCTTAGAGTAGGATAAAAGGTCGGAACAACATCGTGGTCAAAGGGCCCTGACTGTGCTGTACTGTTCTATTTTCTATGGACTGAAATGAACAATTATTATATATTAGAAACAAATAGATTTTCAAAATTCTGTTAGCATACTTAAGAATAATGATGAATTTCATCTTGCTATTTGACTGCTATCTGCAAAAACGAACAGGAATTGTTGCAGGGAAAGTAATTAGGTTTTTCTAAATTTATAAGGCTGGGATGACACAGATCATTCAAATGGGCAAAAGTCATATTTTTAACAGTGCACGTTGCATCAGAAATAATGAATTCTTTTGTAGGTGTGTTGATTGGAAATAAAATGGATTTTTATATTACTGTATAGGTACTAGGGAATATTGGATTAAATTCAAATATAAACTTCACTGTAGTTGTTAGCAAGACTAAACTAAAGTATACTATAATTATTGTCATGCAAATGCCTTAACAATTACTCTTAGATTCCTGAAAAAAGGATATATCGTACCATTTTTCAAACAGTCAATAAATTAAATTGTGAACCTCAGTATACTTGTTACCCAGATCAATTATTATGCAATTATTGTAATGGTAGTGACTTGATAACTAATGCTAAAACCTAAACAGGTAAATTGGTTCAATACTTTGTCAGCATGTTACTCTGAAATTGATTGGATATTTATTAAGATCGGTAAACTGAGGGACAAACTATAATAGCTCGCTTGATAGAATTGAAGGAAAAAAATGAGACAGTGCTTATTGAACAGGATTGTTTTTGTTTAAAAATGCAGTTGATGCAAGAATAATATATTTTCCTCCATTGGTTTTCTTGTAGAGACATGTTTTTTTTAATTGTCATGATTCAAGGTTGAGACACTTGCGTCAGAGTCTGCAAAGGGGAGAGTGAGCGAGAAATATTTTTTTTAAAAAGCAGAAAGGAAAGGAACTGGCGAGCAGAGGAGCTCCAACTGTAGTGTCTCACCCTGCCAACATCTTATTGGGTGAGCTGGAACGCAGACTAGTCAAGCAACAAGCTGACACAGTCATATGCACAGAATTATAGCTTACAATGTCCGAGACACCATCGTCACCATCCCTATATGTCCTGTCCAACCAGCAGGACATGGATGTAACTGAAATGCTGGAACATGCAGGTTTATGGACTAAGATCTGCAGAATGTGATCAATGTGATTTATTTGACACTTCTCCAGAATATTAAACTCCAGTCCAATTTGAAAAGTTACTATCGTCATCAGACTTGAACTACAAATGTCAGAAAAAAAATTATCAGAAAGTTACAGCACACTTGGCCAATCCTGGGTTGGCTGTAATAGAACTCCCCAGGCGTTACAGCTTCTTGTACTCACCATTGAGAGTAAACATTTCGGACTGAACTCTGCCCTCTATGCTTTTATAATCTGTTTTTTAACATATTTCTTTGGCAGTTGCACACCTTCTTTGCTTGTTTCTTTCCCAGCTCAAACTCCATTCCCCATGGCCTTGAGGGACTACCATTTCTGCTATTCAATTTCTCCTGCCATCCCCCGTGTGACAGACTGTCTTTTTGTCCTTGTCTCACCCCCACCTTGCTCACAACCTGTTACATTTCTGATGGTTCCCAGACCTCTGTAACTTTCATTGCGCCCCCCCCCCCGGGTCAATGGCGGGAGTTTTGAATTCTTTTCCTCCTGAGATAATCAGAAATTTTTCCGGTTGCAGTATCCCCCAGATTTTATTTTGAAAAGCAGAGCATTTGTGTCAGAGTCAAGTATTTGTGAGCCTTCATCCACAATTCCCAGCATTTGGGTGTAATTTGTGACCCTCCCACAGATGTGTAACGTTACTGGATTGGCTATGCTAACATGGCCTGCAGTGTGCAATTTAGGTGGGTTGGGCGAGCCATGGTTAATGTGGGATTATGGGGGTAGGGTGGGTGAGGAGGTCATTGCAGACTCGATGGGCCGAATAGACTCTTTCTGCACCCACTGGATTCTGTGATTCTAACTAGTTGTGATTGTTGTCATGTTTTCCTCATGCCAGGTTCATTCAACTCATACATATGATTCTGTGGGTGCTCACTCACTCATTTCCTTCAGTTTTACATCAATTTCACACTGAATGTGAGGGTGGGAATGGATTTGTAAATATAAATACTCCAACCAAAACCCCTCACAGGTCAGGAAATGTTTCTGCTACTTTCATCACTCACAAGGAACAGGAAAATAAAGGTTCAGTCACAAATCTTACAGGAACGTAGCGGTTATAATTACCAGGAAAGGCTGAACAGCTCAAAACGCTTTTCTCAAGAAAAGAGGAGGCTCAGAGACAACCTGTTACAAGTAGAAAGCTTTGTGTCTGTGTTTTCAGAGATTTGAGGTTGAAATCATTGGGTTGGAAGCATGTTTCATTGCCCCAGATCATCAAAGGTGCTGTCTAAATGTGCATCTTTCTTTCAGTCAGTCTGAGTTAACTATCAGATGGACAGGTCAATGTCTGAGTGTCTTACCAAATCCCTGATTGAATCTGTCTCCGCCCACAAACTCAGGTGCCTCACCACTCACTGGGTCACGGGGAAACTCTGCTGGTACAATGAGAACTATCTTTGCTGTCAGCTCTCCTCGTACTTCCGCCTAATCCCCACTTCCCTTCATTAAATCCCAGCTGCATCTCGTCCACCCACATGGACATGTTGAAGAGCATGACAGGAGAACGGATTGAAACCGAGAGTTCAATAGCCAGAATGAGAGAGGAAGAAGGAAATAAACGGTGATTGTGGATCCCAGGGGATACAGACTCCAGGATTAGTCCTTGTGGGCATTCCCGCAGTAATACAAGACAGCATTCCATGATGAGAGTTAAACCCGGGTGGCAGGAGAGGGAGCCACTGAACATTAGCAAGTTTATTTCAAACACAGGAGGTTTGTTCAGTCAGTAACAATGTGTTCGACATGGAGGTGAAGTGAGCAGTGAGGGGAAATGTTACCACAAGCTGACGATGGATAACTTTCATTGGAACAGGAGGACGCCATTCAGCCCCTCAACTTTGCTCTGCCATTCATGATGATCATAGCTGATGTGTGACCTAACGTACAATTTTGAAAACACTCTAATTTCATCAATAAACTCCTCTGCAACAGACAAGATGAGTGTTGGAAAACTAAACATCTGCAAGTGCTGGGAAATCAGAAAAAAAACAGAAATTGCTGGAAAAATTCAGCAGATCTGGCAGCATCTGTGGAGAGTGAACTTTTCAGGACCAGTGACCGGTCAGGTGACTAGCTGCAGCTTACCATTCTGCCTATTCTGGAACACTCTCTGGGACAGGTTCTGGTGTGAGATTGTCAATAATAACGGAGAGAAAACAGGAGGACGGGCTCAATTAGAATAAGGAATTCACTTAACCCTCCCAGTGGGACACTCACCAACACAGTCACACTGCAGAGAGGCTATTCACCTGCCCCACGTATGGGAAGGGATTTACTCGATCTTACAATCTGCTGAGGCACCAGAGATAGCACAGTGGATTTAGACCCTTCACCTGCTCCATGTGTGAGAAAGGATTCATTCAAATCTCTCACCTGCGGAGACATTAGTGCATTCCCACTGGGGAGAGGCCATTCACCTGCTCAGTGTGTGGAAAAGCATTCACTGAGTCCTCTGACCTGCTTAAACACCAGCGAGCTCACTCTGGGGAAAGATCATTCACTTGTCCCCAGTGTGGGGGGAGATTCACTCAAATGCAGCCCACACAGAGGGAGAGGCCATTCAGGTGCTCAGTGTGTGAGAGAGGATTCAGTGATTCATCCTCCCCCCCCACCCCGAGACCCCAGTGAGCCCACACAGGGGACAGCTCATTCAGATGCTCAGTGTGGGAGAGGGGATTCAGTGATTCATCCCCTCCAGGTGCTCTGGTTTCCTCCCACAGTCCAAAGATGTACAGGTCAGGCGGATCAGTGGTGTTAAATTGTCCACAGGATCCAAGATTGTGCAGACTAGGTGGATCAGCCATGGGAAATGCAGTGTTACAGGGATGGAGTGCTCTGGGCGTGATGTTCTTCGGATGGTCGCAGGGGTTTGATGGGCCAATGCTCTCCTTCCACACTGTCGGGATTCTATTCTATGATTGAGGATAAAGGCTACACAGCAGGTGTCCTTGGAGAAGGAGCATGTGGTGTGCATCAATACTCTCGATGCCTTTAGATAGAGGTGGGCACCGTAGGGGATATAGTGCTTTATCTCCATCACTGCCCCCTCCGCACAACTCTACTTTGATTTAATCCCTTCTCACTCTGACACTTATAATGGTTTGCTTGGCCCATAATGGGCTTTGTTTGGAAATATTCAATTGGTTACACAAATGGTTTACTGCTGGTGATTATGTGTCTAGATTAGAGTGGTGCTGGAAAAGCACAGCAGGTCAGGTAGGATCCGAGGAGCTGGAAAATCAACGTTTTGGCAAAAGCCCTTTTCCAGCACCCCTCTAATCTAGGCTCTGGTTTCCAGCATCTGCAGTCCTCACTTTTGCACTGCTGGTGATTATATGTTAACCAAAAGCAAAATGGCGTAATGATGATTTTAATGGTGGGAAGTTTGCTGTGATCACATTTCTGGGTCGGAGAAATGGGGAAAAAGAACGCTTCACAGCTCATAGAACGAGAACTGAAAAGCAGTTAAATCAAACCAAAGGTTCAGACAGGGAGGGAATATTTCCCTGGAGTTTGAGTAGCTGGAAAGTGATAGTATCCGGGAATAGACAGGATTTTGTTTTACAAAGGTTGAAAGTTTTAAAACTGTTATAGTCAGTTATTTTCTTTAATTTTATTTGTTGTGCAAAAAACTTTTACAACATTTTAAAACCAAAATTTACAAACCTTGTGTTAAAGATAAATGTTAAATAAAATCCATCAAACCATCCCTCACTGAAAACTGTTGTGGAAGTGCAATCTCCTGGAGAATCCCTGCCCCCTTCTTCCTACCCGGGCTCCATGGCTATATACATACCTGGGAGATAGCAGCAGGAGGAGACCATTCAGCCTTTCAATCCTGCTCCACCATTCAATGGGAAACAGCTGACCATCCAGCTCAGTCTCCTGTTCCTGCTGTGCTCCAATCCCCTTTCATGACTTTACCTCGAAGAACTATATCTAAGCCCTCCTTTGGTTTCACTGCCTTTTGTTCCAGTGGCGTTGCTATGTTACTGTGTGGGTGTAGGCAGGGTTAATGTGATGGTGCTGCCTCCTGGAGGATGCACTCAGCATTCCTTATCATCCTGCAGTAACATCAATTGGGTTTCAGCAACTAGAGATAGAAACCATTTCCAGGATATGGGCATCACTGGCTCAGCCAGCATTTACACCCCATCTCTCGTTACCCTTGAGAAGATGGTAGTGAGCTGCTGTCTTGACCCATTCGCAGTCCATTTGGCGCAGATAGACCGACAATGCTGGGAGGACGAGTGTTGCAGGATTTTGGCTGAGTGATTCTCTATCTTTGGTTCTTCAAATGCTGTTTAACTTAATCACCATCTGCACATGATTTTGAGGTTTCAGTCTGCAAATATTCACCATCTCACACCCTGTATAAAGGAATATGTACAGGTTAGAAATTCAGAGCAGACAATTCTCGTTTCTCTGGAATATCTTTTTCCCCTTTCTTCCCCCAAAGCTGTAACCCTCCAGCTCTTACTCTCTCCCACCATTCTGACTCTACTACCCCCTAATGTACACCCTCCCCATTCTCATGGAATTGTTGACAAACAGATCTATGCCACCACTTCCCGTCCCTGGTTAGACTCTGCACCCTTTCTGGGTTCACTTCCTTTCCCTCAGTTGCTGCAAGTCAATAATGTAACAGCAGAATGAAACAAAAGGAAACAGACAGGGAGGTGACAGATCCTGGACAGAATAGGAAGCTGCAGTCTGGGAGAATGGGTCACATCCTTTGTTTCTCATTGGTTGATTCCAGTGTTATGACAAGTTGGGAATGTAACTTGGTCCCATGTCGGTGTGGTGACACTTTGAGCCTCCAATACTACAAGCAAATACGTTCCTCCTCCAGACAATCACAGTGTGAAATACTTTCCACTAGTTACCCAAAAGCACATGCTCCAAAACTCACCCACTTCTGGACTTATGCAGTGCCAGGTTTCCCCACAGACGTGTGGTCCCTGCCTTGGAATTTGGGAGTTGCAGTCCTCATGCAGCCACTGGAGCCCTGTCTCTGGAACGTGAATTAAAAGTGTGGGATGGAGGATGTTGTGTATCGGATCCCCATTCAGACACATGGGACATGTGGGCTGTCACTTGGATTTACTGAGACATCCTCTTAGACAACCTGATTTCTGACGTAAGGAAAATAGATTCAGCCAATTGGGGGATAGGGAGGTTATTAAGGCGCAGTAGGCTTTAAGAAGAGGTGGCTCAGTGGCTAGCACTGCTGCCTCACAGCGTCAGGGACCTTAGGCGACTGTGTGGAGTTTACACATTCTCCCCATGTTTGCATGGTTTCGTGCAGTTCTCCAGTTTCCTCACACAGTCCAAAGATGCGCAGGTTAGGTGGATTGCCCATGCTAAATTGCTGACAGTGTCCATGCACATGCCGGTTAGAGAATTAGCCATGGGAAATGCAATGTTACAGGGAACGAGTGGGTCTGAATGGGATGTTCATCATAGGGTTGGTGTGGACTCGATGGATGAATACCCTGTTTCTGCACTATAGAGACTCTATTCTATTCTCATGAGGAAGACTGTACTTGTCTAGATGTGTTGTGAATCTGTGGAATTCCCTATTCAAACTGCAGTGGATGCCAGGACAATGAGCCAATTTAATGAAGAGATACAGATGTTGAATTTGCAATGAGATGAAGGGTGAGAGAGAGCAGGCGGGAAAATCCAGCTGAGACCGATGTGAGCTCAATCATCACCATATTAAATAGTGGGGCTGGTTCTCCTGTGCCCAGTGCTTATCTTCTTACGGTAATAACTGGAAAGCTGAATCCAAAACTCACCACCTTCACCAAAGGAGATTTTCGGAAAATGACAGATAGTCAGGTGGATTAGCATTCCAAGCTTAGATAGTGAGGAAATGTGTAGGAGATAATGATTTTGAAATTTTAAACTGAGGGGAGACAGTGATTTATGGTTTTAGATTGCGTCGTACATTGGCAGCGTCCAGAGTACGCTGTTGTGAATATATACCCTGTACTTTATTACAAAGCCAAGGTCACTGACAATGAAAACCAAAACACCCAGGAAACATCGCCTCCCCTCGTAATCCGATAAAAGACTTCTGATAAGTCTGATTGAACTTAGAACACTGATGGAAAGCTGGAAGATTAGATCCGCTCCCAAGATCCTGTGCTTAAACAAAAGGAGACTACAATAGGATGAGGCAGGAGTTGGCTACTGTAAACTGGAAACAGAGACTTTACGGTGGGAAAGTTGACGGACTGTGGGGGAATATCAAAGCAATTTTTTGAAGTGCTCAGCAAAAGTATATATCAGGGAAAAAGAAGGACTGTAGGAAAAGGAATAATCTGCCATGGGTGGCTCAGGAAATAAGAGAAGCTTCAGCAAAATCGACGTTTCAGGCAAAAGCCCTTCATGATTCCTGATGAAGGGCTTTTGCCCGAAACGTCGATTTTGCTGAAGCTCCTCGATGCTGCCTGCATTGCTGTGCTCTTCCAGCACCATTGATCCAGAATCTGGTTTCCAGCATCTGCAGTCATTGCTTTTACCCAGGAAATAAGAGAGTCTATAAAACTGAAATAAAATGCATACAAATTGCCAAAGACCAAGGAGATTAGAAAAACTTTAAAGATCAACAGAAAGCTAGATGGGATTGGGGGAGAAAAGTGATTAATACCTATCCCCAGGGCCAGAATAGCAGTTTACACTGCTAGAGGGGAACCTATTGTGTGGGGAACGTATGGCCTCTGTAATTGTTGAAGCACTTAACTGTTACCATAGAGATAATCCTGATCAAGTTACAAATCACAGCACACCCCAAAAGCTTGTTCTTCCAAATAAACCTGTTGGACTATAACCTGGTGTTGTGTGATTTATAAGTTTATTCACCGCACCCCAACACCGGCTCCTCCACATGAGAATCCTGATAGATACCCCACTGAAACTGAAGCACCTGTCAGATACTTGAGGGAGCCACGGGGGCGTGGGGGAGGTGTGTGTGGTTTAACCATAAAGTGCTGAGCTGAACTAGACTTTCTAACTGCCGTTGCCATGGAGATAATACTGAGAGACAGTCTCTATTCAAAGTCCCAAACCACAAAGGTATAAGAATGGGAGCGGCACATCGGACAGGCGGGGGGTTACCCGATGCTGCCTGGAGGTGTTCTGCATGTACACTATCCAGGTAACTGCCATGTCTCAACAATAAAGACTCAAAGAAGACCTCTCAGAGTTCTGTGCCCAGTTATTCCTATCCAGCAGAGTTCAGGAATATGAGTACACAGCAGTCAGTCTTCACAGTGGAGGATACGAAGACCATGCCATTAATTGATAAGGAGACTGAGGAAGGTGAGGACCTAGATAATAACCATTATCGTGAAAGAGTTAGAGCTGGGCAAGCTAATGGAGCTAAAGGTAGACAAGTCTCATTGCCCTGATGGAATACATCCCACGATACCAGAGTTAATGGGAGAAATAGCAAATGCACTTAGAATCATAGAAGCCTACAGCAGAGACAGGCCCTTTGGCCCAAACTGGCCCATGCCGACCAGAATGTCCATCCACACTAACCCCATTTCCCTGCACTTGGCCCATTTGCTTCTGACCCTTTCCTATCCATGTATTTGTCCAAATGTCTTTTACCTGTTGTGAGTGTTCCTGTCTGAACCACTTCCACTGGCAGCTCATGCCGTATACATACCACCCTCTGTGTAAAACAGTTGCCCCTCAGCTTCCCTTTTATTCTTTCTCCTCTAACCTTAAACTGATCCAATCAAGCCGTTCAATCCTTGAGTTCCTGGGAAAAAGACTGAGTGCATTCACCTTATCCATGCCTCTCATGGTCTTATACACTTCTAGGAAAGAGCCCCCTCAGTTTCCTCTGCTCTAAACATTAAATCATCACTTGTCCAACCTCTCCCTATAACTCAGACCCCTGAGCCCTGGCAACATCCTTGTAAATTGTTCTGCACTTTTTACAGTTTAATAACTGAAACCTACAGTACATTCATCATATTTCCAGTATTTCCCCACGGCGCTGGAACCAACGTGACAACGCCAATGGATTATAATCCATGATCGAGAATGAACTCCTTTACAACAATCCCGTTTTCATAGTGTTTCCCATGGTGCAGGTAGCCTTGTCTCTTTCTGGTTGCATGGTTAATTAAAGACTTCTCCTTCTACAAAGCAAAGTTGTGGCTTAATTGTTCCTGGGAAATGTGCCATGATTTTTCAGACTTTCAAAAACAAATGAAATCTCTCTCCACACTCACCATGCTGACATGGACTTGGCTGTGTCTCAGTACTTTTGCAGTCACACTGAGATTTGAAATATTCGCCCACGGACAGAATACACACCTTTCCTTCCAGATGAAAAGGCCAATGATATTCAGATCGGCACGGATCAAGTAACGATCAGATCTGAACATGAAGTTCAATTTGTATTTCTCATCCGCAAATCCACCCTTTCAGTACCATACAACAGAGCACACAAGTTACCACTGTTAATACAGGATGGAAATTCATAAGACAATTGTAGATTGAACTGTAGTTTCCTTGTTCCCCCAAAGCTTTAAACCTCAGTCTCACAATTTCTCTCTTCTGTGAACTGAAATCCAAACCAATCCCCCACTCCTTTCCTCCACACCCACTTCTCACACACTCTCTCTTCGAATTCAGTTTCCTAGCTCCTGATGAGAACCATCCTGCAGACACTGCTTCCTGCACACTCTGGCCAAGACCCATCTTACTAAAATGAGCCAAAGTAGAATTCTAACTGCAGACCCATCCTTGTCCCTTTCCATAACAACCCTGAATCTTCACAAAAGAGTTCTGATAACTTTCTGCAAAACGCTGCACCACTGATAGTCTGATCACATGTCAGGGTAGCAAGAAAAGGGCCATTCCTCTGGGTCCTGCTCCCAGAGGGATGAAGCTGCTAATGATAGATTAATCCCTCACACCCACAGCCTCCTTCAGGCACTGACCTATACTGCGCATACTCCCACAGTTGCCAGCACTGCACCCATGCACTGGTCTCCCCTCCTACAGCACATGCTCCCGATCATACAGGAGTCCGGGTGATTGACAGCAGCTGCTGCCCAATATATCAGAATCCCTACAGTATGGAAACAGGTCCTTCGGCCAAACAAGTCCAGACCAACCCATTCCCCCTAACTAATGTAACTAATACTATGGGCGATTTAGAATGGCCAATTCACCTGACCTGGGCATCTTTGGATTGTGGGAGGAAACCGGAGCACCCGAAGGAAACCCGCTCAGACACGGGGAGAATGCGCAAACTCCACACAGACAGTCGCAGTGGCCGGAATCGAACCCGGGTACCTGGTGCTTGAGGCAGCAGTGCTAACCACTGTGCCGTCTCTATCGACGGGAGGGGGCGGGGCTGGAGGTCTGGGTCAATGGGATTGTTAACAATGAATGAATGCGGAGGACACTGAGGGATGGACAGGTCAGTGAGGGACAGGATCAGTGCAGCAGCAGGAGGGGATACTGGACAAACTAAGCAATGGGAGAGTCTGACAGGAGAGAAACTACAGGAAGGTTCTGTTTGGAGGCTCAGGCAGGGACAGCTGGGAGACAGTGTGGACTGGTGGCTTGGGCAGGTTTACTAATCAGCCTCTTCAAAGATGCTGTTACTCAACTCTGAGCCTGATCCTCCTAGTCCAGAGGTAAGGACACTTACATTATTTCCAGGTGGGCAAGGGATACAGGCACTGCCTTTCAAAAGGAACTCACCTGTATTGGTGACATTAACAAGACGCAATACAGAGCCACTGACAAAATGCTGGTGTACTTGAACTTCATCCAGAATATTAACACCTATAACTGGGCAACGCAGACCCCAATGTACAGAGTTAAATCCTGGATACTAATAACAGCTTTGTGCATGGGAAATCATCTCATGAATCTGACTCAGTTTTTTTAAAGAAGTAACAAAGAGGATTGCTGAGGTCAGAGCATGGATATGGTCTACATAGACTTCAGTAACGTGTTTGACAAGGTTCCTCATGGGAAACTGGTCAGCAAGGTTAGATCGCATGGAGTACAGAACTGGCCCGAAGGTAGAAGGCAGAGGGTGCTTTTCAGGCTGGAGGCCTGTGACCAGTGGAGTGTCACAAGTATCCGTGCGGGATCCACAACTTTTCGCCATTTATATCCATGATTTGGATGTGAACATAAGAGGTATTGTAAGTACGTTTGCAGGTGACACCAAAATGGGAAGTGTAGTAGACAGTGAAAAGATTACCTCAGAGTACAAGAGGATCTGAATCAGATGGGTGAATGGACTGAGGAGTTCAGTTTAGAAAAATGCGAGCTGCTGCATTTTGGAAAAGCAAACTTTAGCAGGATTTATACAGTTAATAGCAAGTTCCTGGGGAGTGCTGCTAAATAAAGAGTCCTTGGAGTGCAGGTTCATAGTTCATTGACAGTAGAGTAGCAAGTAGATAGGATAGTGAAGACGGCAGTTGGTCTGCTTGTCTTTATTGGTCAGAGCATTGAGTATAGGGGTTTGGAAGGTCATATTGCGGCTGTACAGGACATTACAAAAGTTGCTGAATCAATATTCCATATCATTCTGTTCTCCTTCCTATCAGATGGATGTTCTTAAACTTTAAAGAGATCAGAAAAGAATTATAGCATGTTGCCAGGGTTGGATAGGCTGTTTTCCCTGGAGCGTCAGAGGCTGAATGGTGATCTGACAGAGATTTTTCAAATCAGGCTGGGCATGGATACGGTAAATAGACAAGATATTTGCCCTGCAGTGGGGGGAGTACAGAACTAGGGGACTGGGAGGGAGGGTAGGCAGACAGTGGGTGTGTGGATCGAGAGGGGTGAGACAGAAATGGCTGGGGAAAGAGGGGGGGTGACAGAGAGGGTGGCACAGAGACGGGTGGGGACAGAAAGTGGGATTAGAGAGGAAGGGAACAGACAGGGGGAACGGGGGGAGGCTGACAGAAAGGGGGAACAGGCCGACGGGGGGGGGGGGTGGTAATACAGGCCGACAGAGGGGAGGGACGGACAGAGTTGGGGGAGACGGAGGGGGGGGGAGCAGACAGAGCGGGAGAGACGGGGGGAACAGGGGGGGAAGATGGAGAGTTATTTTATAGATCTAAAACTCAACCCTGTTCCTGTTTTCTCCTCCTCACCTTAATTCCCTCTGGAGGGCTCAACAACTGTATAGTTCTTGGAAAGGAGAGTTTCAGGGAGATCAGGTGCTGAAAGTGGCATTTGGGACACTATCATTGAATGGAATGTGCTGATTCGATTCGATTCCACTCTCTGTGTGGTGTTTGCACATTCTCCCTGTGTGTCTGCGTGGGCTTCCTCTGGGTGCTCTTAATTTCCACCCACAAATCCAAAGACATGCAGGTTAGCTGGATTAGCTTTGGGTAATGGTAGGTTACAGAGTTAGGGTGGAATGCTGTTCCGATGGTTGGTATGGTCTCATGGGCCGAAAGGCCTGCTTCCACACTGTAGGGATTCTATCACTGAGTATAGGGATTAGGAGGTCACGTTGTGGCTGAGTAGGGCATTGGTGAGGCCAGTTTTAGAATACTGCATTCAATTGTGTTCTCCCTGATTTCAGAAAGATGTTACGAGAATAGGACTCAACCTCTTAATGACAAGTTCCTGGGAAGTGTTGACAGACAAACAGACCATGCAGTGTGGGTGGATAGTTCCTTGAAAGTGTGGTTGAATGTAGACAGGTCGGTGAAGGTGGTGTGCTGTATGCTAGCTGTTATTGGGCAGTGCATTGAGTATAGGAGTTGGGAGATCATGTTTCGGTTGTACAGTTTATTGGCTCGGCCACTTTTGGAATCCCATACTGCTTTCAATTCCAGTCTCCCTGCTATAGGAAAGATGTTGGGAAACTTGCAAAAGTTCAGAAAAGTTTTTCCAGGGTGTTGCCAGTATTGGAACATTTGAACCATAGGGAGAGGCTGAATAGGCTGAGGCTATTTCCCTGCAGCACTGGACACTTTAGGTGGCTTTATCGATCTTTATAAAATTATGAGGAACAATGATAGGATGACTAGTCATGGTTTCTTTCTTCCCAGGTAGGGGAGACCAAACAAATATGAATCTTTTTTCCAAGGTGGAAATGACAAATTCTATAGGAGAGATGGCAAGTTTAAAGGATATGAAAACCGAAACAACTGAAGATGCTGTAAACCAGGAAGAGAAACAGAAGTTTCTGGAAAAGCTCAGCAGGTCTAGCAGCATCTGTGAAAAGAAATTAGAGTTAACGTATCTGAGGAAGGGTGACCAGACCCGAAACCTTAACTGATTTTTTCTTCACAGATGTTGCATGACCTGCTGAACATTTCCAACAACATCTGTGCAAGTTTAAACGGAGTTGTTTGGAGTATCTACCTGAGAGTAACTTTATAAAGTGCGAGTCAGACCACATCTGGAGTAATAACAGAAGTTTTGGTCCCTTTATTTAAGGAAATGTGTCATTTCATCAGAGGCATTTCACAGAAAATTGACTGGGATGAACCCTGGATTGCAGGGATTATCTTTTAAGAAAAGGCTGAAGACATTGGGTCTCTACTTACTGGATTTGGGAAGAATGAGAGGTGATCGCATTGTAACATGTAGAATTCTTAAGGAGTTTGACAGGGTAAATACTGAGCGGATGTTTCCCATCATGAGGGAGTCTGGAACCAGATTCTGGGTCACTCACAGAATCATGGGTTCTGTTTTGGATTCGTCAAGTTTAAGGCAACACCGACATGAATCAGGGGTTTCAGTAGCAATGGAGCTGTGGTGAGGTGGAGATAATCAACATTTTAAGAGATTGGAATTCCTGGTGTTTGTGATTGTGTAGATGTCTGATCAGAAGGTCATCTTGGGGTCAGATATGAGAGCAATATTGTGAAGGGTGCGGTTCTGTCTCAGATAGTTCCCAGTGGGAGGGAGGGGCTCAGCAATAAGGGAAAGTAATTTGTAATAGCAACTGAAGACAATGGCTTTAACCATTGCAACGTTCCGTTGAAGGAAATTGCAGCCAATCGCGTAGTGGGAGCGTGATGAGCAGTTTCATAACTGAGTAATGGAGAGCGATGAAGGTGAGGGAGAGCTGGGCACTGTCAGTGTACATGTGAAACCTAACACGGTGCTTTTGGACGATGTCACCTCCTGGCAGTATGTAGGTGAGAAACAGGAGGGACCGAGGAGAGATCCTTAAGGGACACCAAATACAAGGAATTAAGAAAGGAAAGGGAGAGTTGGGATGGAGCAGGTTTTTCCAACAATGGTGGGGTCAAATATTAGTTTGCAGCAGAATGGGAGAGAAGGACATAACCAGAAAAGACAGAGAGATAGAACAAGGAACAATATCTGTGAATTGGCGAGGGGGAGCGATGAAGAGGAGGAGCAGCCCAACTCCAAAAGCACTATTCCTACATTAATGACATCACCCAACTCCACCCTAGTCTCAGCTCATTTACTGAAATACTCGTCTATCCCTGTGTTATCTCCAGACTTCATTATCCAAACACAGTCCTGGCCAACCTCCCACATTCAACTTACATGCAATCTCAAGAGTATCTAAAACCCTACTGCCCAAGTGCTCACTTGTACCAAAACTTGTTGATCCATCAAAAGGCTCCTATTAACAAGCAACAATTTAACATTCTCACCTTTGATGTAAATCCTGGCTGTGAACATCCCTGTCTCCCTGCACCACACAACCTGTGAGACCCCGACAACTCATTTTCTTTCAGACTCCCAACGATGTGTTTATTCATTGCTTCACCTGTCTGTCTGTTTCTACTGTTACCAAGACAACACGGTCTGGAATTCCCACCCTAACCCTCTCAGACCTGCTTTCCTCCTTTAAGGTATTCCTGAAAACTTGTTTATTTGGCAATTCTTTTGAGCACCTGACCTAATATTCCCAGCTGTGGCCTTCTGTCAGAAGTTCTCAATAGTATTTCTGTGGAATTATAAACATGATAAAAAAAAAAACTGTTGATGATTTGCACATACATTGTGAACTTTTCACTGTCGCTGAGTGAATAATCTAAAACAGCTCTTACCCAAACACATTGTGGGAGCACCTTCACCACACGAACTGCAGCTGTACAAGGAAGTCAAACATCACCTTCCCCACAGGCAATGGGGCTTTGGCATTGATCATTGGTACCTGTGGAGGGAGAAACACACAGTTGATATTTCAGGGAGTGCAAAATGCATGATAGGGAGGGAAAATGGTGCAGAATTTGGGATTTTCAAATTTGCGTTTTAGAATGTGCACTAAGTTCTATAAAACCTCTCATCCCATACCATGAAAACTTCCTCCTCTTCCTGGTCAATATGTCTTTCCTTTCCCCTGCCCTTCACCTTCACACATTGCCAATGCCTTGGCCACAACAACACTGTGCTGTCAGGGAAGTTTATCACGTGGTTGAGTATTGTCCCGCCCCTCATTCACTCCGATTGGTTGAAGGACCAACTAGCAACTCTCGCCCCCGTTCCCCCGCTCTTACTGGTCCTGCGCTGACATCAATAATCCGAGGCCAATTGTGGACTGGAGCATGCTCAGTGCTTCCTGCTTTTGCTGCTGTTCATTTGGTATGAGAGAGAGAGGGCTCATCCCTGTTTCTCCTGATGTCAGACAATAACAGCAACTACCTGCATTGTATGGAGCCTTTCACATTGACAAATCTCCTAAAATGCATCACGGATGATGGAAACGTTGATTAAAGAGAACGATTTTTAGATACATCTTTAAGGCGGGCGGAGGGGGTTCGGGAGGATATTCCAAAGGGTTGTGTCCTCGGCAGCTCCAATCGTGGAGTGATATAGGTGGGCAACAGCTTACAATGGAGACAGTTAGTGGCTAACCATAGGTTAACAACCTCATGTCGTAGCCCCCTACCCCACACACCAGGCCTTGTTCTCACAGCTTGCCATTACACACTACCTATGGTTAGTTACTAACAGTCTCCATTAACAGCTAGTCAACCTCCCCCGGCCAGATCGTTATCCTTTATCCAACTGTTCCTCTCACTCTATCCCTACCTATCCTTTACTCCTTTTATCCTCCCCCCACACTATCTTCTGCACATAAACTGACTTTTTTTTCTCAGTAACATCTGTTCTGTGGAAGGGACACCGGATCTTAAACTTTAACTCTGATTTCTCTTCACAGATACTGCCAGACCTGCTGAGCTTTTCCAGAACCTCCTGGTTGTTGTTTCTGATTTATATCTTCCACAGTACTTTTGGTTCTAATTTACTGGGAATTTGTAATTCAGGTCCAACAGCCTCTGTCCCAGTTTCTGCTGTCTCTCACAACCCCAAACAGTGACACTGCACCTGCACAGCTCATGGACAGGTGTTGTCTTACTGGCCACACCCCTCATTCAATCCCATTGGCTGCAGGACCACACAGACTCTCCTCCCATTGGTGTAGAGCTGCCATCAATCAGCCGGGCCCCATTGTGATGAGAGTGGAGGGCTCATCCCTCTCTCTGCCCTGGGATGAGCTTCATCATTCACAGTGAATGGGGCAGTATCACAGAACACAGGGGCTGGGGGCTTTTCAGCCCATTGGGGTTGTACTCTCTCCCTCTGGAGATGCTGCAAATCTGTCCCAAGTTCCCTCCCATGTGCCCATAGCCCCCCAAATCTTTCCTTCAAGTAAAATTCCAAGTCTGTTTCAGAATACCTGCTGAATCTGTGTCGTTCAGACTGTTCCAGATGCTCAGAACTTACTGAGTAAAATAGTGTTCACATTTTCACCTTGTATTATTTGCCAATTACTTGAAAGTAGTTACTAAAAATTGTGACAGTGTTAACAATCCCTCTCTCTCTCCACAAATTCAAGATCTTGGAACCTCATCTGCACCAGATCGAAATCACTGCTTTACCTTCTCAGCTCCAAGGATAATTATCTGTGCTTCAGCTACCTCTCCACAAAATAGAGGAATGCATCTTAATTTATTAAGATCAAAGAAACAGACCTTCGGTCCAACAAGGAATCCTAAACTAATGGATTCCCATTTACCAGCTATTGGCCTGTATCCATCAAAACCCTTCCCAGTCATGTACCCAATTGGAAGGCTTTTAAATGTTGTGATTTTATCAGCCTCCACTACTTCATCTGGTAGCTCCTCCCATACACACACCACACTCAGCTTGAAAACGTTGCCACTTAGATCCCTTTTCAATCTTTGCCCTCTCAACTTAAACCCAGGTACTCTAGTTTTGGACCCACCTAACCTGAGGAAATAGGAACCCGGCTGCTCACCTTATCCACGCCTCTCGTGATTTTATAAATCTCCATGAAGTCACCTCACAGTCTTTGACTCTCCACAGAAAATAGACCCAGCCTATTCAGCCTCCCCCTGCAGCCCAAATCCTCCAATCCTGGCAACGTTTTTGTAAATCTTGTCCAAATCTTTTCAAGTTTCACAACATCCTTCCCAGAACAGGGAAATTCAAACTGAAAACAGAATTCCAGAAGTGGCTTAATCAACGTCCTGTCCAGCCACAATATGACATCCCAGTTTCTGTATTCAATGCATTGACCAATAACGGAGAGCATTAATGGAGTCCCATTGCCAGCGGTTCACCCTTATCCCTCTAAAGTCTTCCTCTTCATGTACCGAATCAAATGCCTTTTAAATACTGCAATTGTACTATCTTCCACCCCTTCCTCTGGCAGTTCATTCCCTACTTGCAATGCCCTCAACTTGAATAAGATGCTCCTTAGCTCCCTTTTAAATCTTTCCCCTCTCACCTTAAGCCTGTACCCTCCAGTTCTGGATCCAACGAACTTGGGAGAAAGTCCCTGACTGCTCACCTTATCCATGCCCTTCATGATTTTATAAGATCACCTCTCAGCCTCCAACTCTCCAGGGAAAATAGTCCCAGCCTATTCAGCCTTTCCCAATAGCTCAAAACGTCCAACCCTGGCAAAATCCTTGCAAATGTTTTCTGAACCCTTTCAAGTTTCTCAACATTATTCCATGAACAGGGAAATTGGAACTGAAAACAGAATTCCAGAATGGCCTTCATCAGCGCCCTGTCCAGCCACAATATGACGTCACAACAGCTGCATTCAATGCATTGACCAATAATGAGGAGCGTACCAAATGCTGCATTCACTACCCCACCTGTGACTCTACTTTCAAGGAGCTAGGAACCTGCACTCCAAGGTCTCTTTGTTCAGCAATGTTCCACAGGACTTTGCCATTAAGTGTATAAGTCCTGCCCTGATTTGCCTTTCCAAAATACAACAGCTCACATTTATCTAAATTGAACTCCGTCTGCCATTCCTTGCTCCAATGGCCCATCTGGTCATGATCCTATTGTATTCTGAACTAACCTTCTTCACTGTCCACTACACATCCAATTTTGGTGTCTTCTGTAAACCTACTGACCATACCTCATATATTCACATCCAAGTCATTTATTTAAGGGCTCAATATCCATTCTTGCAGCACATTGCTGCTCACAGGCCTCCAGTCCGCAGAGCAACCATCCATCATCCTCTGTCTCCAACCTTCAAGGTTTGTAATGGCTTGCTCTCCCTGCATTCCATGTTATCTAAACCTGCTAACCAGTCTGCTTTGTGGAACCTTGTTGAATGTCCACAACAAGGTGGACATTCACAGCCTGGATTAATCAATTTTCTTTGTCACTTCAAAACACTCAATCAAGTTAGTGAGACACAATTCTGCACGTACAAAGCCACATTGACTGTCCCTGATCATTCCTTACCTTTCCAAATAGATGGATATCCTGTCCCTCAGAATCCCTTCCAACAACTTGCCTTTCACTGACTTCAGGCTCACTGTTCTCTTGTTCCATGGCCTCTCCTTACCACCTTTTTAAAATAATGGCACCTCACCTGTCGCTATCAACGATACAAATACCTCAGGAGAGGCCCAACAATCACTTCCCTAGATTTCCAGAAAGTTTCAGGATACACCTGATCAGGTTCCAGGGCTTTATCCACCTTGATGCGATTTAAGACATCTAGTACCACCTTTTCTGTAACATGGACACTTTTCAAGTTATCACTGTTTATTTATCCAAACTCTCGAGCTTCCATATACTTTTCCAGTAAAAATGAAGTGAAATATTTGCATATCTTTCGCACCCCCTGTGGTTCCATAGACAGCCTTGTTGACCTTTAAGGGGTCCTATTCTCTGGTCCAGTTAATCTTTTGTCTGTGATATATTTGTTTAAGCTCTTTGGATTCTACTCCAGGACATCCCAGAAAGGCCTACTTCAAGGACCGTAACTTTCCTCTGACTTGATCAACAATGCCCTCCAACACATACCCTCCACTTCCCGCACCTCCGCCTTTACCCCACCCCTACAGCCACAATAAAGAATATAACCCTGCGGTCTTCACCTTCCACCCCATTAATCTCCAGATACAGCGCATTAAAATCTGTTATTTCTGCTACCTAACGTCAGACCCCACCAGTACAGACATACTTCCCTCCCCAACCCTATCTGTGTTCCGCAGAGACCATTCCCTCTGCACCTCCCATGTTCGGTCCACACCCTTGACCCTCCCTTGCCGCCATGGGAGATGTAAAACGTGTGGCCACATCTCCCTCTGACCTCTGTCCAAGACAACAAAAGGATCTTTTCACATCAAGCAGAGATTTGCCTGCACATCCCAAAACCTCATATACTGCATCTGGACATTATGGGAAATTTAACGTGGTTCATCCAACTAACTTACACATCTTTGGACTGTGGGAGGAAACTGGAACACCCGAAGGAAACCCTCACAAACACTGGGGAGAATGTGCCAACTTGAACACAGGCAGTCGCCTAAGGCTGGAGTCAAACCGAGGACCCTGGGGCTGAGGAAGCAGCGCTAACCACTGAGCCACAATACTGTGGGTTCTTTGGTGCTGATGCGCTGCCCCACTGATAACTCAGTCACTCACCTCATTTCCTAAGTGGCAGTGATGACGGAGTGAAATTATCGCTGGACAGTTAATCCAGAGACCCAGATAACATTCTGGGGACCAGTGTTTGAATCCCATCATGGCAGATTGTGGAACGTGAATTCTATAAATATCTGGAAAAAATAATCTAGTGACGACAAGGAATCCATTGTCAATTGTTGGAAAAACCAATGTGGTTCACTCACGACCTTTAGGGAAAGAAAATGCCATCCTTACCTGGTCTGGTCTGCATGGGACTCCAGACCATAGCAACGTGGTTGACTCTTAACTGCCCTCTTGGTAAACGCAGCAATAAATGCTGGCCGAGCCAGTGACAGCCTCATCCTGTGAATGAATATAGAAAACAGGTCAGGTTTTGTTCCTTCTCTAGTAGGTACATCCTACAAACTGAATCTGAAATGTTCTCGTACACACTGAACAAATACCTTCCCATCCAAGCCCTTGACACTACAGCACTCCGAGGCCATGTTGTTAAAGTTAAAAACCCTTATCATTGCATTCATATTATTCTTACAGATAACTGGTGTCTCCTGGTAAAATTGTGTCTCAATTCCTCGCTGACTATTGGGAGAGAGTCTAAATTACAATCCCAGTAAGATGGTCATCCCTTTGTTATTTCTCAGTACCAACCAAATAACTTGCCTGGAGGTACTCCCAGGAATATCCTCCCGAAGCCCAGCCATAATGTTATCCCTAATCAAAAACACCTCTCCCCCTGCTCTGTTGCTCCCTTTCTATCCTTGCTATAGCATCTATACCCTGGAACATTAAATGCTGGTCCTATCCATCCCTGAGTGATGCCTCTGTAATTGCTGTAATATCCCAGTGCCATGTTCAAAACCATACCCTGAGCCCACCTGCCTGAACTGTCAGGTCTCTTGCACTGAAATAAATGCAGTGCAACTGGTCCGTCACACCTCATTCTGTGACTTGCTCTTGCCTGCCTTGACAGTCTGACTGGTGAACAGTGGCAGCCTCAGTGAGAAAAGAGATGAGTCTGTCTCTTTAGGATTACCCCGACTCCCTCACAGGTTTAATGCCTCCCGAGTGGCACTAGCAAATCTCCCTGTTCGTCAGGACCCCATGCTTTCCCCTTCCTATGCCATTGGGACCAATGTACAATGTCCTCCCACTGGTTATTTTCCCTTTTGAGAATATTCTGCTCCCTCTGTGAGACATCCTTGACACTGGCACCAGGGCAGCACCACCACATTCTAATGTCTCACTGTCAGCTGCAGAAATGGCAGACTGTGCCCCTGACTAGAGAGTCCCCTATCACCATCGAACGTGTGGAACTGGATATACCTCACATTATGTTAGAAGCCAGTCTCAGTACCAGTAACTTGACTGTCAGTGCTACATTCCCCTGAAAATCTATTACCACCTACATTTTCCAAAACAGTATACTTGTCTGAGATGGGGATAGCCACAGGAGACTCCTGCAGTACCGACTTACCCCTCCTAGCTTTTCTGGCGGTAACCCATCTACCTGACTGTATCTGCAGTATTCTGCATTCCTGAGATTGCCACCTATCACACCCCCCGGCTCCTGTCAATTCCTCACTGCCTTTAATCACTCCTCCACCAATCCATGAGATCCAAAAGGATTTGCAATCACACTTGCTGCAGACATAATCATCAGGATCATTGAAACTCTCCCTAATCTCCCACATCCGACAGGAACAGCACAACACTCTGCCTTAACAACCTACAGACCAAGACAAAGGCACAGTCTTACTGCTCGGAAAATATTGCCAGACAATAACTTAATGCTTACGTTTCATATTTTAAACATTTAATCAAGAGACCTTAAGACATTAAAAAGAAATCCTCACCTTACTCACGATTGTAGATTTAATACAATAAAAGCGACTAAGATTGATATTTGAAGAGACTGAAACTCACTGAGCTGATCAGCGGCTCTGAGTACTTCCAAGGGCGAGGTCTCTCGGAGGGCAGCTGTGAAATGTCACTGTTTCTCTTCTCTGCCCACTCCATTTCCAGAGAGGTTTTTAACTTCACAGCAAGTCAGCTCAGAGGGGTCACTGCTTGGTTTTATTCACTGGGAGTTGCCTTTGCTGCCCAGACCAGTATTTATTGGCCACCTTTACTTGTCTTGGAGAAAGTGGTGGTTAACCGCCTCCCTGAAATGCTGCAATCCATGTACACCACAGTGATGTTTGGACAACAATCCCCCTCTGGGCCCACAACCCTCCCTGTCTCTGTTATCCCCCTCCAGCTTCAGAAATTACATGTCCGTGGCATAAGATTTTTATTTGGATTCATTTTTGTTTCATAAACCCCCCCCCCCCACCCTCCCAAAAAAAGCGAAATATTTGGCCCCAAACAAATTTCTGTTGATTGACCTTTTGGAGAGGCTGACACATGGACGTTGCAGTATTTAATCTCAAATTGTACACGTAGAATGATGGAACTTTCTTTTAAACATTGCTAAAAGGGAGGCAATAGCTTAATGGTATTCCTGCCAGATGAGTGACATGTGCAATGTTCCGAGGATTGGGGATAGAATCCCAACATGGCTGTTGGTGGCATCGGAATTGAATACAATCTAGAATGAAAAGGCGAATGATGACCATGAAACTATTGTCGATTGTTAAAAACCCATCTGGTTCACTAATGTCCTGTAGGGAAGGAAATGGTCATCCTCACCTGATCTGGCCAACATGTGACTCCAGACCCACAGCAATGTGGTTACTCAACTGCCCTCAGGAAAAATACTTTACAAACTGTTAACAAATATTCCGCAGGTATCACTTAAAAACTGGCTGTTCACATTGGGACCATGTGAATATCTGAAGGGCCTGAACTAAAACTGAGTTTCAGCTTCACCTTCTCCCTGTCTCACATCAGTCTGTTTACACCCAACTCCAGAACACTCTCATTGAGCCAAGCAGCCCTCACAGTTCCAGCCCTGTCATCTTAATTGTCTGCTCATACCTACATTGCCCTCCGCCTCCTGTACTGTTCCAATGCATCTCAATGGGAGCTCAGGGGCAGCACCTCATCTTTCAATTCAGCCATTTGTAACCCCAGAGTCAACATGGACATCAGCAGTTTCTGAATGAACAGACAGTTTTTCAGAAGCTGGAACATTCCACCTGAAAAGGTACTGGAATTTGAGTCCAAAGGATTTTTAATGGGAGGTTTGCAGGTAATTGAAAACATGAAGTTTACAGGTTAGCATCATGAAGTGGGTGGTTGGGTCTAAATCTGAGTGTTCTTACAAAAAGACGAGGTGTAATTTGGATAAATCTGTGCTCCCTCGCAGGCCAATATCTCCTTGCTCAGCTGCAGGGCCCAGAACAGAGCACACACCCAAAGGGTGATCCAACCACGAATTTGTACATTTTTCTGCTTCACAAGAATATTGGAGATATCTTCCCACAAACAGAACAGACTCCTTCCACAGTTAAATGCCCATGATATTCAGATCCCGATGACTCCATTGACTGTAAAAACTGCTTTTGAGATCCCAGCCTCAATTATTGAGAGTTAATATCCTATGAAATGAATTCACAAAACAAAACTCACAGTCAGTACAGGAAGAATGTAAAGACATACTTTTTTCTTGGTATGTGCTTGATGTGTAAATGCCTCTCTTCAAATCGCACAACGCCACCCCCCCCCCCCCCCCCCAAATCCTCGGAAGGGGACATGCACATGCGCCCAACTGTACCTTACCCACAATTCAACTAACCTGCAGATCTTTGTACTGCAGGAGATAGGGGTTAAAGAGGAAATCATCGGCAGGGACAGAACCCAAAGACAGACCGGAACATTTGGAAAGACAAAGGAGTGGATTACGATCTGGTTGGGAGGGTGCGTAGCTGTTAATGGAGGAGACAGGAACCTGTGTCTGGCAGCATCTCCGTGGAGGTGGTGGAAATGACAACTGATGATCTACGTTCTGCTGCAAAAACAGACCCCGAGCTTCCAGCTGTCTGCCACTTTAACACACGAGCCTGTTCCCTGGCCAACATCTCTGTCTCATGCTTACTGCAGTGTTCCAGTGAGGCCAGAACATACCAAATGGCCCCGTATTTCAAGGACTGCAATTTCCCCTCCCATGTGTCACTACCATCCACTATATCTCCTCCACTTCCCGCACCTCTGCCTTTGAAACACACACCTCCAACTGCAACAAGGATAGAACACCCCCCCAAGTCCTTACCTTCCACCCAGATACAACACATCATCCTCTGCCATTTCCACCAGCTACAATCAGACCGGACCACCAGATTCCTAAGGGGTTTGACAGAATAAATACTGATGTATCTGAGTGTAAATACTGAGGGGGGGAGTTTGAAACCAGATTCTGAGTCAGTCACAGAATTAAGGGTTCTGTTTCGGATTCGTCAAGTTTAAGGCAACACTGACACGGGTAAGGGGTTTCAGTAGCAATGGAGCAGAGGAGGAGACAATCAACGTTTAAGAGATTGGAATTCCTGGTGTTTGGGATGTGTAGATGTCTGATCAGAAGGTCAACTTCGCGTCAGATATAACTGCAATACTGTGAATAGTGTAGTTCTGCTGCATAGTTCCCAGTGGGAGAGAGAGGCTCAGCAGTAAGGGAAATGAATTTGTCAGGCAACGGGTTTAACCACTACAATGTTTCATTGGAGGAAACTGCACCAAATCGAGTAGTGGGAGCGTGGTAAGCAGTTTGATAACTGAGTAACAGTGGAGTAATGGAGAGGGATGATGCGGAGGGAGATCTGGGCATTGTCAGTGTACATGTGAAACCCAACATGGTGCGTTTACACAATGTCACCTCCTGGCAGTATGTAGGTGAGATACAGGAGAGAGCAAGGATAGATCCATGAGGGACACCAAATGCAAGGAATTCAGAATGGAAAGGGAGAGTGGAGATGGAGCAGGATTTTCCAAAAAAATGAGGTCAAATGTCAGTTTTTCACAGAATGGGAGAGAAGCACATAACCAGAAAAGACAGAACAAGGAACAATGTCTGTGAATCGGTGAGGGGGACTGATGAAGAGGAGGAGAAAGGAGAGTTGGAAAGTCTACGGTTTAGTAAGATTAGGGTAAAGGGTCAAGATGAGCTCTGATAAGGTTTGACATGAGATGAGATTGGAGAAAGATGTAGGTTTGGACAAAAACCGGGAACACCACGTGAGGGAGTTTGACTCAGTGGGCTAATGGGAGGGGGGAGGGGAGGGATGGGAGGGGGGAGGGGAGGGAGGGAAGCAGCAGATCGGATTATCTCGGTCTTAGTGACAGAGAAACTCCATGTACTCCAAACTCCTGTTGTTGGAGCGAAGGATGGAGGAGACAGGATGATGAACAGTGTTTCACAAAGAAACAAAACCTGGGTAAGTGATATTTAAAGTGAGTGAACAAACCTAATGTGTTTAAGTTTTATCCAAAATATTAAAACAAACAGCTGAAATCCTGGTTCGAATCCCATCTTGGCAGATGTGGAATCTGAATTCAAGAAAAAATACCTGGAATTAGGAATCTCCTGATGTCCATGTCATCATTGTCAATGGCAGAAAAAAAAATCCTGTCAACCTGACAGTGGCCCAGCAAGCTACTCACTATATTAATCACTGCAAAGTCTCAACAAAGGAATGAAACTGGATGGACCACTCGGCAGTTAAGAAGGCACCATTTAATACAACCACAGAATCAGCCCTCTCAATGGTGCAACGTCCTCCAGACTAACATCTGGATTTTGGTGCCACAATGTGCAGAGCTGTCTCACAGACCAAGCAAGGAACAGCCTGACATAGTCATACTCATGAAATCAAACCTTACAGACAATGACCAGACACCACCATTACCATCCCAAGATATTGAGATTGTGGTGATGGAAAAGCACAACAGGTCAGGCAGCATCCGAGGAGCAGGAGAATCGAAGTTTCGAGCCTAAGCCCTTCATCAGCCTGACCTGCTGTGCTTTTCCAGCACCAGACTCTTGACTCTGATCTCCAGCATCCGCAGTCTTCACTTTCTCCTGAAATCTCTGGATATGTCCTGCCCCACCAGCAAAACAGACCAGGCACAGGTCGTGGCACAGACAGGGAGGATTTGCCCTAGGAGTACTCAGCATTGACTCCGGACACCAGGAAATCTCATGGCTCCTGCTGATTACCACGTCCTGTCCTCCCTTGGCTGACGGATCAGTTCTCCTGCATGTTGAACAACATTTGGAGGAAGCACTGAGGAAGTAAAATGGTGTCAAACGTACTCTGGGTACAGGATTTCAATGTCCATAATCGAGACTAGCTCTGCAACAGAATTACTGACTGAGCTGGTCAGGTCCTGATGGACATAGCTGCTCAACTGAGTCTGCAGCGGGTGGTGAGGGAACCAAGAGGGAAAAACATACTTGATCTCATTGTTATGAATTGAGCAGCGGCAGATACATATGTCCATGACAGTATCAGTACGAGCGACCATCACACATTCCTTTTGGAGACAAAGTCTTGCCTTAAAGTTGAGAAAAACCTCCATCGTGTTGAGTGACACTATCACCGTTCTGAATGGGACAGACTTTGAAGAGATGTAGGATCTGAAACTGGGTATCTCTGAGGTACTGTGGGACATCAACAGCAGCAGAACTGTACTCCAGCACAATCTGAAATCTCACGGGTTTGTAAATCCTGCTCTCACCCATCACAATGGACAGTAAAGGAGGGCATGCCATGAGCAGCACCAGGCAGACCTAAAAATGAAGTGCCAACCTGGTGAAGCTACCAAACAGGACCATCTGCATCAAACAGCATCAGCAGCAAGCAACAGAGCTAAACGATCCCACAACCAATGGAACAGATCGGAGCTCTGAAGTTCTCCCACATCCAGTTGTGAACAGTGATGGACAATTAAACAACTCACTGGAGGAAGCATCACATATATCCCACCCTTACTGATGGAGGAGCCTCACACATCCATGCACCAGATAAGATGACAGAATTTGCAGCAATCTTCAGTCAGAAGTGCAAAGTGGAATGATCCATCTCGGCCTTCTCCAGTGGTTTCCAACATCACAGATGTGAGTTTTAAGGCAGTTCGGTTCAGTTTGAATAACATCAAGAAATGTTTAAGTAGTGCAAAGGCTAAGGGCCCTGCCAATATTCTGGCAATAATACTGATGGCTTGTGCTCCAGAACTTGCCACCCACCAAGCCAAGTACCACTCCAGCACTGGCATCTACTGACAATGTGGAACATTGCCCAGGGATGTTCAACACAAAAACACAGGGCAATCCAATCCAGGCAATTTCCCTCTGTCAGTCCACACTCGACCAGCAGTAAAGTGATGGAAGATGTCATCAACAGGGCTACCAAGCAGCAGCTGCTCAGCAACAGCCAACTGAGCGACACTCACTTTAGGCTCCACCAGGGCCACTCAGCTCCCGATGGTGTTACCGCCCTGATTCACAATCTGGCAACCAGCTGAATCCGAGAGGTGAGGTGAGAGCGACAGCCCAGTCCCACTCCAAGATCACTATTTCTAGCTGATTCTACCCTTGTATCAGCTCATATACTCTCATCCACCTTGTGTCATCTCCAGACTTCATTATCCAAACACACTCCTGGCCAGCTGCCCACATTCAACCTCCCTGTAATCTCAAGAAACACTATATCTCTGCTGCCCAAGTACTCCCTCGCACCAAAATTTGTCGATCCATCAAAAGGCTCCTATTCATAATCAACAACATAGAGCCACAGAGATGTACAGCATGGAAACAGACCCTTCAATCCAACCCGTCCAAATCGACCAGATATCCCAATCCAATCTAGTCTCACCTGCCAGCATCCGGCCCACATCCGTCAATTTAAAATTCGCACCCTTGATTCAATTCCTGGTTGTGATCATCCCGAGCTCGCTGCAACACACACCCTTTGAGACCTCGACAACCCATTCTGTTCGAGACTCCCAACGATCTGTTAGTTCATTACCTCACCTGTGTGGCTGCTTTTACAGTTGCCAAAGCAAAAAGGTCTGAAATTCACAGCTAAAACCTCACAGGTCTGCTTTCCTCCTTTAAGACATTCCTCAAAACCTGCTTATTTGGCAATGCTTTTGGTCACCTGACCTAATATCATCCTTCTCTGGCCTTATGTCTAAAGTTCCCAATAATATTTTTGTGAAATTATAAGCAGGATAACAAAACTACAAACTGTTCTTTAATTGAACATTATCTTCAGATCTTTACTGTTGCTGTAATGAATACTCTGTAATGTCTCTAACCCAACCACATTGTGGGAGCACCTTCACCACACAAACTGCAGCTGTACAACAAAGTCAAACATCACCCTCTCCCCAGGCAACAGGGCTTTGGCATTAATCACTGGCATCTGTGGAAGGAGAAACACAGTTGATGTTTCAGGGAGTGCAAAACGGGTTACAGGGAATGAAAATGGTGCAGAATTTGATAGTTAGAAATGGAAGGAAAATGCACTTTCTTATTGGAAAAAAGAATTCTTGACTGTCAAAGATTTTCCAGAAAAAAATTAATAAGCAGCACAAGGTCAGGGGCTGGGCGGCAGTGAAAAATTAACTGACAAAAATGTCTGTAAAAGTATTAGTAAAATACTAAACAGACCAAATATACACCCATTGTTTGAGACTGAGGAAGCTAGATATTGACAAAGTGGTCATGAGGGAGACCAGAGATGAAGCAGAACAGTGTAAGCTGTTATGATCCCACATAGAGATGTATAGCACCGACACAGACCCTTCGGTCTGACTCATCCATGCCAACCAGGTATCCAAGCCTAATCTATTCCCATTTGCCAGCACTTGGCCCATATCCCTGTAAATGCTTCCTAATCATATCGTGTGTCTATTTAGATGCCTTTAACATGTTTTAATTGTACTAGCCTCCACCACTTCCTCTGGCATTCATTCCACCCACTGCATGAAAGAGTTGTCCTTTAGGCCCCTTTGAAATTTTCTCCGTTCACCCTAAATGCCCTCTACATCTGGACACCACCACTCCAGGGAAAACACCTTGTTCATTTACTCTATTCATGCCCCTCATGATTGTATAAACCTCCATCACATCACCACTCAGCCTATGGCACTCCAGGGAAAACAGCCCAAGCCTTTTGTGCCTCATCCTACAGCTCAAATCCTCCAACCCGAACAACATCCTTGTAATTCTTTTTTGAAACCTTTCAAGTTTCACAGCACCCTTCTGATAGGAGGCAGGCCAGAACTGCACACAATATTCCAAAAGTGGCCGAACGAATGTCCTGTACAGCAACATGACCTTCCACATCCTATACTCAACGCTCGAACCAATAAAGGAAAATATACTGTACATCTTCTTCATCATCCTATCTACCTGCAACTTGACTTGCAAGGACTATGAACCTGCAATCCAAGGTCTCTTTGTTCCGCAAATGTCTCCAGGGCCTTGCCATTCAGTGTACAAGTCCTGCCCTGATTTGCTTTTCCAAACTGCAACACCTCATTTATCTAAATTAAACCCCATCTGATCAATATCTCATTGTAATCTGAGGTAACCTTCTTCATTATCCACAATATCTCCAATTTTGTATGACCTGCAAACTCATTTACGATACCAAATCATTTAAATGAATGACGAAACAAATCCAGAAATAAACATCCATTTCTCTGAGTTTGAATGTGCTCTGTGTAAATCCTGCCCAATGAATCTGTACCAGAGAAAGGCTGAACATGCGCCTGGCTGCACACTGTAAGTCTGCATAGGGATACAGATCAGTTATGTGGGTGGGTAAGGATCTGGCAGATGGAGTTCAATGTTGGGATATGTGAGGTCATCCAGTTTGGTCGGACTAACAACAAACTGATGACGAAATGGTGAAAATGTGCAGCAGGCTGCTGTACAGAGGGAGCTGGGTGTCCTTGTGCATGAATCACAGGAAGTTGGTTTGCAGGTGCAGCAGGTAACTAAGGCAGTGAAGGGAATATTCAGTGAAGGGATGGTTATGCTGCAGCTGTACAGGGTGCTGGGGAGGCCACACCTAGAGTACTGTGTACAGGTTTGGTCTCCTTACTTCAAGAAGATGTACTGGCACTGGAGGGAGTACAGAGGAGGTTCACTAGTTTGGGTCAGGAGTTGAGGATTGGTGCATGTGGAGAGATTGAGAAAACTGGTCATTGTAATTTAGAAGAATGGGAGGTTGGATAGGAAACAATAAAATTATGAAGGGAGTAGATAAGACAGAAGCAGGGAGGCTATTTCCACTGGGGGTGGGTCAAACTACAGAGCATTACCTCAAAATAGGGGGGAGCAGATTTAGGACGAAGTTCAGGAGGAGGTTGTGAATCCGTGGAATTCCCTGCCGAGTGCAGCATTTGACGTTATCAACTTGAATGCCTTTAAGGCAAAATGTAGATTTGTGAATAGGAAAAGAATTAAGGGTTATGGTGAGAGATCAGGAAAGTGGAGCGGAGGCCATGAGAAGATCAGCCCTGATCTTATTGAATGGCAGAGCAGGCTTGAGGGGCCAGATGAAAGTTCTTGCCTTGTGCTATCAAAATTGGCCTTTGTCCAATTCAGAACCTTAACTGTTAGATCTGGTATATTATTTTCTGTAACTATTTTAAAACTAGTAGAATTATCAGAGACTCCCAACAGTGTGGAAGCAGGTCATTCAGCCCATCATATTAATACTGACCTGGAAAGCCTCCTAACCTCCTCCTATAACATTGCACTTCTCAGGGCCAGCCAACCTACACATCCCTGAACATTATGGGCAATTCAGCCTGGACAATCCACCCAACCTGCACATCTTTGGACTGTGGGAGGAAACCAGAGCACCCGGACGAAATCCATGCAGAAAACCCCAATAAGGTAATTATCCCTTTCTTATTTCCCAATTCCACCTAAATAACTTCACTGGGCGTACTCCCAGGAATATCCTCCCTAAGCAAAAACATAATGCTATCCTGAATCAAAAATGCCACTCCCCCTCCTCTCTTGTCCCCCTTTCTATTCTTCCTACAGCATCTATACCCTGGAACATTAAAATGCCAGTCCTATCCATCCCTGAGTGAAGCCTCTGTAATTGCTATAATATCCCAGTGCCATGTTCAAACCCATACCCTGAGCTCCTCTGCCTTCCCTGTCAGGCTTCTTCTATTGAAGTAAATACAGTGCAACTGCTCAGTCCGACCTCATTCTGTGCCTTGCCCTTGCCTGCCTTGACTATTTGACTTCTGAACTGTACCAGCCTCAGACATATCTCTATCCTCACTATCTTCTTGGGTTTACACCCACTCCCTCACTGGTTTAATGCCTCCCGAGTATCACCAGCAAGTCTCCCTGCCTAGACATTAGACACCAATTCAGGTACAATCCATCCTTCTTACGCAGGTCAACTCTACTCCAGAGGAGATCACAACGATCCAAAAAACGTGAATCCTTTTCCCCTGCACCAGCTCCTTAGCCACTCATTACAGAGGAGGAGGAGGTGCTCAATATGGACATTTTCCAAGATGTCACCATTTATTTCCCCACATTCTATATCTCCCATGTACTTCTGCACAGTAAACACTAATGCAAAACACTTGTTTCCTATCTTGCCCATCGCCTGCAGCTCCACACAATGGCTGCCTTGCTGATCTTTGAGGGTCTCTATTTTCTCCCTAGTTAGCCTTTTGCTCCTCATGTGTTTACAAAAGCCCTTTGGATTATCCTTAACCCTATTCGCCAAAGATATCTCATGTCCCTTTTTTGCCTCCTGATTTTCCTCTTAATTATACTCCTACTGCCTTTATACTCAAAATTTTTTTGGATTGGAATAAATGCAAAATATAATATCCTGACAATACAAACGAGGGTAGGACTTACACTCAATAAAAGTACGGCCTTGAGTAGTGATATGGGAACAAAGAAACCGAGGGCTTCACGTCTTTGAAGTCTGTGTTACATGTAGACAGGGTGGTTAAGGTGCTTAGCACACTTACCTTCATTGTTCAGACCTTTGAGTACAGGAATTGGGACGTTATGTTGAGGATGTACAGGACGTTGGGGAGGCATCTTCTGGAATACTCTGTCCAGTTCTGGTTATGCAGTTATAGGAAGGATATTATTAAATTGGAGCAGATTCAGGAGAGATTTACCTGCATGTTGCTATGAATGGAGGGATTGTGTTCTAAGGAGAGGCTGGATAGGCTGGGAATTTTTTCACTGGAGTGCAGGAGGTTGAGGGGTGACCTTATTAGAGGTTTATAAAATCAGAAAGAGTGTAGATAAGGTGAATGGACGAGGGAGAGGGGGATTCAAATCTTGGGTGCATTCATTTTGAGAAGAAATGAGAAAGATTTGAGAAAAGACATTAGGGTTTTTAAAAAAAATGTATATGTGTGAAATGAACTTCCAGAGGAAGTGGTAGCTGTGAATACAATTACAATATTTAAAAGACATTCAGATTAGTGCATAAATAGGAAACATTTGGATGGATGTGGACTAACGGAGGCAGGTACAATTAGTTCAGTTTGCAATTATGGTTGGCATGGACTGGTTGGACCACAGGGCCTGTTTCCTTGCTGTATAACATTATGACTCTAATCCTCACTAACTCTAAATTCCTCCATCCTCAACTCTCCCGTTCACTGCCACCTCATCCAGCCTCACAACTCTTCCTTGTTTATATAATTCCTCACCAGCTACAGAACACTCCCTATCTCATGTCCTCCAGTTTCTCAAATCTCTGCGATATGGGCCTTTCTTTAGTTCCAGCCTTGAGGATGCCCTCATTCACTCCGATTGGTTGGAAGACAAACTGGTACGATCTGGTCCTCCAGTACGGCCCTCTGCCCCCTATTGGCCTGCGCTGACATCAATCATCGGGGCCCATTGAGAGGTGAGTGGTGGGATCCTGCCTCTCTCTGCCCTGGGATGAGCTACAACATTCACACTCAATGGGGCAGTATCACAGAGCACAGGGTCTGGGGCTATTCAGCCCATTTGGGCTGTACCCTCTTCCGATGGAGATGCTGCAAATCTGTCCAAATTCCCTTCCCATTTGCCCATAGCCCCCCAAATCTTCCCTTAAAAAGTAAAATTCCAAATCTGTTTTTGAATAACTGCTGAGTCTGTGTCCAGCTGCCATTCAGACTGTTCCAGATACTCAGAACTTACTGAATAAAATAATGTTCACATTATTTGCCAATTACCTGAAAACAGTTACTAAAATTGTGACATTGTTAACATTTCCACTCTCTCTGCAGATTAGATATCCTAGAAACAAATTTGCACCTGGTCAAAATCACTGCTTAACCTTCTCAGCTCCAAGGACAATTATCTGTGCTTCTGCTAGCTCTCCACAAAAGAGGAACACATCTTATTTTTAATTTATTAGTGTCATAGAGATGTACAGCACAGAAACAGACCTTTGGTCCAATTTGTCCATGCCAAATAGGAATCCTCAACAAATGGAGCCCCATTTGCCAGCTATTGGTCTGTATCAATGGAAACTTTTCCTCTTCATGTACCCAATCGGGTGCCTTTCAAATGTTGTAATTGTATCAGCTTCCACTATTTCATCTGGCAGCTCATTCCACACATACACCACACACAGCTTGAAAACTTTGCCCCTTAGATCCGTTTTTAATCTTTGCCCTCTCAACCTAAGCCCATGTGATCTTATTTTGATCCCACCTAACTGGGGGGAAAGGACCCTGGCTGTTCACCTTATCCATGCCCTTCATGATTTTATAAATCTCCATGAAGTCACCTCCCAGTCTTTGACTCTCCAAGGAAATTAACTCTGGCCTATTCAGCCTCTCCCTGTAGTCCAAATCCTCCAACCCTAGCAAAGTCTTTGTAAACCTTGTCTGAACTCTTTCAAGATTCACAACGTCCTTTCCAGAACAGGGAATTTCGAACTTAAAACATAATTCCTGAAATGGCTTAATCAATGTCCTGTCCAACCACAATCTGACGTCCCAGCTTCTGTACTCAATGCATTGACCAATAAATATAAGCATACCAAACCCCACCTTCACTAGTTTGCCTACCTGCGACTCTACTTTCAAGGAACAATGAACCTGCACTCCATGGTCTCTATGTTCAGCAACATTCCCAAGGACTTTACCATTAAGTGTACAAGTCCTGCTCTGACTTGCCTTTCCAAAATCCAACAGCTTACATTTGTCTAAATTGAACCCAGTCTGCCATTCCTCGCTCCAATGGCCCATCTGGTCAAGATACTGTTGCATTCTGAACTTGTCCACTTCTTCATTGTCCACTACACCTCCAATTTTGGTGTATTCTGTAAACCCACTGACCATATCTCATATTCACATCCAAGTCATTTATTTAAGGACCCAATATCCATTCCTGCAGGACAGTGCTGCTCACAGGCCTCCAGTCCGCAAAGCAACCCTCCATCACCACCCTCTGCCTCCTACCTTCAAGCCAGTTTTGTATCCAAATGGCTTATGCTCCCAACATTTCATGTTATCTAACCTTGCTAACCAGTCTGCTTTGTGGAACATCGTTCATTGTCCATATAGACAACGTCCACAGTCTGCCTTCATCAATCATCTTTGCCACATCTTCAAAAAAACTCAATCAAGTTAGAGAGAGAGAATTTCCCCCACACAAAGCCATGTTAACTATCCCTAATCAATCCTCGTCTTTCCAAATACATGTAAATCCTGTCCCTCAGAATCCCTTCCAACAACTTACCTACCACTGACGTTAGGTTGACTGTTCTCTTGTTCCCTAGCCTTTCCTTACCACCTTTTTTAAATAATGGCCACCCATCTTCCAGCATCTTACCTGTCACAAACAATGAAATAAATACCTCAGGGAGGGGCACTGCCATCACCTTCCTAGCTTTCCACAAATTTCTGGGATACACCTGATCAGGTCCCAGGGATTTATCCACCTTGCTACTGTTTAAGACATCCAGTACTTCCTCCTCTGTAATATAGACACTTTTCCAGTGATCACTATTTATTTCTCCAAACTCTCTAGAATAGAATAGCATAGTATTTCTCCCACCTCCTGTTGTTCCATAGATGGCCTTGTTGATCTTTAAGGGGTCCTATTCTCTGTCCGGTTATTATTTTATCCTTAATGTATTTGTAGAATCTCTTTGGATTCTCCTTAAACTATTTCCTAGAGATATTTCAAGTCCCCTTTTTGCTCTCCTGATTACCCTCGAGTGTATTACTGTAAAAACGTGATCCTGTGCTCCCAATTCCTCCGCCTCTGCCATATCTGCTCCCAGGAGAAGCAATACCACTCCAGGACATCCCAGAAAGGATTCCTCTTTCAAGGACCGCATTTCCCTCCCACTTGATCAACAATGCACTCCAACGCATATCCTCCACTTCCTGTACCTCCGCCTTCCCCCCACCCCTCCAACCACAATAAGAATATAACCCCCCAGTCCTCACCTGCCACCCACTAATTTCCATGAACCTCTGCTATGTCCGCTACCTACAGTCAGACCCCACCACCAGGGATATATCTCCCTCCCCAGCCCTTTCTATCTTCCGCAGAGACCATGGGATCTTTGGTGCTGATGTGCTGCCCCACGGATACCTCAGTCACTCACCCTGCCAAATGGCCTCGTGAGATTATCACTAGATGGATAATCCAGACACCCAGATAATGTTCTGGGGCCCAGGGTTTGGATCCCATCACGGTAGAGAGTGGAATATGAATTCAATAAAAATTTGTAAGTAAGAATCTACTAAAGACCATGAATCCATTGTTGATTATTGCGAAAAGAAACCTCATCAGATTCGCTAATATCCTTCAGGGAAGGATTCTGCCATCCTTACTTGACCTGGCCTACATGTGACTCCAGACCCACAGCAATGTGGTTGACTCTTTACTGCCCTTTGGGCCCAGCCAGTGACACCCTCACCCTGTGAATGAATAACAAAGAAGGTCAAGTATTGTACACAACCATACGATTCTTACAGAGAAGTGATCTCTTAGTAAATTTGCTTCTCAACTCCCTGCTGACTATTGGGGAAGGGGGGGGGGGGGGGGGGGGGGCTCAATAGTACCATCCCAATCAGGAGATCATCCCTTTCTTATTTCTCAGTTCCACCTGTACAACCTGCCTGGATGTACTCCCAGGAGTACCCTCTTGAAGCCCAGCTGCAATGTTATCCCTAATCAAAAATACCTCTTCCCCCTGCTCTGTTGCCCCCTTTCTATCTTTGCTATAGCATCTATACACTGGAACATTAAGCTGCTGGTCCTATCCATCATTAAGTCATGCCTCTGTAATTGCTATAATATCCCAGTGCGATGTTCAAAACCATACCCTGAGCTCCTCTGCCCGAACTATCGGGCCTCCTGCATTGAAATAAATGCAGTGTAACTGCTCATTCTGTGCCTTGCCCTTGCCTGCCTTGACTGTTTGATGTCTGATCTGTACCAGCGTCAGGCTTAGCTCTTCGATCACTCTCTCTCTGGGTTTACCCACATTCCTTCACTGGTTTAATGCCTCCTGAATAGCACTAGCAACTGTTCCCTTCCAGTACCAGTACAATCCATCCTTCTGATGGAGGTCAATTCTACCCCACAAGAGATTCCAATGATCCAATAATGTGAACTCTTCTATTCCGATGTCATTGATACCAATAAACAACAGCCTCCCCTCAAAATGGTTATTCTCCCCTTTAAGAATATTCTGCTCCCTCTCTGAGACATCCTTATACAAAAATTAAACATTCGAATAATAAACCTTACACTCATCAGGTCATCATAAAAGGATTACATGACACATTAAAGG
The DNA here is from genome assembly GCF_037043375.1 of Chiloscyllium plagiosum. Lineage (NCBI taxonomy): Eukaryota > Metazoa > Chordata > Chondrichthyes > Orectolobiformes > Hemiscylliidae > Chiloscyllium > Chiloscyllium plagiosum. The sequence continues at coordinate 83,066,679 of NW_028270167.1, forward strand.
TTTGGGGAGACCTTTTGAGAGAATGCGATGATTCAAAGGAGAATTTTAAGCAGCAAATAGGATTGATCTGGAACACAATACTCACACACACAACGCGAATATCCAGGTCCTGATATACTGAGTAATTCAATCAGAGTTTAGCAGAATATTTACTGAGATTACCATCTGAATGTCCACCTGTAATATCCTGTAATACAAGTTTCTAAAATCTGTCACTCAGAGTTCAAATTCGAAACCCACACCATCCCCTCCTCGTGGCCCAGGATGACTGTACATATTACCCTTGAGGACAACAGCAGTCAGCTCAGGGGGAAATCTGTGGGTTTCTAGGAGATTCCAACTTGAGATCTCATGTGACTGAACACAGCAGTTCTTTGACACATTGGAGAAAATGATCCAAGCGTCAGTGAGATATGGGGAACAAGAATTGCTTTCTTTTCTTTCATTCCGTGCTGCCGCTCTGCCTCATCAATAAGACATGGGTGTGAAAGGCTAATGCCTAACGATGGACAAGTTGTCTCCATCCTGACCAATGGGTAGGAAGATCCTCTCAATCACTCCAAAGCACATCCCTAAAAAAATAGCAAATCTGTCTGCTTCCCACTGCCCAGTGCTCCCAGTAAATGTTTGAAAGAATGGGAAGGGGGGGATATCTCCTAGAAAAGGCATAACTGTAAAGGTCTAAGAGGATTATGAAAAGAGAGAGATGCACAGGAGAAGGGGGCAACAAGTTGCCAGATGGGGTGTAACTTGGGAAAATGGGAAGTTTCTCATTTTGGAGCAGATACTAAATGAACAAAGTACTATTTAAATGGTGGAAACTGTAGAAAGATGCACAACAAAGGGACCAAGGGTAATTGTTCAGGAAACACAGAAAGCTACCACACAGTTACAACAGGGAATCAGGAAGGGGAATGGAATGTTCTGTTTCAAAGGTTTTTAGTATTAGAGTTTGGAGTATATACCTGATAGTAACGTGTGGAAGTGCTGGTGAGACCACCATATCTGCAGTAATGAGAGCAGTTTTGGTCCCTTTAGATAAGGAAATGTGTCATTTTATTGGAGGCATTTCAGGGAAGATTCAATGAGATGATTCCTGGTTTAGAGGGATTATCTTTTAAATAAAGGCTGAAAAGGTTGGGACTCTACTCACTGGATTTTGGAGAAAGAGAGGTGATCTCATTGAGACAGATGGGATTCTTAAGGGGTTTGACAGGATAAATACTGAGAGGATGTGTCTGAGGGTAAATACTGAGAGGGGAGTCTGAAACCAGATTCTGAGTCACGGAATCAAGGGTTCTGTTTTGGATTCAAGGTTAAGGCGACACAGACGCGGCTAAGGGGTTTCAGTAGCAATGGAGCTGGGGTGAGGTGGAGAAAAGCAACGTTTAAGAGATTGGAATTCCTGGTGTAGTGATTGTGTGGATGTCTGATCAGAAGGTCACCTTGGGGTCAGATATAACAGCAATATTGTGAAGAATGTAGTTCTGCTTCAGAGAGTTCCCAGTGGGAAGGAGGGGCTCAGCAGAAAGGTAAAGGTAAGGCAATGGGTTTAACCGTGACAATGTTTCATTGGAGGAAACTGCAGCTAATCGAGTAGTGGGAATGTGGTAAGCAGTTTGATAACTGAGTAACAGTGGAGTAATGGAGAGGGATGATGGGGAGGGAGAGCTGGGCATCGTCAGTGTACGTGTCAAACCTAACAGTGTTTTTGGATGATATCACCTCCTGGCACTATGTACGTGAGATGCAGGAGAGACCAAGGATAGATAGTTGAGGGACACCAAATGCAAGGAATTCAGAAAGGAAAGGGAGTGGAGATGGAGCAGGATTTTCCAACAACGGTGAGGTCAAATATTAGTTTTTCACAGAATGGGAGAGAAGGACATAACCAAAAAAGACCAACAGACAGAACAAGGAACAATATCTATGAATTGGCGAGGGGGAGTGATGAGGCGGCAGCGGAGGAGAGAGAGTTGGGAAGTGAGTTTAGCGAGATTAGGGTAAAGGATCAAGATGAGCTCTGATAAGGCTTTACAAGAGATTGGAGAAATTTGTAGGTTTAGGACAAAAACCAGGAACATCATGTGAGGCAGTTTGGCTTAGTGGGCTCGTGGGAGGGAGAGAAGCAGCAGATCGGATTATCTGAGTCTTAGTGACAGAAAAACTCCATGTGCTCCTCACTCATTGTTGGAAGGGAGGATGGTGGGGGCATGGAATGCGCTGCCTGTGGGAGTGGTAGAGTCAGAATCTTTGGTGACCTTTAAGTGGCAATTGGACAGGTACATGGATGGGTGCTTAAGCTAGGACAAATGTTCGGCACAACATTCGGCTGTATTGTTCTATGTTCTATGGAGGAGTCAGGATGATGGACAGTGTTTTACACAGAAACAAAACCAGGGTTAGTGATATTTAAAATGAGTGAACAAACCTGATGTATTCAGCTTTTATCCAGAATATTAAAACAAACGACTGAAGTCCTGGTTCGAATCCCGTCTTGGCAGATGGTGGAATCTGAATTCAAGAAAAATAACAACGTATTAGGAATCTCCTGATCTCCATGAAACCATTGTCAATGGCGAAAAAAATCCTGCCAACCTGACAGCGGCCCAGCCAGCTACTCAGTGTACTAATCACTGCAAAGTCTCAATAAAGGAATGAAACTGGATGGACCAGTTGGCACCTAACAAGGCACCAGAAATTACAACCACAGAATCAGCCCTCTCAATGGTGCAACGTCCTCCTCACTAACATATGTTTTTTGGTGCCAAAATGTGGAGAGCTGTCTGACAGACTAGTCAAGGAACAACCTGACATAGTCATCCTTACGGAATCATCCCTTACAAACAATGACCAGACACCACCATCACCATCGCTGATGACTCACTTCTCCTTCATGTTGAACAACATTTGGAGGAAGCACTCAGGCAATAAAATGGTGTCAAACGTACTCTTGGGTATAGGATTTCAATGTCCACAATCGAGACGAGCTCTGCAACAGAATTACTGCCTGAGCTGGTCAGGTCCTAAAGGACATAGCTGCTCAACTGAGTCTGCAGCGGGTGGTGAGGGAACCAACAAGAGGGAAAAACATACTTGATCTCATTGTTATGAATTGACCAGCTGCAGATACATCTGTCCATGACAGTATCAGTACAAGCGACCATCACACATTCCTTTGGACACAAAGTCTTGCCTTAAAATTGAGAAAAACCTCCATTGTGTTGAGTGACACTATCACCGTTCTAAATGGGACAGACTTTGAAGATATGTAGGATCTCAAACTGGGTATCTCTGAGGCACTGTGGGACATCAACAGCAGTAGAACTGTACTCCAGCACAATCAGTAATCTCATGGGTTTGTAAATCCCGGTCTCACCCATCACAATGGACAGGAAAGGAGGGCTTGCCATGAGCAGCACCAGACAGACTTAAAACTGAAGTGCCAACCTGGTGAAGCTATCAAACGGAACTACCTGCATATCAAACAGCATCAGCAGCAAGCAACAGAGCTAAGTGATCCTACATCCAATGGAACAGATCGGAGCTCTGCAGTTCTGCCACACCCAGTTGTGAACGGTGATGGACAATTAAACAACTCACTGGAGGAAGCATCACAGATATCACTACCTTTACCGATGAAGGGGTCTCACACACCCATGCATCAGATAAGATGACAGCATTTGCAGCAATCTTCAGCCAGAAGTGCAAAGTGGGATGATCCATCTCAGCCTTCTCCAGTGGTTTCCAACATCACAGATGTGAGTTTTAAGCCAGTTCGATTCAGTTTGAATACCATCAAGAAATGCTGAAGTTGTGCAAAGGCTACGGGCCCCGCCAATATTCTGGCAATAATACTGATGGCTTGTGCTCCAGAACTTGCCACCCACCAAGCCACGTACCGCTCCAGCACTGGCATCTACCGACAATGTGGAACATTGCCCAGGGATGTTCAACACAAAAACACAGGGCAATCCAACCCAGGCAATTTCCCTCTGTCAGTCCACACTCGATCAGCAGTAAAGTGATGGAAGATGTCATCAACAGGGCTACCAAGCAGCAGCTGCTCAGCAACAGCCAGCTGAGTGACACTCATTTTCGGCTCCACCAGGGCCACTCAGCTCCCCGATTGTGGTACCGCCCTGATTCACAATCTGGCAACCAGCTGAATCCCAGAGGTGAGGTGAGTGTGATGGCTCAGTCCCACTCCAAGACCACTAATTCTAGCTGATTCCACCCTCCTCTCAGCTCATATACTGAAACTCTCATCCGTCGTGTGTTATCTCCAGACTTCGTTTTCCAAACATACTCCGGGCCAGCTTCCCACATTCAAACTCCCTGTAATCTCAAGAAAGTCTTTATCGCTGCTTGTTGATTCATCAAAAGGCTCCTAATTAAAGTCAACAGCATACAGCTATAGAGACGTACAGCAAGTAAACAGACCCTTCGGTTCAACCCGTCCATGCCGACCAGGTACCCCAATCCAATCTAGTCTCACATGCCAGCACCTGGCCAATATCGCTCAATTTAAAATTCTCACACTTGATTTAATTCCTGGCTGTGATAATCCCTATCTCCCTGCACCACACACACTTTGAGACGTTGACAACCCATTTTCTTTGAGACTCCCAACCATTTGTTAATTCATTACTTCACCTGTGTGGCTATTTCTACAGTTGCTGAAGCAGCATGGTCTGAAATTCACAGCCAAAACCTCACAGGTCTGCTTTCCATCTTTAAGACATCCCTCAAAACCTGCTTTTTGGCACCCTGACCTAATATCTCCATCTCTGGCCTTATGTCTAAAGTTCTCAATAGTATTTTTGTGAAATTATAAGTATGATAATAAAAATACGAACTGTTGTTGATTTGGACATTATTCATTCAGCAACAGTGATGATTTGAAAATAACCTATAATGCCACTTACCCAACCACACTGTGAGAGCACCTTGACCGCACAAACTGCAGCTGTACAAGAAAGTCAAACATCACCCTCTCCACAAGCAACAGGGCTTTGGCATTAATCACTGCTATCTGTGGAAGGAGAAACACAGTTGATGTTTCAGGGAGTGCAAAATGCATTACAGGGAATGAAAATGGTGCAGAATTTGATAGTCAGAAATGGAAGGAAAATACACTTGCTTGTTCGAAAAAATAATTCTTGACTGTCAAAAATATTCTAGAAAATAATCTGATAACAGAGCAGTACATGGTCAGGGGCTAGGCCGCAGTGAAAAACTAATTTACAAAGGGTCTATAAAAGTAACAATACAGTCGTAAACAGACCAAAAATACACCCATGGTTCGAGACTGAGGAAGCTAGATATTGATAAAGTGGTGATGAGGGAGCCCAGTGGTGAATCAGAGCAGTATTGGCTGCGATGATCCCAATGACTCTAAACTGGAGAAAGGCTGCACATGCGCCTGGCTGCACCTTGCCCCCTACAAAGATGGCGGCTCCGCACGTGTCCAGTGAATCGTTGTCCCGAATAAAGATGGCGGCGCTCACTCAGGCCTGCAGCCGCGCTGAGGCCATTCCTCATTTACTGTAAACACGGGACTGGGACGTTCAAATTTGTGTTTTCCGACGTGCACAATTTGTTTGTAAAACCTCTCCGCTCATAGCAACACAGTTTTTCTCCAGTTTCCCTGTTTATTTCTTTCCTTACCGTATCCTTTCTCTCCATAACTTCCCGAGCATTCATTACAGCGACTCTGCGCCGCGCACGAGGATGATCACATGGTTTAGTTTAGCTCCGCCTTTTATTCATGTTGATTGGTTGGAGGACCAACATCCCGCTAGGTCATCCAGCTCCGCCCACCGTCCTTTCATTGGTCCGGTGCTGACATCAATCACCCGGAGTCCCTTTGTTGGCGAGAACATGCGCAATGCGTCCTGCTTTAGCTGATATGTTGGGTCATGTGATGGGAGAGTTTACTGAGGGGAAGGATTCCCTTTGTCTGAGCTCTGCAGTAGATTTCCTTATTCATGGAGGGAATTGCCTTCCTACTCATGACTGTATAGCTGTGATTGATGAATCAATACCATCTGAACCAGTACATAAACACCACTTTTTCACAACATCTGAGATCTTTAGCACATTGTATCACGCTCTTCTTTGGAAACAAAAAAAACATGAAGTAGAGCCTCAAGGAATCGGAGCAGGAGTAATGCATTCATCGCCTTCAGCTTGTTCCCTCATTCTATCAGATCATGGCTTGGCCAACATAGACCTCAACACCTCTTTTATGCTTGATCCACATAGCCTTCAACTGCTCAATATTTCAAAAATCTATCTGCCCTCTTTTAAAATAATTTGAGATAGAATCATAGATTCCCTAATGTGTGGAAACAGGCCCTCCAGCCCAACAAGCCAGAACAACCCTCTGAAGAGTAACCCAACCATTCCCCTCCCACATTTAACTTTCACAATTGTTTGGGCGAGAAAATTCTAGCCATTCACTGAGAGAAAAAAAATCTTTACTTTTTCTAAAATGAATGTTCCCTTATGTAATGTCCCCTGATTTGAGACTTCACTAGTGCTAGATCTAGTCAACATCTACCCTTTCAAGCTCCTCAGAATCTTGTTTCCGTAAGATCACTCCTGCTTATCTATTCTTGATAGGTCAACCCTTTCGTCCTCGAAGCAGCTAAGTGAATCTTTTTTGAATGGTCTCCGATGTGGTTTATCCTTTATTGAATATGGGAGCTATCATTGTATACAGCACTGCAAGTGAGGACTCAGCAACAGCCAGTGTGCTTAACCAATCCCCAATCCATGCTAATACATTACCCCGATACCATGAGCTCCTAAATTGTGCAATTAACTTTTATGTAGCACCTTATCATTTGCATTTTTTAAATCCAAACACAGAACATCATTGGATTACCCTTTATCAGCCCTGCTTGTTATCTCCTCAATGAACTGTCGCAAATTTGTCAAATATAGTTTCTCTTTCACAAACCCCAGTCTATGTTTAATGATAAACTTTTCTAAATGTCCTGCAATTTCTTACTTTAATATTCAACTCTGTAGGTTCTTTCAGTAGATTTGCTAAGTATGATTCCCCTCTCTGAAATCCATGTGGACTCTGTCCAATCCTGTCACTGTTCAGTAAGAAACTTGATTGTACTCCAATATAGTTAGTAAATGTATCTGTATTTATTTTTAAAAATAGATTACTTATAAATGCTGGACCCATGCAATAATCAATGAATTTGTGACTCTGAATTTGGGTTATAATGTTTTTTTTCTGTTAATTCCTTTTCATACTGTGTTATGCAGACAGCACCGAATGATCACTCTTAATTGTGAGTAATTTTGAAAATAATATGTTTTAAAAATGACATCCCAAAATGCTGCCTCATTATTGTGCAAGGAGGATTTTGCATTCAATAATTTGCAGATAAAATTGAACAGCTTTTTGCTGCAATTTGGCCAGACTGAAGATTACACCAAAGTGGCAACTCTGCTCTCAAATTCTTACTTGACACTGCCCAAGGTGATACTGATGGGACTTTACTTTGCCATTCTTGTTCACCAGCTTTATTTCAGGTTTAATCCTATAATCATTCTAGAGCTTGTAATTTTAGACAACTTCTCTTTTAGGTACATATATAAATATCATACTGAAATGTTGCACTGAATGGTACCAAATCTGAAATTAGTCTCTAATCTGATAGTAACATGTTCTGACCCTTCTACGTATGTATTGGCATAAGTCTATGCCAGTTATTTTTCTGAAGCCTGTGTTTCCTGATGAAGGGCTTATGCCTGAAAGATTAACTCTCCTGCTTCTCGGATGCGGTCTGACTTGCTGTGCTTTTCCAGCATGACACTTTTCGATTCTGATGTCCAGCTTCTTTGGTCATCACTTTCTTCTTTGAGTAGATTAAACCAAGAATATTTTTTGTTGATCAAAGTCCAATAGGAACCAATTCATGAAATTCAGATATCTCACATTTACCTTAGCCTTCACATAGTTAAGACATTACTAAATTATTGTCAGTAATTGAAACCGTGCTGAAAAACTTGTGCAGTATCAGTGCCTCACCTTTAGCGTGTTCCCAGATATCGCGCAGCTGCAGTATTTTGTTTTGCACTCAGCTATATGTTGTTCTCACTTGTTTCTTTGTGAAAGATTACAAAACTAACTTGAATGAATGATTTCTTTAATCAATGTTGGGAGAAAAAAATGTCAGTATTTCAAGTGCTGATAAAGAAAAATAAACTGATAATCAGTAGAAAGGGTTTAAGATGGATATGGAACAAATGCTGGCAAATAGGACTAGATTAATTTTGGATATCTGATCAGCATGGACAAGTTGGACTGAAGGGTCTGATTGTGTGTTGTACAACTGTGACTTCATTCTCTCAATTATTCAAGACGTTAAATACTTCAAGGAGAAAAGGAGAATTTATGCAGAGAATGCACTTGAAATGATGATTGAGGTATATCAAACTCACATTGTTTCATGACCTTTTCCTCTGGGTTCTTTAATGAACAAACTTGTTTTGTTATCTGAATAACTATGTATCATGTGATTTGTTTTGCACAAAATATTTCATTATGATCTAGTGAACTATTAAGAAGTGTTCATTTTACAATTTAGGCAGCTTGATTATTAAGCAAGAAAAGGTTAGCGTTTTACTTCCATTGAATCATTGCTCTATAAAAGGTAACAAGCTTTATATCTGTTCTGGGCACTGAATACATGGAAGTCAATGCTGAAGGAAAAAATCCTCGTCAGTAATGTTCCCACATATGTGGAGTAATTGCTTCTGGTCACTCTTCAGGTTATAGAGGCTCGGAAAGAAATGAGTTGGCCAAAGTTAGCAACATCATTTGGATGGACTATGCTCATTGGGGAAACTTGCAGGATCTGTTGAAGGAACATGTGTTTCAGTGTGTATGCAATAAACCTGAACATTGTTTTTTTTTCACAGAGCTTGGGACCCGACTGTTTTTTAAATTTCCGAGCTTGCCAATTTATTGTTGGTAAATGCAGGTGACTTTATCAAAGCACATTTCACATGCCCCAGCTAGGAATTTGGTCCCAATTCTGTCAGTCCATCCATTCCTATGGATAACAGGTATTTTAAATGTGAGCACTCCATTTAACTATTTGAATTGAATACTTCAGTGGTTAAGTCCTCTTGGATTCTTAATTTCAAATTACTCAAATGTGATTTTTTTGTCTCCCCTGAATTTGCCAAGCACTGGGCAGTTCTGGAATATTCCAAATATTTACAATAGATGCATTCACACTATTGAAGGCAACCTGGCAGATTTAAATACCATTCGGGTAGTCACCAACAATGCATAAGTAACTTTTTAAATTGCTTACTGTACACCAACACAAGCCAAGTACTCCTGAAACCACATATTGTCTCCCAAGGATTCCCAAATCTCAACGGTGCATTCCAGATATGCTCACTATCACCATCTGGGAGCAGTCTCCCAAAGTGCTCCCAGAATTTAGAAAGCACACACACTGCCTTCCAAAACTAAATCTGCTGTCACAGGCTTCACTCTTATTGCATACAATGACATTTATTATCCAGTTCTTTAACGTGACATGATTTTATAAACAATTTGTAGAAGTGAATGGAAAGTGTGATGTTTGTTTGACCTTTGACTCTATGTATCAGACTGAACTGAACCTTTAGTAAGATATGGGATCTTTCCCACAAACTTTGTTTAAAAAAAACAAAGATTATTCTCTGAGATTTAAATGTTCAATCAGGTTTAATAAAAATCCTTCCAAAAATTGAGTTTGACTTCAGTTCCATTAAAGAGACATGCTCTCAGCCTTCAATTTTGTGACATGTGATCATTCTTTGGTAAAGGTGGCAGTGTGCAACACTGTAGGATGTTGTGCTGTAGTGCCTCATTGGGTTGATGAGCTTTATTACTGGTGTAACTCGGCTAATTTTCAGATGGAATGTTATTTTGAGTTAAATCTTGTTTTTAAACTGAGGCGTGCTTCTGTATCTCAAGTGTAGACACTATGCTCAGGTTTACAATGAACTTTTCACTTTTGCAGATTAGTATTTTCCAATCTGTTTTGTAAATAAAGTTCAATATAAAAAGCACAATGTTGGAGAACCACAGGTCCAGCAGCATCTCTGAGGGGAATAAAACATTGTAAGTTCAAAGTCTCATGACCTTTTGTCCTTTCAGATGAAGAGTCAGTGAAGTTGAAATGTAACATTTTTTCTCTTCACCGATGCCCTAAGAACTGCTAGGTTTCTCCAGCACTTTGTTTCTGGGGTTTAGATCTCCAACACCTGCAGTTTATTGTTTTATTATACATCCAATGGTTTGACTTGAGGAGCGAGAGGCAGCAACTGTGATCAACTAGGATAAAACTCCCCAACCATGGAAAAAAACACAGTTCTTTATACTTTGCAAAACACTACTGTAAATAAGAAATGCAATTAAGCTAAGTGCAAGAAGGCATACCACCTGCCTTGTCTCAAACTTGCTACTCACCTTTGAGGACTAATCTGTTAGAATTGTGTTTGCTCGCTTCCTTTGAGATCACAGTCCACAAATGTCCCAGTTCCAGTTCCTGGGCCAGGCCCAGTTACTACATTGCAATGGGGTGGGGAGCTTTGAGTCAGCCTGAAGTTTTTGTTAACAGCAACATTGCAGGTTGAAGTTGACGGTTTTAATTAATATTGTGTCATCAAACTTGGAGGAAATCCTTCCGAATGTATTGATTAACTGGACTGAGCCTGTTTACATGCAGCCCTGTTATTAGTGCTGTAATGTTCTAAGAATCACACAACACCAGGTTATAGTCCACTAGGTGTAATTGGAAGTACACTAGCTATCGAAGCGCCGCTCCTTCATCAGGTGATTGTGGAGGGCACAGTTCTAAGGCACAGAATGTATAGCAAAAATTTATAGTGTGATGTAACTGAAATTTTCCATTGAAAAATACCTTGATTGTCTGTTGAGATTTTCATCTGTTTGAATACCATGATAGTTTCATTTCTTTCATTTGTAAATCACAAAACCTTATTTTAAAAGTTGCATTCCTGACAACACTCAACACTCCCACCAAATCACTCAATGTATTAATCACTGCACAGTCTCAACAAAGGAATGAAACTTGGTGGACCACATTACATCTACCAATGCACTGAAAAATACAACACAATCCGCCCTCTTGACCCTGCAACTTCCGCCTCACTGTGGGCCAACAACAGCAGCAGAACTGTACTCCAGCCCAATCTGAAATCTCATGGCCTGGTATAACCCCCACTCAACCATTAACATCAAGCCAGGGGATCAACCCTAGTTCAATGGAGAGTTCCACAGGGCATGCCAGGAGCAATACCAAGCACACTGAAAAATGTGGTGCCAACCTGGTGAAGCTACCCAACCTGCATGCCAAACAGTGCAAGCAACACCAAATAGAACTATGTGATCCAACAACCAATGGATCAGATCTGAGTTCTGCCACACCTAGTCAGGAATGGTGATGGACAATTAACCAACTCACTGCAGGAAGCATCACAGATATCCCCACCCTTACTGATGGAGGGGTCTCACACATCCATGCATCAGACAAGACAACAGCATTTGCAGCAATCTTCTGCCAGCAGTGCCACGTGGATGAGCCCTCTACATTGGTCCCTGACATCACAGATGTGAATCAAATTGGTTCAAAACATATTTCAAATCAGATCAAGAAATGGAGAAGTAGTGTAAAGGCTGTCAGCCCTACCAACATTGTGGCAATAATACTGATGGCTGTGCTCCAGAAATTGCTGCCCACCAAGACAAGTACTGCTCCAGCACTGGCACCTACTGACATTGTGGAACATTTCCCAGGGATGTTCAACACAAAAACTCAGGACAGAGCCAACCCAGCCAATTTCCCTCCATCAGTCGACACTCGCTCAGCAGTGAAGTGATGGAAGGTGTCATCAACAGTGCTGTCACGCAGCTGCTCAGCAATAACCTTCTGTGACACCCAGTTTGGGTTCTGCCAGGGCCACTCAGCTCCTGATCTTGTTACAGACTTGATTCACAAACTGACAAACAGCTGAATTCCAGAGGTGAGGTGAGGGTGACAGCCCAATCCCACTCCAAGACCATTATTTCGACTTCAGTGATATCACCTGACCTCACCACAGTCTCAGCTCATTTACTGAAAATCTCATTCATTCATTCATTTTGTTAACTCTAGATTTCATTATCTAAACCCACTCCTGGCCAACATCCCACAATCACCCTCCCTATAATATCCAGAATATTGAAAACTGTACCGCCCAAGTGCTCACTTGTACCAGAGCTTGCTGATCCATCAAAAGGCTCCCATTTATAAGCAACAGCAATTTACTTTCACACACTTGACTTAATTCCTGGCTGTAATCATTCCAATCTTCATGCACCAGACACCCTTTCACATCACAATAACTCATTTCAGTTTAGACTCCCAATGATATATTTATTTTTGAGTTCAGCTGTGTGACTGTTTCTACAGATTCCAAGGCAACACGGTCTGGAATTCCCACCCTCTAAGATCTGATTTCTTCCCTTAAGTCATTCCTGAAAAATTGCTTATTTCGCAAAGGTTTGGTCACCGGACATAATATTCTCCATCTGTGGCCTTACGTCAAAAGTTCTCAATATTTTTGTGAAATTAAAAACGTGTTGATTTGTACAGATATCTTCTACTCTTCACTATCTCTGAGTGAATAATCTGTAATGTCTCCTACCCAACCACGTTGTGGGAGCACCTTCACCATACCAACTGCAGCAGTACAAGGAAGTCAAACATCACCTTCTCAACAGGCAACAGAGCTTTGGCCTTGATCACTGGTATCTGTGGAAGGAGAAGTACACATGTTTCAGAGAGTGCAGTATGAACTATAGGGAATGAAAATAGTGCAGAATTTGACTGTCAGAAATAGAAGGAAAATCCACTCACTTATTGGAAAAAAAGAACTCTTGACTGTCAAAGATATTGTGGAAAAAAATAACCTGATAATGGAGCATATGGTCAGGAGCCAGGCAGCAGTGGAAAATTCATTTACAAAAAGGTCTGTGAAGGTAATAGTAAAATACTACACATAGCAAAAATATACACGATAGACTGAGAAAGCTAGACAACAAACAACTGGACATCAAGGAGCCCAGAGATGAATCAGAGCAATATTCACTTTTATGATCCCACAATCAGAGATGTCTAGCACAGAAACAGACTCTTCGGTCCAACCCATCTATGCCAACAGATATTCTAACCTAATCTATTCCCATTTGCCAGCACTTGGCCAACATCACTCTGAACCCTTCCTATTCAAATGCCTTTGAAATGTTACAATTTTAGTTGTCCTTTAGGCTCCTTTTGAATTCCCCCCCTCCAACTCTAAACCTATATCTTCTAGTTCTGGGCTCCATCAACCCTTGTCTATTTACGCTATCCATGTCCCTCACAATTTTATAAACCTCTATAACATCACACCTCAGCCTATGACACTCCAGGGAAAATGACCCCAGCCTATTATGCCTCTCCCTGCAACTCAAATCCTCCAACCCTGGTCACATCCTTGAAAATCAATTCTCAAACCTTTCAAGTTTCAGTGCCTCCTTCTGATAGGAGGGAGACCAGAACTGCACACAATATTCCAAAAGTGACCCAACCAATGTCCTGTCCAGCTCCTTTATTCAATGTTCTGACCAATAAAGGGAAGCATACCAAATGCCTTCTTCACTGTCGTATCTACCTGCGACTCTATTTTCAAGGAAATATGAACCTACATTCCAAGGTCTCTTTGTTCAGCAAGATTTTCCAAGATCTTACAATTCAGTGTGTGAGTCCTGCTCTGATTTGCTTTTCTAAAATGCAGCACCTCACATTTATCTAAGTTAAACCCTATCTGCCACTCCCCAGCCCATTGTTCCATCCGATCAATATCCCATTGTACTCTGAGACAACCTTTATCACTGTCCACAATACCTCCAATTTTGGTGTCACCTGCAAACTTACTAACTGTACTTCCTCTATTCACATCCAAATCATTTAAATGAATGACAAAACAAATCCAGAAAAAAAATCCTTTTCTCTTGGTGTGAATATGCTCTGTGTAAATCCTGCCCTATGACTCTCTACCAGAGAGGGCTGCACATGCGTCCCGCTGAACTTTGCCCCCTACAAAGCTGGCGCCTGCACGTGTCCAGTGAATTGTTGCCCCGAATAAAGATGGCGGCGCTTACTCGTGTCAATCGCTGGATGAGGCATTTTCCCGTTTACTGCAAAAAAGTTTCAAATTTGTATTTTCCAATGTGCACTAAATGTCTATAAACCTTCTCAACCCAGACCAACACCATTTCCCTCCCGCTTCCTGCTGCTTATTTCTATCTTTACAAACAGCTCTCCGTCCACACATCCCGAAACGACCGCGAGGATGATCACGTGGTATAGTCTAGTCCCGCCCCTACATCACCCTGATTGGTCGGAGGACCAACTGCCCCGCCAGGTCCTCCAGCTCTGTCCCTGCCTTTCCATTGGTCCGCCGCTGACATCAATCACCTGGAGCCCATTGTTGGCTGGAGCATGCGGATTGCTTCGTGGCTTTTGTTGCTGTTCATGAGTTACAAGAGTTAAAAATGACAACACCATCTCAAAACCACCTGATGAAGAAGCAGCAAACCTAGTGCTTCCAAATAATCCTGCTGACCAATAGCCTAGTGTTGTGTGAATTTTAATTTTATCCATCCCAATCCAACATCAACACCTCCAAGTCACGAATGAGGGAGGATGTATAACAGAAGAAGAACTAGGAACAGTAGAAGGCCGTCCTGCCCTTCTAGTCTGCTCTGCCATTCAATAAGATCATGGCTGACCATTCCGTGGACACAGAACCATTTACCCACGTTCTCACCATGTCTATTAATTAATTACTTTTTAAAAAAAATCTAACCTAGCTTTAAAAACGTTTTCTGAACAGGCATCAACTACTTCCCTGGGCAATGAATTCCATAGAGGTCAAGAAGTTCCTTCTCAATTCAGTCTTAAATTTGCTGCCTCTAGTATTGTGGTGATGCCCTCTTGTCCTACCTTCACCTGTTAATGGAAACATCTCTCTACTTCTATTTTATCCATTCCATTCATTATTTTATATGTTTCAATTCTTCTGAATTCCAATGATTATAATCCCAATCTAATCAGTCTCTCTTAAGCCAACCCCCTCAACTCCGAAGTCAACCTAGTTAACATCCTCGGCACCCCCCTTTCGTGCCAGTACATCCTTTCTCAACGAAGGAGATAAAAACTACATGGAGTACTCCAGGTGTGGCCTCACCAGCACCCAATACAGCTGGAAAATAACCTCTGCTTTTAAACACAATCCCTTCAGGAATGAAGGACAAAATTCCATTTGTTTTCTGAATTGATTGTTGTACCTGGTGACCAACCTTCATGCAGAAGGATGCTCAGGTCCCTCTGAAGAGCAAATGATGCAACTTTATAACATTCAAGTATTTTTTTAAAATGTTACTACAAACAAAGAGTATAAACTTTATATTTACAAACGTTCTATTTCATTTGACAGACCATTACCCACTCACTCAATGTATCTATGTTCCACTGGAAAGTTTCACAGTCCTCCACTCACTTTGTTCCGCTAATTATCTTAGTGTCACATGCAAACTTTGACACCCTACATTTGGTTCCAACTCCAAATCATCTGTATCAATTGTAAATAATTGCAGTCCCAACACCGATCCCCGAGGCACACTACTTGTCAATGATTGCCAGCCAGAATAATACTTATTTATCCCCACACTTTGCTTTCTATTAGTCAACCAATCTTCTACCCCTTACACCATGCACCCTTATATTATGCAACAGCCTCTTGCACAGCACCTTGATGATGTTTTTTTTTTTAAATCCAGCTACACCACATCCACTGGCTCCTCGTTGTTCACCTTGCTTGAAATGTCTTCATAGAATTTCAAAAGATTGGTCAAGCATGACCTGCCCTTCATGAACCCATGCTGTGTCTGTACAATGGGACAATTTCTATCAAACGTCTGCCCGGCACAAAGATTTGCTGTCCATCAGGGCTCTGTGCATACTGTATAATGGCTGCTCCAACCTTGGCTATAGCTGCGTTGGTCATTGTTAGTGTCTGGAGTCCTTGCACTCCATCTGTACCATTGTTGGCCAGCTGAATTGCTCCCCCCTGTGTAATAGCAATGTATTGTCCGCTGCTCGTCTGATAGATGGGTGTCTGCATTGTCATTGTAGTAATGGTTGAGACAGACTCTTCTTCTGATTTCTCCTCATCGATTTCTTGGCACACTGGGGGGATCAGAAGAAAGTTCATTCAGGATTTTCCTGTATGAAGGCCGTTCTCGGTAGAATTTCTCTACATTTCTGAGAGTCAGTCATGCTATCCACAGATTCCTAGGAGTCCTCATTTTCAAGTATATTAGAAATCTGAACTGTCTGAAATTGAGGGGACTGTATGACTGAGGACTGAGCTGCTTGGATAACTCCTTGGAGTTAAACAGTCTGCCCATTCAGCAATTGCACTAAAGTTACTGCTGGACTTGTTGTTGATTGGATCCCAGGCATGGTTACCTGCATAGTCACATTATATATTAATGATCTTGATGAAGGGACTGGGGGCATTCTAACGATGTTTGCTGATGATACGAAGTTAGGTGGACAGGCAGGTCGTACTGAGGAAGTGGGAAGGCTGCAGAAGGATCTAGACAGTTTGGGAGAGGGGTCCAGGAAATGGCTGATGGAATTCAATGTGTGCAAACGCGAGGTCTTGCACTTTGGAAAAATGAATACAAGCATGGACTACTTTCTAAACGGTGAGAAAATTAATAAAGCCAAAATACAAAGGGATCTGGGAGTGCTAGTCGAGGATTCTCTAAAAGTAAACATGCAGGTTGAAACCGTGATTAAGAAAGCGAATGCGATGTTGTCATTTACCTCAAGAAGGTTGGAATATAAAAACAGCGATGTGCTGCTGAGACTTTAAAATGCTCTGATTAGGCCCATTTGGAATACTGTGTCCAGTTTTGGTCCCCACACCTCAGGAGGGACATGCTGGCACTGGAGCGTGTCCAGCGGATATTCCAACGGATGATCCCTGGAATAGTAGGTCTAACATACGAGGAATGGTTGAGGATCCTGGGATTATATTCATTGGCGTTTAGAAGGTTAAGAGGAGATCTAATAGAAACTTACAAGAGAATACATGGCTTGGAAAGGGTGGACTCTAGGAAATTGTTTCCGTTAGGCGAGGAGACTAGGACCGGTGGGCACAGCCTTTGAATTAGAATGGATCAATCAGAACAGAAATGCAGAAACATTTCTTCAGCCAGAGAGTGGTGGGCCTGTGGAAGTCATTGCCACGGAGTGCAGTGGCGGTTCGGACGCCAAATGTCTTCAAGGCAGAGATTGATAAATTCTTGATGTCACAAGGAATTAAGGACGACGGGGAGAATGCGGGTAAGTGAAGTTGAAATGCCCATCATCCATGATTAAATGGCGGAGTGGACTCGATGGGCCGAATAGCCTTACTTCCACTCCTATGTCTTATGGTCTTATAGTTTAATTTGATCACTTTCCTCAGATACCCATTGCCGAGTATGCCTTTTCATACAGTTCTTCCTTTTCACTGGAATAGACTTTTGTAAAATGTCTTTGAAAATCTTCCACTGCTCATCAACTTCCCACCATAAAATTTTTGTTTCCAGTCTACTTTATCCAGATTCTCTCTCATTCTATTGTAGTTCCCAGTGTTCAAGCACAGGACCCAGTTATTAGATTTTATCTTCACACTCTCCATATGTATTCTAATTCAACCCTACGGTGATCGCTTCTTCCCAGGGGATCCCTAATTCTGAAGTCATTGATTATTCCTGCCTCATTGTTCAGGGCCAGGTCTTGGATAGCTTGCTCCCTTGTCAGTTCCATTTCATACTGTTCAAGAAAACTATCATGAATACACTTAATGAACTCCTCAAGGCTACCTTGACTGAGTTGGTTTGAGCTGAAAATATGTTGCTAGAAAAGCGCAGCAGGTCAGGTTTGACCTGATTTGACCAATCTACATTAGTTTAAAATCACCCACGATAATAGCTGTACCATTTGTACAGGCATTAGTTATGAATTTGTTTATTACCTATGCCTATTTGGTGGCCTATACACTACGCCTATCAGTGACTTTCTTGTTAGAATTTTGACTGCATCATTCCTGTATGGCAATAACAACAACTACTTGCATTGTATGGAACTTTCACAATGGCAAATCTCCTAAGGTGCTTCATGGATGATCAAAACGTTGATAAAAGAGAATGATTTTAAAATACATCTTAAAAGGAGGATAGAGAAGTTTAGGGAGGCTATTCCACAGACTTCTGCTCTTGACAGCTCCAACTGTGGAGTGATGCAGGTGGGGTGGGTTGGAAAGGGAACGGGCAAAGGGGAAATGGAAGAGTGCAAGCAGTGCATAAAGTCTTAAGGACAGAGGAGGTTCCAAACTCAGTTTGTCTATCATAAAGAGTATGGCTGCCTCATGGTCTTTGAAGCACTGCAACAGGTCCATGCATGTCATGACTATAGTGCTAAAAGAGATTTCTGCTGTCTTAAACAGAGTGACGGATCTTGTATTGTGGGCTTATGAAATGTCACTGATCTCTACCAAACATATACGAGGTAGAGTCAGGGCAATAATAAGATGCTGCAACAGAAGGGGAACAGGTAACTCCATACAAAACCCTACTCCTTCTCACCTATTTTCACCTCCAAAACTGAGGGAGTTCCAGAAAACTACCTTTATATCCCACCACAACCCTTTATCCCACAATCGTGGTATATGGCTGTGCACAAGGAAGAGTGGAACAGACTGTATTGGGACGCTGAAACACTTGGTAAAGACTAAAATCATATGAGTATTGAGAGCCCCACCACATTGTATGCGTTTCCTATTGTTTTTACTCGGTTCCTGACTTCCCTTGTTTTCCCTCATGAACCTGTTCAAAGTTGCTTTTACACACACCTGCACCATCTGTGAATTGAACCCAGACCTCTCGGTCCAAGATTGGGGATATTTTCACAGCATCACAAGGCATCGACTCCAACTTCCCTTCTCCCTTAATGTTTCTGTTGCTTAGCTGCTGAGTCGCGCCTCAATCAACACTGCAATTGGGAGGAAGCGGCGGAACTGGAGGACAGAGCAGCGTCCGGTCCTCCAACCAGAGTGAGTGAGGAGCGGGACCAATGCATTCTCGGGAGTGAACACTTCAGGATTGGTCAGAAAGTAAACTGTTTTGCAGGATTGATCATTCTCACGACATCGTGGAGCATTATCCCCTCTCATTAAAAAATGTGAGGTTTTAAAGAAATCGTTGAGATGGAAATCTGACAATGTACACATTTCCAATCGATTTACACAACTCGAGTAACAAACTTCTTTTCAAACTCCCAGAATGATTGTAAATTTACTTACCTGGCTGGTATGGTTAAGTTGGACCGAGAAATCTATTTGTATATGAACCATCTCAATGACTGTAACACGACAGAGCAATTGTTAATGTCTAATATTTCTCCCGTGATTCTGTGCAGGTATGAATATTCTCTATGAACTCACTGATAACCTCCGACGCACGCGCAGTTTGGTTTCTATGAAGGGCATGCGCAGTGTCACATTAACCAGGATACAGCGAGACGTGGAGCAGCTTTCTCCGGGTGCGGCTACGATCGGCTTCAGAGAGCGGCGTGTGGGAGACTCACTGGGAGAAAGGAGCATAGAGAATTCACAAGAAGCGGATAGCTGAAAAAACCCGAAAAAGACCCTCAAGGCCCTGATAAGGAGGTGGTGGTCTCTGTCGGGAAAGCGGCCCAGGGTCACGGCCGCCATACGTTTTAGGGAAAAGGGAGTGCGGGCCTCAGAGTCGCCATCTTGAGAAGGTCAATGTGCAGGAGGGCGGGGCTATCGGGGTCTAGGACAATAGGAGGAAAGACACACCTTAGATTACTTCACTAAAGTCATGAATGCACCCGGTGGATTTTTCTTAACATCCGCAATTGTTTAATACTCACTTACAGGTTTTTAATTACATCTTTTTTGAAGCATTTAATTCACATTCAATCATTTGCAATTGTGGGATTTGAACCTGTGTCCAGAGCACATTTGCTGAGTTTCTGGATAAATTGTCTCACATAATGCCACTAGGCTATCACTTCGCCTGCTCATAGGTTGCACATCGCAGTGCAACATCAATCAAAACCCTTTCTTCCTGCACAATTGTTTGATCTTGCACTCTGGTGATATCACTCAGCCTTTCTCCATGTGGTATCCCTCACTGTGTGGGTCTAATTGTTGCCTCTGTCAGTGTCCCTCGCTCTTGCAGCTACTCCAGATCCTGAGCAAACAGAATTCTCCACTCCAGATAGACGATGGAGACTGGGATGTTCCAGATTTCTGTGGGACTCAGTGCCATTTGACATGTGTAGCCCTCACTGCATCAGTCTAATTTCCCATTTTGTTTATCTGTCTGTAGGTACTCAGGAAGGTCCTGACCTAATAGACTTCCCAGCTGCTGGGTGTCTCATCCATCCCTCATTGAAGATGTTTTGTCAGCCAGAGAGACACAGGGCAGGGAGAACTGGAGCCTTCAATAAATCCTGCAGCGAGGTAAGATCACTCACAGTGCACAGAGCAATGAGAGGGCTCCAAACATCAGCTAACAGGACATGACATAGCTATAGTGCTGGAGAGGGAGCACAATATAGACACACCCCAGGTTCGATCACCGCCTTTACTGCAAGTTTTGTTGTACTAAGACAACATCGGGAGTGTCACAGTTATCAATCCATGCTTGTGCTGTCTTAGTGAGCATCAGTACAAAAGAGGGGAAAGCAGGCCTTCCACGAGAGGGTGGAAATGCTGTCTGAGAATGTTACATTCTGTGTTCCCTCTCCCACACTGTATCTATGGCTTGTCTTGTGGATCAGTGCCTTCAATCATTCTAATGCTAAAAACAGTTCCTATCTCTGTACTTTCCTCCCCTCTCACCAATCACTTCATACTTTTGAACCTGCTCCAGTCCAGACGACCATCCATATCTCTCTAACTTACTTCAGTCTCGACAACATGCCTTATCACGATAGTCCACTCCCCCAATAAGCCAAGACTTAGGGTCTGTTTCTGTGCTGCATGACTCTCTGGTCGAAGTCATCAATGCTGACCAGGTTTCCTGAACTGAATGAGTTGCATTTCCCTGCGTTTGGCCCATGGCCCTTCAAACCTTCTCCCCTCCATGTTCCTGCCCAAATGTCTTTTCCATATTGTAATTGTTCTTGTTTCTCCCATGTGCCACTGGCAGTCCATTCCGTATATGAACCGTCCTCTGTGGAAAATGTTGCCCCTCAGCTCCCTAAATAAATCTTTGCTCTCGGTCACTCCTCCGGCCTTACCCATTCTGCTGTGGGACACAACCCCTCCCCAACATAGACTCCCCTCGGACATTACCCATCCTGCTGTGGGACACAATACCGCTCCAGTACTGAATCCTTCGGGCCTTACCCATCCTGAAGTGGGACACAACCCCTCCCAGGTACAGACTCCCCTGGGACATACCCATCCTGCTGTGGGACACATCCTCTCCCCGGTGCAGACTGCCCTTTAGGCCTTAACCATCCTGAAGTGGGACACAATCCCTCAACTTTACAGATGGCCCTCGGGCCTTACCCACTCTGCTGTGGGACTGAACTCCTCCCCGGTACAGGCTCCCCTTAGGCTTTACCCATCCTTCTGTGGGACTGAACTCCTCCCTGGTAAAGTCTAATCTTGAGCCTTGCCCACCCTGCTGTTGGACACAACCCCACTTGGGTACAGTTTTCCCTCTGGCCTTACCCATCCTGCTGTGCAACACATTCCATCCCCAGTACAGACTGTCCTCAGGCCTTGCCCATCTTGCTGTGGGACCGAACTCCTCCCCGGTACAGTCTACCCTTGAGCCTTACCCATCCTACTTTGGGACGCATACCCTCCCCGGTACAGATTACTCTCTGGCCTTAACCATCCTGCTGTGTGTCACAACCCCTCCCTGGTGCAGACTCCCCTCTGGCCTTACCCATCCTGCTGTGGGACACATCCCCTCCGAGGTACAGACTCCCCTCAGGCCTTAACCGTCTGGCTGTGGGACACAACCCCTCCCCAGTATAGTCTACCCTTGAGCCTTACCTGTCCTGCTTTGGGTCGCATACCCTCCCTGGTACAGAGTACTCTCGGGCCTCACCCTTCCAGCCGTGGGACACAACCCCTCCCCGGTAAAGTCTCCCCTTGGGTCTTACCCATCCTGCTGTGGGACAAGCCACTCCCCGGTATAGACTCCCCTCGTGTCTTACCCATCCTGTTGTGGGACACATCCCCTCCGAGGTGCAGACTCTCCTCGGGCCTTAACCGTCTGGCTGTGGGACACAACCCCTCCCCGGTACAGTCTACCCTTGAGCCTTACCTGTCCTGCTTTGGGTCGCATACCCTCCCTGGTACAGAGTACCCTCGGGCCTCACCCTTCCTGCCGTGGGACACAACCCCTCCCCGGTACAGACTCTTGACTGGCCTTAACGATCCTGTTGTGGGGCACAACCCCTGCCGGGTACAGACTCCCCTCGGGCCTTACCCATCCTGCTGTGGGACACAACCCCTGCCCGGTACAGACTCCCCTCGGGCCTTACCCATCCTGCTGTGGGACGCAACCACTGCCCGGTACAGACTCCCCTCGGGCCTTACCCATCCTGCTGTGGGACGCAACCACTGCCCGGTACACAGTCCCCTTAGGCCTTACCCATCCTGCTGTGGGACACAACCCCTGCCCGGTACAGACTCCCCTCGGGCCTTACCCATCCTGCTGTGGGACACAACCACTGCCCGGTACAGACTCCCCTCGGGCCTTAACCATCCTGCTGTGGGACACAACCACTGCCCGGTACAGACTCCCCTCGGGCCTTATCCATCCTGCTGTGGGACACAACCCCTGCCCGGTACAGAGTCCCCTCAGGCCTTACCCATCCTGCTGTGGGACACAGCCTCTCCCTGGTACAGACTCCCCTCGGGCTTTACCCATCCTGCTGTGGGCACAACCACTGCCCGGTACAGACTCGCCTCGGGCCTTACCCATCCTGCTGTGGGACACAACCACTGCCCGATACAGACTCCCCTCGGGCCTTACCCATCCTGCTGTGGGACAGGTTGACAATTGTATTGAATAGTATCCCTCCAGTGTGGAAACAGGCCCTTAGTCTAGCAGTACACACCGACCCTCGATACATTCCCTGCTCAAAATAGCTTCAAACTACATAGAAACAATGATCACTGAATTGGTTAAAAACTCTGCAGTTACATCGGGCAGTTTAAAAGTTTCGCTGTATTGGTGATATGTCCCTTTTCTTCAAAAAGGTAACATTTTTATTAAAGCAGCAGATGTTCATTGTGAGAGTGTCTCTGTTAAACTAGAATCTGTTCTGTTCTCTGTGTAACAGGCTGTTGTTGTGTGCGATGGACTGTCACTAACAGTGTAATTGACCTGTGAGTCCTTGATCAGGTTTCCTTTGTCTGTAAATCTAATGATCAGTGAACTATGCATCTGCTCTTCTTAGCGTAAACAAAGAATCATTTCTCAACGAAAAAACGGCACATCACAAAGCTATTTCATGGATTTCTGGCACACACCACCGACCAGTGTATCTGGTAAGTTTGTTTCCTGAATAATTCTGAACTCGATCTGTAACTCTGAAAGTATCTGCATTGCTTGTCAGTTGTTTGAGAATTCAGCCTCTTTGCTCTGAGCTGTTGTGATGCAGTCGGTGGCTTCATTCTGCCTCTGTGAAGTTTATTTTCTCCGTCTGCTGTGATTCTGAGAGATTCCTTTCTGCAGGTTAGAATATTCAGTGACTGAACTTTGAATGATTTTGACTCCAACAGAGCCTTGTTTTCAGCTCATTATTCACTTTCCATTTCCTGGTTGTGTTGAATGTTACAGAAACAGGCTCTGAGCAATGTTTCCATTCACTTGTATTGGATTAATTGACAGCCACGTGGTGAGTCAGTTTCAGACTGATGGATCAGTTTCTCTGTCCTATTAGATGGTGGCCACTTGCGCAGTTTCCGATGGCTCACTTCATTGTCAGTCCATCAGCTGCTGAAACTCTCCATCCAGCATTTGTTCCCTCTCACCATGACTACTCCAATACAGTCCCAGCATGTCTTCCACATTCTACCTTCATATACTCATGATCACCTCAGATTCTACTGTCAGTATCCTTACAGCAAGTCACGTACGTCATCCACCTCCATTTCACGTTGCTCTAGATTATATTCAGTCCAAATATAATTTCAGAATTCCATTCATTGCATTTAAAAACACCCATGATCTTGTCCTGTCCAAGCATCCAGGTTCCATCAGGTAGTGGGTGTCCGCGTTGTTGGGTTGGAGCAACAGCAGGACAGTGAGGATCGTACAGGGGACAAAGATGGGGATGGATGCGGGATGGTTAAGGAGAGAGAGCTGGTGTATTGTTGGGGATAGCTTCTCAGGGGAGGAGCACAGCGGTAGCCAGGTCTATAGCACCACAACTCAATGGCCTGAGTTATCAGGAGAGGTTGGACAAGCTGGGACATTTTTCTTCAGAGCACAGGAGACATAAGGGAGATCTTATAGAAATGTATATGATCATGAGAGGCATGGATAGGGTGAATGCATTCAGTCTTTTTCCCAGGGTTGAAGAATTGAGGACTAGAGGGCATCAGTTAAAGGTTAGAGGGGAAAGAATAAAAGGGAACGTTAACAGCAACTTTTTACACAGATGCTGATTCTCATACGGAATGAGCTGTCAGTGGAAGTGGCCGAGGCAGGTCCATTAACAATATTTAAAAAGCATTTGGACAAATACATGGATAGGAAAGGATTAGAAGGATATGGGGAATGGGCAGGGAAATGGGGTGGCCATAGATGGACATTATGGTTGCCAGGGATCAGTCTGGCCCTTAGGGCCTCTCTCTGTGCTGTAGGACTCTATGACTCTATAACTGACTCTGCTGTAGAACAAGGTCGGGCAAAATCCAAGGGAACGAAAATGGGAGGAGAGGCACTAGTTGGGGGCATAGACAGGTGTTACTGTGGCTGCGTCCGAGACTCCAGGATGGGGTGTTGTATCCATGATGCCTAGGTCAAGGACATCTCTGAGCATCTGCTTGAAATTCTGAATTGGGAGAATGGGAGGCCAGAGGTCATGGTGCACATTGCTACCAACGACATGGGTAGAAAGAGGGATGAGATCCTGAGGAGTAAGCACAGGAAGTAGGGAACGACTCAAAAGCAGGACCTTGAGGATAGTGATCATTACGTTACCACCAGTCCCATGTGCTTGTGACACAAGGAATTGAACGATAGCAGAGATGAATGCATGGCTGAAGAGCTGGTACAGGGGAAAGAGTTTCAGGATCTTGAATCATTGGGACCTCTTCTGGAGCAGGGGTGACCTGAACTAGAGGGGAACCAATATCCTCACAGGGAGGCTCGCTCCTGCTACAAGGGAAGGGTTTAACCTAGAATGGCAAGGTCCTCGGAATCACAGCAGCAGGGCAGCACTTGGGGGGGGTGGGGGGGGGGGGGGGGGGGGGGTGGGAGGAAGGTCGGAAGATGTATACAAGTCAATCAGAAAGGAAATACAGAGAAATGAACACCATAGTTCGAATGGGCTGATTGTGTTAATTTCAACAAGGCGCAACATAGCTAAGGTAGTTAAGCTCAGATCTGATATTGTGGCCATTCCAGAAATTTGTTTCGGAGAAGGATAGGACTGGCTGCTCAATGTTCCAGGTTTCATTGTTTCAGATGAGATGGACAGGAGGGTAAAAGAGGTGGAGGAGTTGGATTACCAATCGGGTGAATGTTACATCTGCACTCAGGACATACTGGAGGGGCTCGCCCACTGAGGCAATGTGGATAAGAAGAATGCAGTTGATGGGATTATACTATAGGACCCTCAATCTGCCAACGATACCTCGAGGTACAAATATCTCGGCAGATTATGAAAGGAGACAATAACTAGAGTTATCAAAGTGATTTTAACTTCCCCACCATTTGCTGGCACTACTTTAGAGCAAGAGGCTAAAACGGTGCAGAGTTGAAGTGTATTCAAGAGGGTTTCTTGAAATAGTAATGTAAAGGAGGGGGAGGGGCCATAGTGAACCTTATATTGCTGAATGAGCCTGGCCAGGTGACTGACCTTTCAGTGGGAGACCATTTTGGAAACAGTGATCGCAATTTTTTTTTAAGGCAGCTACGAATAAATGTGATGTTTCTAAATTGTGGGATTGCAAATGATGTCAGTATTAGGCAGGAGCTAGGGAGTCTTAATTGGGAGGAGCTGTCATCAGACAATGCCACATTGGGCACGTGGGAGATAGGTCAAGGTTTGCTGATCGGAGTTTACGACCAGCATGTTCCAGTAAGGAGGAGGGATATTGCTGGTAATGTAAGGGCCCCTTGGATAACAAGGGAGGCTGGGAATTTAGTCAAAAGGGGAAACAAAACAAGCTATGCAAGGTTTGAGAAGCTAGAATTGGACATGGCATGTGAGGAATGTAAAAAACCAAAAGCTGGAAGGAGCCTGAACAGGGAATGAGCAGAGCAAGGAGGGGCATGCCCTTCGCAAGTAGGGTTAAAGTGAATCCCAAATCGTTCTGGAGATAATTACCCACAAGAGGATGTGAACATGGATCGTTACAGCGCAGTCCAGGCCTTTTGGCCCTCAATGTTGCTCCGACCTGTGAAAATAATCTGACGCCTATCTAACCTGCACCCTTCCAATATTACCCATATGTATGTCCAATGCCCATTAAAATGCCCTTTGCGTCGGCGATTCTACTACTGTTGCAGGCAATTAAGTCACCTCTCGACCTTCTTCTCTCCAACTAAAACAGCCTCCATTCCCTCAGCCTTTCCTCTTAAGACCTTCCTTTCATACCAGGCAATATCCCAGTAAATCTGCTCTGTACCCTTTCCACAGCTTCCACATAACTAGGAAAGAGGTCGGGCCAGTCAAGACTAAAGGAAGGAACTTGTGCTTGAAGTCAGTGGAAGTGGACGAGATCCTAAATAATCACTTTGCATCGGCATTCACCCAGGAAAAGGAAATAGAGGATAATGAGATTTGTGTGGAGCATGCTAATGTGCTTGGGCATTTTTGAGGTCGAAAAGAAGCGTTAGATTTCTTGAAGAGCATTAAAGTGGATTAATCCCGAGGACCCGATGGTAGCTACCCCAGGTTATTTGAGAAAGGCAAGACAGGAGATTTTTGGGGTCTTGGCCATGATTTTTGAATCCTCACTAGCCACTGGAAAGGTCGCAAAGGACTGGTGAGTAGCTTATGGTTTTCCTCTCTTCAAGAAGGGAAATACGGACAATCCAGGAAATTATAGCCTGGTGAGTCTCACCTCTGTGGTTGGGAAGCTTTGGACAGAATTCTTATGGATAGGATTTATGCGCATTTGGTAAAGAATGACCTAATTAGGGACAGTCAGCGCAGCGCCATGAGATGCACAAGGTTGCTGGTCAAAATGTTTTACCCAGAGTTGAAATATCTTTACGAGAGAATGTGCATTTAAGGTGAGGGGGTGGGGCTCAAAGGAGATGTGAGGGGTAATATGTTTTCCACAGAGAGTGGTCGGAATCTGGAACATGCTGCCAGGGATGGTGGAGGAGAAAGATGTGAGAGGGGTGTCTAAAGGGTTTTAGGGTAAGCATGTGAATATGCAAGGATATAGAACAAAGATAGGCAGAAAGGATGAGTTGAATTTGGTGTCACATTCAGCACAACATTCTGGGCTGAAGGGCTGTTCTTTGTTGTGTTTCTTTTGTTACAACATGACGGTGACCCCCTCTGTTAATTAAACCAAACACCCAGAAAAGTTCACCTCCCCACATAATCTGTTAAAGTCTGAGTGACAGAAAACTATTTAAAGAAAATATCATCAACTTATTTTTAACTCGAAAAGTGAATATTAAACAACTATTCATAAATCTAAGCTCTCCCTTTCTCTTCACTGCTTATTATCTGCCTCCAGCTCTATAACTATACGCTATTTCAATCAGACACTTGTTAAAATTACATCAATTTAATTTCAAACCCACACAGTGAATCGTGAATTTTGTGTCTTTCTGCTTCTGGTGGAGGATCTCCCTGGGTCATCGTCGTCTTCTTTTACTCTGAGTATGTTTCCTATGAAAAGGTATCCTTTGATTGAGAGACTTTCCTAATTTATTGGCGAGGAAGATGTTAACTCTCCCAGACAGCAGTTACTCTCTGACCAGTTTTTAAAATGTCTCCATTTTAATTGCCCCCATTAGATCATCTCATTGGCTTGATGCTGGCAAAACAATAAATTCAAACTCGATTGGGTTTTAGAATCTTGGGGTATAATTTAAACTGATAGGTTAAATTTGAATTTTGTCAAAACAGCAACCAACTCAGGTCTATATTTCACAGCCAAATGTTACATTTGTTTGCTTTCCCAGTACACTCAGGGATTGCTAGCTAGTCATATACGGTACACAGGTAGTTGTAAGCTCTCAGTTCAGAAGATTGTTCTCTCCCTCTTAAAGATACAGTACACACCTTCAACTTTATAACACTTTGAGCATTATCTTATCAGCAAGTTCATTTATTAAAGTGACAAGCAGCAGATTGTTTACATGACCTTTTTGGCGTAATATTTAAATTTCAACATAAAACAATGGCTTGTGTTTGTGAGAGGATCATGTTGCTGTGTGCAACAGACTGTCACTAATAAGATTATGCTCCCGATAATGCAGATTTCCTTTGTTTCTAAATTCTGCACGAAGTGATGTAAACACCTGGAAAGGGGTTTGGTTTTCCAATGTGATTTCCATCAATGCACTTAGTGGAACCTCAGGTAAACAGATGGACCCAGATGGGTGCAAATTTATTTTCTTCCCTGAAGGAAGCACACGCTGCCATCAGTGTTTGTAACAGAAGGGCACTGACTCATTCCTAGGACTGGAGGTTGTTTACAAAGAGGGACTAAGTGGGTGAGTACTGCATGTGAATAAGAAGTGTTTTCATTGAACTGGACATTATTACCAAAGAGATTGGCAGGGTTGATGTTGGCAGCTGTCTCTGCTGATAGGAATCTACAATGGGTCACAGTCTCAGGACTGGAGAGCAGCCTGAGTGACTGAGATAAGGAGAAATGACTTCACTCAAACACCTGGGAATCTGTGTTCATTTCCACCTCAAGAACGGAATCACTGACTACATTCCAGAGATAATTTGCAATGTTTGCGATGCGAAGTGGATCAAAAGATGTTGCAGAAACTGGGTGAGTTCTGGAAAGTTAACGATGATGTTACTAAAATGAACACAACTGCTGTGGCTGCTGGAAATTTGAAACAGACTGGCCGCAACTGTAGAGAGAGAGAAGCAGAGTTAATGTTTTGCATTTGATGTAACTTTTAAGCAGAACAAAGAATGTTATTAGCTGTGCTCAGACTCCTGGGTCTAAATGGTATCGTTCTGTCCATGTGGTTGAAGTTTTTTTGGAGAAACAATCCCCTCATTTGCTTGACTGTGGCACTGTGATTGCGATATTGAAACAGCAATGACTCTTTCTGGGTCTCATTGATGTCTGGGTGTAAATTAGGGTCCGTTGTTCATCGCTGACTCTGTAGGCAGTTCTGATACATGGGAATATTCAATTTAAAATGTTGATCTTTCAAAACAGGAAGATTTTTCCCAGACAGGGAATCAGACGTCCATTACTGATCCTCACTAACCATGACAGGGCTCAAACCGAGGGATTTATTTTTGTGACTGACAGAGTCAGATGTGGTCTACAGTAGCTCACACAGTCCTGTCCTTCCACACATCCCGGCTTCTGGACTCTGAATCAGAGGATCTTGATGAAGAAACCCTACCAACAGATGGGACATTCCAAGAGATACCCAATATCCACATTTTCCCTCAGGAGGAGTCCCTGAAAGGCTGTCTGTCAGGATCAGAACGGATATTTCTTTAATATTTACTCAGTTAATTGTTAGGACAGAGAGATTCACTGGAGGCCCAGATTGTCAGCTTGAAGAGTAGTCACTGCTTTGATGTAGGAAATGGAAGGGTATCATTTGGATTGTTCATTTCACCCATTTGTAGAGGGGGCTACAACTTTCATTGTGAGTGGGAGCTTGACAGAAGCTGATTTAGCGTGGTTGTGGGGATGATTGTACAAACTTTCAGGAACGGGTTAATACACCAGAGGAATGTGTCAGTATTTAGAGGGGGCTCCGAGAGGGATGGGCAGGAGGAATGTGTCAATGTTTACAGGGGGCTTCGAGAGGGGTGGGGGGAATGTGTCAGTGTTTACAGGGGGCTCCGAGTGGGGTGGGGGGGAAATGTGTTCGTGTTTACAGGGGACTCTGAGGGGTGTTGGGGGAATGTGTCAGTGTTTACAGGGTGCTCCGAGGAGGGTGGGGGGCAATATGTTAGTATTTAGAGGGGGATCCGAGGGGGGTGGGCAGGGGGAATGTGTCAGTGTTTACAGGGGGTTCCGAGGGGGGTTGGGGGAATGTGTCCGTGTTTACAGGGGGCTCCGAGAGGGTTGGGGGGAATGTGTCAGTGTTTACAGGGGGCTCTGAGGCGCTGGGGGGAATGTACCTCTATTTACAGGGGGCTCACGTCCCCTCACCCACCCCCAACACTGTCCAAACTCGCTCCCATCAACCCCATCCGAAACCGTTCCCCCCCACCCTGACCGACACCATTCTTCCCCAACCCCGTGCAACACCGTTCCCTCCCCAACCCCGTCGTCCCCAACCCCGTGCGACGCCGTACCCCCCCCCACCCCCTGCAATGCCGCCCCCCAACCCCGTCCCTGCATTGCCGTCCCCCCAACCCCGTGCAACGCCGCCCCCCACCCCGTGCAACCCCGTCGCCCCCAACCACATGCAACGCCGTTCCCTCCCCAACCCCGTCGCCCCCAACCCCGAGAAACGCCGTTTCCCCCAACCCCGTGCAACGTCGTCCCCCCAACCCAGTGCAACGCCGTCCCCCCCACCCCGTGCAACGCCGTCCCCCCCAACCCCGAGCAACGCCGTCCCCCCCCACCCCGTGCAACGCCGTTCCCTCCCAACCCCGTGCAACGCCGTTCCCTCCCAACCCCGTGCAACGCCGTTCCCCCCAACCCCGTGCAACGCCGTCCCCTCCAACCCCGTGCAACGCCGTCCCCCCAACCCCGTCCCTGCATCCCCGTCCCCCCAACCCCATGCAACGCCGTTCCCTCCCAACCCCGTGCAACGCCGTCCCCCCAACCCCGTCCCTGCATCCCCGTCCCCCCAACCCCGTGCAACGCCGTTTCCCCCAACCCCGTGCAACGCCGTCACCCCAACCCCGTGCAACGCCATCACCCCCAACCTCGTCCCTGCATCCCCATCCCCCCAACCCCGTGCAATGCCGTTCCCCCAAACCCCGTGCAACGCCGTTCCCCCCAACCCTGTGCAACGCCGTTCCCTCCCAATCCCGTGCAACGCCGTTCCCTCCAATCCCGTGCAACGCCGTTCCCCCCAACCCCGTGCAACGCCGTTCCCCCCAACCCCGTGCAACGCCGTTCCCCCCAACCCCGTGCAACGCCGTTCCCCCCAACCCCGTGCAACGCCGTTCCCCCCAACCCCGTGCAACGCCGTTCCCCCCAAACCCGTGCAACGCCGTTCCCCCCAACCCCGTGCAACGCCGTTCCCCCCAACCCCGTGCAACGCCGTTCCCCCCAACCCCGTCCCTGCATCCCCGTCCCCCCAACCCCGTGCAACGCCGATCCCCCCAACCCCGTGCAACGCCGATCCCCCCAACCCCGTGCAACGCTGTTCCCCCAACCCCGTGCAACGCCGATCCCCCCAACCCCGTGCAACGCCGATCCCCCCAACCCCGTGCAACGCCGATCCCCCCAACCCCGTGCAACGCCGATCCCCCCAACCCCGTGCAACGCCGCCCCCCCAACCCCGTGCAACGCCGTTCCCCCAACCCTGCAACGCCGTTTCTCCCAACGCTGCGCAATGCCGTCCCCCAACCCCGTCCCCCCAACCCCGAGCAACGCCGTCCCACCAACCCCGTGCAACGCCGTTCCCCCCCAACCCCATGCAACGCCGTTTCCCCCAGCCCCGCGCGATGCCGTTCCCCCCCAACCCCGTACAACCCCGTCTCCTCAGCCCCGCGCAATGCCGTTCCCCCCCAGAGTGTGCGAGAGAATCCCAGGGTGTGTGAGAGAGTCCCAGTGTCCCAGATTGCGTAAGGGAATCCCAGAGTGTGTTAGGGATTCCTAGAGTGTGTGAGAGAATCCCAGAGTGTGTAACAGAATCCCACAGTGAGAGAGAGAGAGAGTCCCAGAGTTTTTGCGAGAGTCCCAGAATGTATGAGAGAATCCCATTGTTTCCCAGAGTATGTGCGAGGGAGTCCCAGAGTGTTTTTTGAGGGAATCCCAGAGTGTGCGGGCGAGGGTCCTAGTGTCCCAGATTGCGTAAGGGAATCCTAGAGTGTCCCAAAGTGTGTAAGCGATTCCTAGAGTGTGAGAGAAAATCTCAGTGTGTGAGGGAGTCCCAGAATGTGTGAGACAATCTCAGAGTGTCCCCGAGTGTGCGAGATAATCCCAGTGTACGTAAGAGAATAACAGTGTCCCAGAGTGTGTGGAAGTGGGTTCCACAGTGTTTGGGAGAAGGTCTCAGAGTCCCAGATTGTTTGAGAGAGTCCCAGGTTGTGTGAGAGAATCCCAGAGTGTGTCAGAGGATCTCATAGTGTCCCGGAGTGTGTAATGGAATCCCAGAGTGTGAGAGAGAATCACAGTGTCCCAGAGTGTGTGAGTGTGCCCAGAGTGTGTGTGAGAGAATCCCAGAGTCCTATGGTATGTAAGGGAATCCCCGAGTGTAAGAGAGAATCACAGAATGTCCCAAGTGTGTGAGTGAGTGAGTGAGTCCCAGGCTGTGTGTGTGTGTGTGTGAGAGTGAGTCCGTCCCAGGCTGTGTGTGTGTGTGAGAGTGAGTCCGTCCCAGGCTGTGTGTATGTGAGTGACTGAGTCCCATGCTGTGTGTGTGTATGAGTGAGAGGTCCAGGCTGTGTGTGTATGAGAGTGAGTGAGTGAGTCCCAGGCTCTGTGTGTGTGTGTGTGAGTCAGTGAGTCAGTCCCAGGCTGTGTGTGTGTGTGTGTGTGTGTGTGTGTGTGTGTGTGTGTGTGTGTGTGTGTGTGTGTGTGTGTGTGTGTGTGTGTGTGTGTGTGTGAGAGAGAGAGAGAGAGTCCCAGGCTGTGTGTGTGAGTGAGTGAGTCAGTTCCAGGTTGTGAACGTGTGAATGAGTGAGAGTCCCAGGCTTTGTGTGAATGAGTGAGTCCCAGGCTGTGAGTGAGTGAGTCAGTCCCAGGCTGTGTGTGTATATCTCTGACACCCTGATTCCCTCACATTCACTCCATCACCGTCACACTTACACCCTCACACTCACTCTATCACCGTCAAACTGACCCTCTCACACTCACTCCACCACCGTCACCCTGACAGTCTCACACTCACTCCATCACAGTCACCTTGACCCCCTCACACTCCCTCCATCACCCTCACCCTGGCTATCTCATACTCACTCTATCACCGTCACCCTGACACTCTCACACTTACTCCATCCCCCTCACTCAGACCCCATCACACTCACTCCATCACAGTCACCCTGAGCCCCTCACACTCACTCCATCAGTGTCACCTTGGCCGCCTCACACTCACTCTATCATCGTCAGCCTGACCCCCTCACACTCACTCCATCACCCTCATGCTGACACCCTCATACTCACTCATCACAGTCACAATGAGCCACTCACACCAACTCCATCGCCGTCACCCTGACCCCCCACACTCACTCCATCACCGTCACCCTGACAGTCTCACACTCACTCTATCACTGTCACCTTGGTACCATCACACTAATTCCATCACCATCATCCTGACCCCCTCATGCTCACTCTATCACCGTCGCCCTGACCCTCTCTCACTCACTTCATCACCGTCACCCTGACCCTCTCACACTCACTCCTTCAACATCACCCTGACCCCCTCACACTCATACCATCACTGTCACCTTGACGCCCTCAAACTCGCTGTATCTCCGTCACCCTGACCGCCTCACACTCACTTCATCACTGTCACCCTGACCACCAAACACTCACTCCATCACTGTCCCACTGCCCCCTCACATTCACTCTGTCACCGTTACCATGACCCTCTGTCACTCAATCCATCACCGTCACCCACACCCACTCACACTCACTCCATCACCGTCGCATTGACGCCCTGACACTCACTCCATCACAGTCACCATTACCCCCTCACACTCACTCCATCATCATCACCCTGACCCCCTCACACTCACTTCATCACCGTCACACTGATCCCCTCACACTCACCCCATCACCGACACACTTACCCCCTCACACTCACACCATCACCATCACCCTGAGCCCCTCACTCACTCCAGCATTGCCACCGTGACCCCCTCACACTCAACCAGTGACAGTCACCAGGTCCCCATCACGCTCACACCATCACCGTCTCCCTGACCCCCTCACACTCACTCCAAGCCCGTCACCCTGACCCTTAACACTCACCAAGTCGCAGTCACTATGGCTCCCTCACACTCACTCCATCACCGTCACCATTATCCCCTTAAACTCACTCCATCCCCGTCACACTGACCCCTCACACTCACTCCATCACGCTCACCCTGACACACTCACACTCACTCCATCGCTGTCAACCTGACCCCCTCACACTCACTCCACCACCGCCACACTGACCCCCTCAAAATCACTCCAGCACCGTCACACTAACCCACTCACACTCACTCCCTCACCGTCACCCTGACACTCTCACACTCACTCCATCACCGTCATACTGAGCCTCTCGCACTCACGGCACCAATGTCACCCTGAACCCCTCACACTCACTCCAAGCCCGTCACCCTGACCCTTCACACTCACCAAGTCGCAGTCACTATGGCCCCCTCACACTCACTCCATCACCGTCACCATTATCCCCTCACACTCACTCTAGACCCGGCACACTGACCCCTCACACTCACTCCATCACGCTCACCCTGACACACTCACACTCACTCCATCGCTGTCAACCTGACCCCCTCACACTCACTCCACCACCGCCACACTGACCCCCTCAAAATCACTCCAGCACCGTCACACTAACCCACTCACACTCCCTCCCTCACCGTCACCTTGACACTCTCACACTCACTCCATCACCGTCATACTGAGCCTCTCGCACTCACTGTACCAACGTCACCCTGAACCCCTCACACTCACTCCATCACTGTCACACTGATTCCCTCACACTCATTCCATTACCATCACCCTGACCTCCTGACACTCACCCCATCTCCGACACCCTGACCCACTCACAATCACTCCATCACAGTTGCCCTGACCCCCTCTCACTCACTCCATCACCGTCACCCTGACCCCTCTCACTCACTCCATCACCGTCACCCTGACCCCCTCTCACTCACTCCATCACTGTCACCCTGACCCTCTCACACTCACTCCATCACAGTCACCCTGACCCCTTCACACTCACTCCATCACAGTCACCCTGACCCACTCACACTCACTCCATCACAATCACCCTGACTCTCCTACACTCATTCCATCACCGTCACCCTGACCCACTCATACTCACTCCATCACCGTCACACTGACCCGCTCACACTCACCCAGTGAGAGTCACTATGTCCCCATCACGCTCACTCCATCACCGTCTCCCTGACCCACTCACCCTCGGTCCATCACCATCACACTGACCCCCTCACACTCACTCCATCGTCTCACTGACCCCCTCACACTCACTCCATCACCGTCACACTGACCCCCTCACACTCACCCAGTGAGAGTCACTAGGACCCCATCACGATCACTCCATCACCATCTCCCTGACCTCTTCACACTCACTTCATCACCGCCACGCTGACTCACTCACACTCACTCCATCACCCTCACCCTGACACTCGCACACCCACTGCATCTCCGTCACAATAACCCCCTCACTCCCACTCAATCACCGTCTCCCTGACCCCCTCACACTCACTCCATCACCGCCACCCTGACCCCTCACACTCACTCCATCACCGCCACTCTGACCACCTCACACTCACTCCATCACCGTCACCCTGACCCCCTCACACTCACTCCATCATCGTCTCACTGACACCCTCACACTCAATCCATCACAGTCACCCTGACCTCCTCACACTCGCTCCATCACGCTCACCCTGACGCACTCTCTCCATCACCGTCACCCTGACCCACTCACACTCACTCCATCACTGTCACCTTGATCCTCACACACTCACTCCATCCCCCTCAAACGGACCACCTCATACTCACTCCATCACCGTCACACTGACCCCCTCACACTCACCCAGTGAGAGTCACTATGTCCCCATCACGCTCACTCCATCACCGTCTCGCTGACCTCTTCACACTCACTTCATCACGGCCACGCTGACCCCCTCACACTCACTCCAAACCCGTCACCCTGACCCCCTCACACTCACCCAGTCACAGTCACTATGAACCCCTCACACTCCCTCATCGACACACTGACTCACTCACACTCACTCCATCACTGTCACCCTGACCCCCTCATACTCACTCCATCACCGTCACACTGACCCCCTCACACTCACTCCATCACCGTCACCCTGACCGCCTCTCACTCACTCCATCACCATCATACTGATCCCCTCATACTCACTCCATCACCGTCACACTGACCCCCTCACACTCACTCCATCACCGTCACCCTGACCGCCTCATCCTCACTCCATCACCGTCACTATGACCACCTCACACTCACCCTGTCAGTCACTATGTTCCCATCACACCCACTCCATCCCCAGCACCCTGACCCCCTCACACTCACTCCATCGCTGTAACATTGTTCCCCTCACACTCACTCCATCACCGTCATCCTGACCCTCTCACAATCACCGGGTCACAGACACTTTGAGCCCCTCACACTCACTCCATCACTGTCACCCTGATCCCCTCACGCTCAACCAGTGAGAGTCACTATGTCCCCATCACGCTCACTCCATCGCCGTCTCCATGACCTCTTCACAGTCACTTCTTCACTGCCACGCTGACCCCCTCACACTCACACCAAACCCGTCAACCTGACCCCCTCATACTCACTCCATCACCGTCACCATGTCCCCCTCACACTCACTCCGTCTCCGTCACCCTGACCCCCCTCACACTCACTCCATCACCGTCACCCTGATTCTGTCACACTCATTCCATCTCCGTCACCCTGATCCCCTCTCACTCATTATCACTGTCACCCTGACCCCCTCACACTCACCCAGTCAGTCACTATCTCCCCATCACGCTCACTCCCTCACCGTCTCCCTGACCTCTTCACACTCACTTTATCACCGCCACGCTGACCCCCTCACACTCACTCCATCACCGTCACCCTGAAGCCCTCACACTCACTCCAAACCTGTCACCCTGACCCCCTCACACTCACTCCATTACTGTCACTCTGACCCCCTCACACTCTCTCCATCACGCTCACCCTGACCCCCTCACACTGACTCCATCGCTGTCAACCTGACCCGCTCACACTCACTTCATCACTGTCACCCTGACCCCCTCACACTCACTCCGTCACCGTCACCATGACCCCCTCACACTCACTCCATCACCGTCACCCTGATTCTGTCACACTCATTCCATCTCCGTCACCCTGATCCCCTCTCACTCATTATCACTGTCAGCCTGACACACTCACACTCAATCCATCACCGGCACTCTGACCCCCCTCACACTCACTCAATCTCCATCACACTAACCTCTTCGCACTCACTTCATCACCGCCACGCTGACCCCCTCACACTCACCCAGTCACAGTCACTATGATACCCTCACACTCACTCCATCACCGTCACCCTGACCTCTTCACACTCACTTCATCACCGCCACGCTGACCCCTCACACTCACCCAGTCACAGTCACTATGACCCCCTCACACTCACTCCAGCACCGTCACCCTGACACTCTCACACTCACTCCATCATCGTCGTACTGACTCCCTCACACTCACTCTATCAACGCCACGCTGACCCCCTCACACTCACCCAGTCACAGTCACTATGATCCCCTCACACTCACACCATCATCGTCATCATGATACCCTCATACCCACTGCATCTCCGTCACAATGACCCCCTCACACTCACTCCAGCACTGTCTCCCTGACCCCCTCACACTCACTCCATCGCACTCTCCCTGACGCACTCTCACTCACTCCACCACCGTCACCATGTCCCCCTCACACTCACTCCATCACCGTCAACCTGACCCCCTCACACTCACCCAGTCACAGTCACTATGAACCCCTCACACGCCATCATCGACATCGTGACTCACTCACACTCACTCCATCACTTTCAAACTGACCCGCTCACCCTCACTCCATCACCGTCACCCTGACCCCCTCACGCTCACTCCATTACCCTCACACTGACCCCCTCAGATGCACTGCATCACTGTCGAACTGACCCCCTCACACTCACTCCATCATCGTCACCATGACCCCCTCACACTCACCCCATCACCGTCACTCTAACCCTCGCACACTCACTCCATTACCGTCACCATTTTCCACTCACACTTACTCCATCATCGTCAGCATGATCCCCTCATACCCACTGCATCTCCGTCACAATGAAGCCCTCACACTCACTCCAGCACCGTCACCCTCACACTCTCGCACTCACTCCATCACGCTCACCCTGACCCCCTCACACTGACTCCATCGCTGTCAACCTGACTGGCTCACACTCACCCAGTCACAGTCGCTATCTCCCCATCACGCTCACTCCATCACAGTCTCCCTGACCTCTTCACACTCACTTTATCACCGCCACGTTGACCCCTCACACTCTCTCCAAACCTCTCACCTTGATCCCCTCACAGTCACACAGTCACAGACACTGAGCCCCTCACACTCACTACATCACCGTCTCCCAGATCCCCTCACACTCAACCAGTGAGAGTCACTAAGTCCCCATCACGCTCACTCCATCGCCGTCTCCCCCACCTCTTCACACTCACTTCATCACCACCACGCTGACCCCTCACACTCACACCAAACCCGTCACCCTGACCCCCTCATACTCACTCCATCACCGTCACCATGTCCCCCTCACACTCACTCCGTCTCCGTCACCCTGACCCCCCTCACACTCATTCCATCACTGTCCCCCTGCCCCCTCACACTCACTCAGTCACTGTCGCACTGTCACCCTCACACTCACTCCATCACTGTCACCCTGACCCCCTCACACGCACCCAGTCTCAGTCACTATCTCCCCATCACGCTCACTCCATCACCGTCTCCCTGACCTCTTCACACTCACTTTATCACCGTCTCCCTGACCCCCTCACACTCACTCCATTACTGTCACCCTGACCACCTCACACTCACTTCATCACTGTCACCCTGACCACCAAACACTCACTCCATCACTGTCACCCTGACCCCCTCACACTCACTCCATCACGCTCACCCTGATCCCCTCACACTCACTCCTTCGCTATCAACCTGACCCGCTCACACTCCGTCACCCTGACCCCCTCTCTCTCACTCCATCACTGTCAGCCTGATACACTCACAATCACTCCATCACCATCACCCTGACCACCTCACACTCACTCCATACCGTCACCCTGACTCCCACATACTCACTCCATCATCGCCACTCTGACCCCCTCACACTCACTCAATCTCCGTCACACTGACCACTCACACTCACTCCATTACCCTCACACTGACCCCCTCAGATGCACTACAGCACTGTCGAATTGACCCCCTCACACTCATTCTATCACCGTCACCATGATCCCCTCACACTCACTACATCACCGTCACCCTGATACTGTCACACTCATTCCAACTCCGTCGCCCTAACCCTCTCACACTCACTCCATTACCGTCACACTGACATCCTCATACTCACTCCATCACAGTCTCCCTGACCTCTTGACACTCACCCAGTCACAGACACTGTGAGCATCTGCACCTCACACTCACTCCATCACCATCACTATGACCCCCTCACACTCACTCCATCACCGTCACCATGATCCCCTCACACTCACTCCATCATCGTCACCATGATACCCTCATACCCACGGCATCTCCGTCACAATGACCCCATCACACTCACTCCAGCACCGTCACCCTGACACTCTCACACTCGCTCCATCATCGTCGTACTGACCCTCTCACACTCACTCCATCACCCTCAACCTGAACCCCTCACACTCACCCAGTCACAGACACTGTGAGCCCCTCACACTTACTCCATCACCCTCAACCTGAACCCCTCACACTCACCCAGTCACAGACACTGTGAGCCCCTCACACTCACTCCATCACTTTCACCATAATCCCCTCACACTTACTCCACCACCGTCTCCCTGACACCCTCTCACTCACTCCATCACCGTCACCCTGACCCCCTCACACTCACTCCATCACAGTTGCCCTGGTCCCCTCACACATACTCCAACACTGTCACCCTGACCCTCCTACACTCATTCCATCACCGGCACCCTGACCCACTCACACTCACTCCATCACTGTCACCTTGATCCTCTCACACTCACTCCATCCCCCTCAACCAGACCACCTCATACTCACTCCATCACCGTCACACTGACGCC
Source organism: Chiloscyllium plagiosum (assembly GCF_037043375.1). Taxonomy (NCBI): domain Eukaryota; kingdom Metazoa; phylum Chordata; class Chondrichthyes; order Orectolobiformes; family Hemiscylliidae; genus Chiloscyllium; species Chiloscyllium plagiosum. The sequence goes on from NW_028270167.1 coordinate 83,107,512, forward strand.
CTCACACTCGCCCAGTGAGTCACTATGTCCCCATCACGCTCACTCCATCACCGTCTCCCTGACCTCTTCACACTCACTTCATCACCTCCACGCTGACCTCCTCACACTCACTTCAAACCCGTCACCCTGACCCCCTCACACTCCGTCATCGACACCCTGACGCACTCACGCTCACTCCATCACTTTCAAACTGACCCCCTCACACTCCATCACCGTCACCCTGACCCCCTCACACTCACCATCACTGTCACTCTGACGCACTCACACTCACTCCATCACCGTCACCCTGACCCCCTCACACTCACCATCACTGTCACCCTGATCCCCTCACACTCACTCCATCGCCGTCACCCTGAACCACTCACTCTCGCTCCATCACCGTCACCCAGACCCCCTCACACTCGCTCCATCACCGTCACCCTGATTCTGTCACACTCACTTCATCACTGCCACGCTGACTCACTCACACTCACTCCATCACCCTCACCCTGACACCTGCACACCCACTGCATCTCCGTCACAATGACCCCCTCACTCCCACTCTATCACCATCTCCCTGACCCCCTCACACTCATTCCTTTGCCATCACCCTGCACCACTCACACTCATTCTATCACCGTCACCCTGAACCACTCACACTCATTCCATCGCCGTCACCCTGAACCTCTCACACTCGCCCCATCTCCAACACCCTGATACCCTCACACTCACTCCATCACTGCCAACTTGATCCCCTCACAATCACTCCATCACCGTCACCCTGAAACTGTCACACTCACTTCATAACCGACACCCTGAAGCACTCACACTGACTCCATCATCATCACACTGACCCCATCATACTCACTCCATCACCGTCACCATGACCCCCTCACACTCAATCCATCACCGTCATCCTGATTCTGTCTCACTCACTCCGTCACTGTCACACTGACACCCTCACACTCACTCCATCACCCTCACCCTGACCCCGTCACACTACTCCATCACCGTCACACTGATCCCCTCACACTCACTCCATCACCGTCACACTGACCCCCTCACACTCATTCCAATGCCGTCACCCTGACCCACTCACACTCATTCCTTCGCCTTCACCCTGACCCCCTCACACTCACTCCATCACACTCACACAGACCCCCTCACACTCACTCCATCACCGTCACTCTGAACCACTCACACTCACTCCATCACCCTCACCCCTGACCCTTTCACACTCACTCCATCACCGTCACACTGATCCCCTCACTCTCACTCCATCACCGTCACCCTGACCTTCTCAGACTTACTCCATCACCATCACCCTGACTACCTCACACTCACTCCATTACCGTAACACTGCACCCGAAACACTCATTCCATCACCGTCAACCTGACCCCCTCAGACTCACTCCATGACACTCACCCTGATCCCCTCACACTCACTCCATCACCGTCGCCCTGAAACCCTCACACTCACTCCATCACCGTCACACTGACCCTCTCACACTCACTGCATCACCGTCACCCTGACCCAGTCACACTCACTCCATCACTGTCGCACTGACCCCTTCACACTCACTCCATCACCGTCATCCTGACCCCTCACACTCACTCCATCACCATCACACTGACCCCGTCACACTCACTCTATCACAGTCACCCTGACCCCCTCACACTCACTCCATCACCGTCACCCTGACCCCCTCACACTCACTCCATCACTGTCGCACTGACCCCTTCACACCTGCTCCATCACCGTCACCCTGACCCCTCACACTCACTCCATCACCATCACCCTGACCCCCTCACACCTCCTCCATCACCATCACCCTGACCCCGTCACACTCACTCCATCACCGTTACCCTGACCCCCTCACACTCACTCAATCACCCTCACCCAAACCGCCTCGCACTCACTCCATCACCCTCACCCAAACCGCCTCACACTCACTCCATGACCCTCTCCCTGACCACCTCGCACTCACTCCATGGCACTCAACCTGAACCCCTCACATTCACTCCATCAGCATCGCACTGAACCCCTCACATTTACTCCATCACTGTCAAGCTTACCCCCTCACACTCACTCCATCATCGTCACCCTGACCACCTAACACTCACCCTGAACCCCTCACACTCACCCCATCACCCACACCCTGACCACCTCACACTCTCTCCATGACACTCACCCTGAACCCCTCACACTCACTATTTCAGCATCGCACTGAACCCCTCACACTCACTCCATCACAGTCACACTGACCCCCTCTCACTCACTCCAACACCGTCACACTGACCCCCACACACTCACTCCATCACTGTCACACTTACCCTCTCATACTCACTCCATCACCGTAACCCTGACCCCCTCACACACTCTCAATGACCCTCACTTTGACCCCCTCACACTCACTCCATCACCGTCACCATGTCCTTCTCACACTCACTCCATCACCGTCACCCTGACCCCCTCAAACTCACTCCATCACCATCACCATGTCCTCCTCACACTCACTCCATCACAGTCAACCTGACCCCCTCAGACTCACACCCACACCAACCCCACCCTTACGCTCACCCCCACACACTCTACCACCATCACACACCGTGCCCCACACCCCCGTCACGCCCACTCCTACACATTCCACCACCCTCACACACACTGCCCCACCCCATCCCCACTATTACACTCCACCACCATCTCACACATTGCCCCACACCATCCCCACCGTTACGCTCACCACACACACTCCACCACCATCTCAAACACACTGCCGCACAATACCCCCACTGTCACGCTCACACCCACACACTCCACCACCATCATCTCACACTGCCCCACACCACCCCTACTGTCACGCTCACCCCCACACACTCCATGACCCTCACACTCTCTGCTCCACATCACCCTCGCCGTCACGCTCACCCCCACACACTCCACCACCCTCACACACATTGCTCCACAACACCCCCACTGTCACGCTCACCCCCACACACTCCATAACCCTCACACACAGTGCCCCCCCAACCCCCACTGTCACGCTCACCCCCACACATTCCACCACCCTCAGACACACTTCCCGACACCACCCTCATAGTCACGCTCAGCCCCACACACTCCACCACCATCATGCACACTGCCCCACACCATCCCCACCATTACGCTCACCCCCACACACTCCACCATCATCACACACACTGCCCCACACCAATATCACCGTCACGCTCACCCTAACACACACCACCACCCTCACACACACTGCCCCACACCACACCCAGGCTCAAGCTCACCCCCACATATTCCACCACCATCACACACACTGCCCCTTCACATACTCACTGTAAAGCTCACCCCCACACACTCCACCACCCTCACACACACTGCCCCACACCACCCATTCCATCACGCTCACCCCCACACTCTCCACTACCCTCACACACACTGCCCCACACCACCCCCACCGTCACACTCGCCCCCAAACACTCCACCACCCTTATACGCACTGTCCCACACCACCCTCACCGACACGCTCACCCCCACACACCATGGCACTCTCACACAGTGCCCTTCACCAACCCCACGGACACGCTCACCCCCACACATTCCACCACCCTCACACACACTTCCCCACACCACCCTCACAGTCACGCTCATACCCACACACTCAACCACCGTCTCACACACTGCCCCACACCACCCTCACCGTCACGCCCACTCCCACACACTCCACCAAACGCTCACACATTGCCCTACACCACCCACACCCTTTCGCTCATACCCACACACTCAACCACCCTCACACACACTGTTCCACATCACCCCACCATCACGCTCACCCCCTCACACACAGTGCCCCACACCATCCCCGCTGTCACGCTCACCCCCACACACTCCACCATCACGCACACTGCCCTGCACCACCCTCACCTTCACGCTCACACCCACATACTCAACCACCCTCACACACACTGCCCCACACCACTCCCACCATTACGCTCACCCCCACAAACTCCACCACCATCACAAACACTGCCCCACAACACCCCCAACGTCAAGCCCACTCCGACACTCTCCACCACCCTCTCACACACTGCCGCACGCCCCATCCACCGTCACTCTCTCCCCCACACACTCCACCATCATCACACACACTGCCCCACACCACACCCACCCTCAAGCTCACCCCCACACACTCCACCCCATCACACACACAGCCCCACACCACTCTCACTGCCACGCTCATCCCCACACATTCCACCACCATCACACAAACTGCCCCAAACCACCCTCACCGTCACGCTCGCCCCCACACACTCCACCAACCTCACACACACTGGCCCACACCACCCTCACCATCACGCTCACCCCCACACACTCCGCCACCATCACACACTGGCCCACACCACCCTCACCATCACGCTCACCCCCACACACTCCGCCACCATCACACACACTGGCCCACACCACCCTCACCATCACGCTCACCCCCACACACTCCACCACCATCACACAAATTGCCCCACACCACCTTCACCATCACGCTCACCCCCACACACTCCACCAACCTCACACACACTGGCCCACACCACCCTCACCGTCACGCTCACCCCCACACACTCCACCAACCTCACTCACACTGCCGCACACCACCCACATCGTTACGCTTACCCCCACACTCTCCACCACCATCACACACACTGCTCCAGAACACCCCCACCGTCGCGCTCACCCCCACACACTCCTCCACCATCATACACACAGCACTGCATTACCACTACCTTCATGCTCACACCCACACACTACACCACCCTCACACATACTGCTCCAGAATACGCCCACCATCATGCTCACCCCCATACACTCCACCAAGCACACACCCACTGCCCCATACCACCCTCACCATTACGCTCTCACCCACACACTCCACCACCATCACACACACTGCCCCACACCACACCCACCCTCAAGCTCACCCCCACACATTCCACCACCCTCACACACACTTCCCCACACCACCCTACAGTCATGCTCATATCCACACAAACATCCACCATCACACACGCTGACCTACACCACCCTCACCGTCAAGGCATTCCCACACACTCCACCACCATCACACACACTGCCCCTCACCACCCCCATTGTCACGCCCACTCCCACACACTCCACCACACTCTCATACAGTGCCCACACCACCCCCACCATCACGGTCACCACCACACACTCCACCACCAATGCACACACTGACCTACACCACCCCCACCGTCAAGCCCACTCCCACACATTCCACCACCATCTCACACACTGCCCCACACCACCCCCACCGTCACGCTCACCACCACACACTCCACCACCAATGCACACACTGCCCCACACCACACCCACCCTCAAGCTCAACCCCACACACTCCACCATTATCTCACACACTGCCGCAGAACACCCCCACCGTCACGCTCACCCCCACATACTCCAACATCGTCACACACACTGCTGCACACCATCCCCACCATCAAGCTCACCTCCACACACTCCATCATCATCACACACTTACCCACACCTTACCCACATTACCCACCATCATGCTCACCCCCACACACTCCACCACCATCATACACACTGCCCCGCATTAAACCCATCATCACGCTCACCCCCACACACTCCACCGCCCTCACACACACTTCCCCACACCACCCCAACCTTCATGCTCACACCCACACACTACACCACCCTCACATACTGCCCCAGAACACGCCTACCGTCACGCTCACCCCCACACACTCCACCACCATCTCTCACACTGCCCCACACCAACCTCACACCACGCTCACCCCCACACAGTCCACCACCATCACACACACTGCCCCACACCACCCCCATCAACACGCTAACTCACACACACACCACCACCATCACACACACTGCCCCACACCACGCTCACCCCCACACACTCCACCACCATCACACACGCTGCCCCACACCACCGCCACCGTCACGCTCACTCCCCCACACTTTCCCCCACCATCAGGCTCACTCCCTCGCACACTCTCCCAGCATCACGCTCACACGCCCCTGCAGTCTCCCACCATCACACTCCTCACACACCTTAAACTGAGCTCCTGCCTGTGAACACCGACCCAGTTGATCCCCAATAAATAGCCTTTAACCACATCCCCATTCTATCCCCTGAGTAACAGACAGTATGTCCCACACAATGTGTTCTGTTTGTGATATACAGTTGTACCAGTTTCAGCCACAGTCTACGATGCCACTCCACCTATTACCCCCTAGTAACGGCTTATGGTCTCACACCCACTATGTCCCTGAGCAATGGCGTTTGGCCCAAGCTCCATACTGTTGCCCTGGCAATGGTCTGATATGTCGTCCCAATCTCTGTTCCCTCACATCGGCCTGAAGATCGACAACCCTCTTCTGTTCCCCCAGCACCGAAGGATTCGAGGAAGACAGTAACATTGGGAAGTTATGATCGCAAGATGGAGAGAGAGTGAATGAGATTGGGGAAGGCAAGGACAGTGGAATTGTGTGTGTAAATGGGAAAAGGAGAGAGAAATAGCAGTGCAGTGTGAGAGTGGTAGGGATATATGGAGGGAGAGGGACAAAGGGAGCAAGGTGAATTCTGCTGAAAGCCAAGTTGGAGTGGGAGACCCAGAGGTGAAAGTAAGGACAGAGAGAGTTACACCCAGCTCCTGAGCTCAGGGCGCGGTGCCCTCTCCTTCCCTGAGGACCAGGACTTGGGGCTGAGTCTGTCTCTCTCCAACTCAGCTTCTCCATCACAAAGACACACAACAACATCGGTCACTCTGCTGCTCGGCACGCTTTAATGAACATTTTTATTGTTTACAAATGGAAGTGATGGGCACAGTCAGTGGGATGGTGCCTTTTCTCACTCTCCCCTGAGTTGTGAGAAACATTGCAATGTGTCCCTGTAACCCCCCTGTGGCATAAGGATGGACAAACCAGCGCTACCCTCAGTCTGTTACCATAGCGACAGGCTGCTCCATCCCTGAAACACTGAACTGAAATGAGAAAATCCCGGATGGATTGATTAATGAGGGAATTTGATGGATGGATGGATTTGGATGAAGGGATATTTCAGCACATTCTTCAGCTGCTGCCTGAACTTAGTCTGGGTCACGGCATAAATCGCGGTGTTTGTGCAGCAACTGAGGAGCTGCAGCATGAAGCCCAATTCCTGCACAAAGAGATGGAGATACAAAGACTTATATCCAATAAAAGAAATCCGGTACCATATAGAATACAGCATTAACATTGACCATAACAGGATGAAATTGGCCGAGATCACAAACAATAAAATGATGGATTTTTTTCGGTTTCTCATTTCTGTGTCAGACTGAGCGTCCCGATTGGTGTGAGCGCGGAGTCTCCTGCGGGCTCTGCTGGTCACTACAATGTGTCTGACGGTGAGAACATTGAGCAGCAGAATCAGGAGAAATGGGACACACGGGGTTAGAATGTGGTGGAGGAACTGGATTATGACCCAGACACTGGAGATTCGAACAGAGAGTGTTACATCACAAAACCAAACGCGGTTCACCAGCAAATACGAAGCTGTGAGCATAAAATACCAGGAAATGTTCTTTAAACAGCTCAGCACAGTCACTGCTCCCAGAACCACAGCCGCCGTCTTCTCACTGCAATATTTACTTTTCAGCTTCTGGCAACAAATTGCCACAAACCGATCAAAGGTGAAAGTGACGGTGAACCAGACAGAGCAGTCAGTGGCTGCATAAAGCAGGACGGCGTGGATATTACACACCGGGACAGAATACAGTAAATAAAACTGTTCCGGATAAACAATGGGAATGTGTCTCAGGATCAGGTCGAGGATAATGACCAGGAGATCCGCCGCTGCCATGGCCCCCAGGTAACGTCTGACACATGGAGACAATCCACAATCTTTATAAAGCAGGACGTAGATGGTCACTACGTTAACTGTGAGGAAGGAAAACAAACCCATTATCCATCAGCCTGGAGGCAAAGGGACCCGTTTGATCGGGGGCACAGTGAGATTTTCAAATGTGTCCCCGTATTCAGGGATTTATTAAAATAATTGGAGCTGGAATAACAAATGGGAAGGTCTGAATTCCTGACAAAAATGTGACATAAACCACAAGAAACCCTCCCTCCCCAAACACACAGAGACACATCCATAAGGACAGATGGTTTCTAGAACATTCCCACACACTCGATCACTCGAGAGCAGACACAGGTCACTCCTTCCCAGTTCCTAATACGGAGGATGGAAACGTTGCTGTCCTGAAGCATTATCTCCCAGTTTCCTGAAGACAAATGGAGTTTGGGAATTCCTGTATTTTGGTCTAAATTGTGGTCGATCCTGTGTCGTGAAGAAATGTAAACGCAGCGAAAATGCATTCACCCCTTTAACTGCCTGAGGGGCCTTCGGAACAGTGTCTCCTTCTCCCTGGAACGGGATCTCTTCCCTCGGGATCGTATCGTTTGTTCAATTCACTGACGTCCGGCCGTTCACAAACAATGTCAGGGACAGAACGTTCCGGGGAATGTCAGTTATAGAATGTCAGGGACAGAACGTTCCAGGGAATGGCAGTTATAGAATGTCAGGGACAAAACGTTCCGGGGAATGTCAGTTATAGAATGTTGGGACCTGTCCATCACCTCCCCCACCCCCCCCCCCCTACCCGCCCCACCAACATGATGTACTGTGCCTGGGCACATTGTAACATTACTGGGGTGAGAGACGGAGGGTCCAATCACAGGAATGGGAACTAAAGGCATTGCCAGATCAGCTGAAATGGTTAGATATACCACATTCTCAACCCACCTCACAGAACCAACCCAGACACCATAAATCCAGAGGAGATATCTGTTCACCGTGGAACACTGTGCAGACCAGGCCAGTGTACGGCTCAGTCCAACCCCGCAATCTGTCTAGATTCATCCATTGCACTGGTGAATACAATCCGGGAATATGTCCAGAGTGAAACACTGCACAGATCATGTCATGTCAGAGTACTTATCTTCAAACGCAGGCTAGACATCTGTCCAGTTTGGGAAGCTGGGATAGAGACAGAAAAGCTGCAGATGCTGGAGTCCAAAGTAGACAGGCAGGAAGATGGGAGAACATAGCAATCCAGACACCATCAGGACGTGGAGAAGTCGACATTTCGGGTGTAACCGTTCTGTAAGAGTCCTGAAGGAGGGCTACACCTGAAACATCAAATACTACACTTCCTGATGCTGCCTGGATTGCTGTATTCCTCCAGCAAGGATTCAGCGTGGGAAGCAATGCAGACCACATCCATGCATTGATCTATAAGACCAGACTGGATATCTGTCCAGCATCGGGAGTTGTGCAGAACGCAACTGGGCACTAATGTGTAAACCTGAAACAAATATCCATCCAGCATGGGGAGCTGCACAGACCACATCATGGCATTATCTATAAACCTCAACCTGCTAGTCTGACCAGCACAGCAACCTGTGCAGTGATCACCCATGAATTCATCTGTAAACCAGGAGCAGTTACCCTCCCAGAATGTAGAACTATGTACACCTCCACAGTGCATTGATCTGTAACCCACGAGCTGTTACCCTCCCAGCATGCAGAGCTGTATACCACACCTAAGTGCATTGATCTGTAAACCAGGAGCAGTCACCTTCCCAGCATGTAGGACTGTGTACACCACCCCAGTGCATTGATCTGTAAACCAGGAGCAGTTACCCTCTCAACATGTCGGACTGTGTACACCATCCCAGTGCATTGCTCTGTAACACTGTGTTTGATCACTGCCCAGTATGGGGAAACTTGCAGCCCATGCTGGAAGCGACAGGATGTGCAGCTCCCACCCATTTACTGCTCCATCTCTCCATTGTGCCCTGACAAGGGGATGCTGTGGGTGTGAACATCACTGACAGGGAGGGATGGCGGGGGAATCTGTCTAAATATCACCACATGAGAGGGGTTTGTGGTATAGACAGAGAGGGAGAGACTGAGAGACAGTGTCATGGAATGATGCGTTCCCAGGTTGAAGACTGCTGAAAGGTAGACTCTTCGATAAAATCCTGTAACATGAGCCTGTCTTCCCAGGAAAGATGGGAAAAAGATATTGGTATGAGGCCAGCTGCTGTGTGGTTTTGAAATTACTTTTATGTAATTTTAATAAGTGTCCTTTTGAAACAATATATTGCTGTAGAGTTTGAGTCGGGTAATAAGCAGTTAGGAGAAATGGGGTCTCAGTGTTGTGAATAGTTGATATAAAATGTTCAGTTTCAGAGTGAAAAAATAAATTGATATTTTTGTTTAAACAGTGGAATTTGGGAGTTCTCTGTCACTCATATTTTAACAGTTTACAAGGCAAATTGAGCATTTCTTTATGTTTAGTTTAAATTACCAGATGAGCTCAATGCTATGTCCTAACAATTGCTGTGTGTGTATCTGAGTGTCTCTGTGTGGGGCAGGTCTGGCAGTCTCTGTGGTGCTTAAAGTGATGCAATGCCACCCTCTGCTCGCCTCCACACGCCACTGCACAGACATTGGCAGAGGGTGCAAACCAACAGGGATTCATTCAGAGAGGGGGAGGGAGAGGGCAGCTGCTCACAGCACCATCCAAACTGATGTCTTATCCATGTACTGATCGAAATGTCCTTTAAACGTTGTAACTGCCCCTGCTTTCACCACTTCCTCTGGAAGTTCATTCCACACCCAAACCAGATTCTGTCTAACATAATTACCTCTCGTGACTTTTGTAAATCTATTTCCTCGCATCTTAAAATATCCCTCAGAATTGAATCCCCAACTCTAGGGAAAAGACATCAGCCCTTCAGTTTATCTGTACCCCTCATTATTTTATAAACCTGTGTAAAGTTACCGCTTAATCTCATATTCTTCAGTGAAAGAAATCCCAGCCGATCCAGCCTCTCCTTGTAGCTCAATCCCTCCTTGTCAAAAGCTTGTCTCTGTCCACCCTGTCGATACCCTTCATGATTTTGAAAACCTCAATCAGGTCCCCCCTAAATCTACTTTATTCTTGTGAAAATAAACCTAACCTACTCAGCCTCTCTTCATAGCTAGTATTTCATTTTGATTGGTAGACAGATTAGTATGTTTCAGTCACATGGGATACATAAGAAGCTCGTCACAATTGGCTTGAAGGAGGAGGGATATTTTTCAGACTGGGGGCTTGTCAGCAGCAGTGTGCTGTAAGAATCTGGACTAAGTTCACTGCATTTCATCATTTATGTAAAGGATTTAGATGTGAATATTGGTGCCATAGTTAGTACGTTTAAGGATGACATCAGAAAAGGTGGTGTAGTAGATTATCTCAGAGTACAATGAGACCGCAATTAGATGGGACAAAGGGGCAAGGAGTGACAGATGAAGTTTAATTGAGGTAAAGATGAGTTTTTTGTATTTTGGGAAGGCAAATCAGGACAGGAATTACACACTTAATGGTAATGTCCTGCGGAGTGATTTTTTTTTAGATTAGATTACATTACAGTGTGGAAACAGGCCCTTCGGCCCAACAAGTCCACACCGACCCGCCGAAGCGAAACCCACCCATACCCCTACATTTACCCCTTACCTAACACTAGGGGCAATTTAGCATGGCCAATTCACCTGACCCTGCACATCTTTGGACTGTGGGAGGAAACCGGAGCACCCGGAGGAAACCCACGCAGACACGGGGAGAACGTGTAAACTCCACACAGTCAGTCGCCTGAGGCGGGAATTGAACCCGGGTCTCAGGCGCTGTGAGGCAGCAGTGCTAACCACTGTGCCACCGTGCCGCCCATTGGAGTGTTGAGGAACAAAGGGACATAGGGCTGCAGGTACATTGTTCCTTGAAAGTGGAGTCGCAGGTAGACAGAGTGGGGCAGAACACATTTGGCACATTTGCTTTAATCAGTCAGAGCATTGAGTATAGGAATTGTGGAGCCATGTTGTATCTGTACAGGATGTTGGTGAGGCCACATTAAGAATACTACTTACAATTTGGTTTTCTGTAGAAATGACTTGCACGGATGTTCTAGGTCTGGAGGTTTGATCTGTAGGGTGAGGCTGATTAGGTTGAGGTATTTCCTCCTGGAGTGTCAGAGGTTGAGGGGTGACATTATAGAGGTTTATAAAATCATCATAGGCATGGATATTCTGAACAGTCATGCTCTGCTCCCCAGGGCAGGGGAGTCCAAACAGGAGAGCATAGGTTTGAGGGGAGAGGGCGAATGATTTAGATAAATGTTTCACACAGAGAGTGGTGTGTGTACAGAAAGTGCTGTCAGAGGAAGTGGTGAAGGCGGTTACAATCCCACACTTAAAAAGTATCTGAAAGAGGAGGGATATTTACCAAATGCTGGCAAATGGGACGGGATCAGATTTGATATCTGATCGGAGTGAACAGATTGGACTAATGGGTCTGTTTGCGTTTTGTATGACGCTTTGATTCTGTAAGAGGAACGACGAATAATTCTGAAAGGACCTTTCAAGTGGGAATTCTCTTCATTGGAAGTTTATTGTGCCTCTATGTTCACATTGATTGAAAGCTGCATTAGTTAAGTATTTGACAGAGACGTGAGTCATGCATAATGGGATATAGACAGGAAAGAGGAGCTGAGACCACAACCTAATCAGCCACAATCTTAGTGCCTAGTGAAGAAGGCTCAAAGTGTCTAATGACCCACTCCTGCTCCTCAGTCCTATGTTTTTGTGTTCCATTCAGCCCATCATACCTGCTAGACAGGAGCAGTTGGAGGCCATTTACTGCTATAACCAGGTGCACAGAAACAGACTAGACAATTCGGCCCTTTAAGACTGTCCCATACGCTTTGAAATGATTTGGGAAATGTAATTGGAACACCCAGGCTGGATATGAAAGAGGCCCCTCACCTCTCTTTACAGAGCTTCCCCTCTCTGCAATTTATGCTCCATTTGTTGGTCATGTTGTAGACCCAGATTCACTGTGAATACAGGCCCCATACCTCACCCAGAGATGGCTCACAAAATCCTCTGGTCTCCCTGACTGCAATATGCAATAAGAGAGCATTCGTGAAAATAGCACCCACTAAGTTTCCAATAACAGAAAGTGAGAACATCAGAAACAGGGGCAGGTCGTTCACTCCCCAAGCCTGCCTTGTCCTTCACCAAGATCGTGGCTGATCTGCTCTCGGTCTGAAATCCTCTTTAATGCCCAATTCCTCATCGCCCTCACCTCTCTGACAGGTCAATATCCATCTACCTCCTCTTCAAATACTTTCAGTAATCTAGGTCCCCAACACTCTTGAGAAGAGAAATCCTGACATTCAATACCATGTGTTTGAAGAAAACACTTGCTGCTCCTATACCATGGCCTATTGATGTGAACAAAAGAGGTTGAAACAAGGGTTCAGGTAATAATGACTGGCCCTGATATCAAGGCAGTGGTTGACTTTTGTTGACATCAAGGAGCTTAACAAAACTGGACTTATAGGAATCAGAGTAAACTCTCCAGTATTTGGAAGCAAAAATGGCACAAAGGAATATGTTCATCATGTCCGTCCTGGGTCAGCTCTGTGGGAGATCCTCAGGGTAGCTTCCTCTTCACAAACATCTTCAGCTGCTTCATCAATGTCTCCCCTCCCCACCCTCCCCACCATAAGATCAGAAGTAGGGATGGTCACTGAAGATTCCACAATGTTCAGAACATTTTGTTCCCCCGTCAGCTCATGAACTGCTCTATGTCCAGGTGCAGTAAGACCCAGACTCCATTGAGACTTGTGCTGTTAACGTGTCAGTAATATTCATGTAACAGCACTGCCTATTGCTACAGTAAAACAAGAGTTCAATCAGCGCCGAACGCTGGTTTCACAGGAATATAAGGAAACCATTCAGCCCATTAACACTATTGGAGAAGAACAGGGACAGCCCACTCAGTGCCTCCAGTCTATTATTCAAGAAGACAGGGAGTCTATTGTGATGGACCACACCAGAGCCTCTCGAAAATATTGGAAGGCGGGTAGTCTGGACTCTAATGTTTTCTTATTTTAAAGGAAATATATAGGGTCTGTTCCAGATGCAATGTGACTGGTCAAACTACTCGGTGTGAAGCAAAACACCATTTATTGAAACACGAAAAATGAAATAAAACCAAATAAAGAGGAATTTAGAATAACGTAATTCTATTGGACAACTTAACAGAATAATAGATCTAGGAACTATTACTACTGAACTGTTCCAGTGTAGGAAACTCCCGTAAACATAGCCCTTGGCAATAAGGAAAATTCAGGAATAGAAAACAGCATCAAGAGAAAATTCAGAGACAGTAGCAACCAGGAGACATTTCCTGAAGCTTCCAACTCTGTGGAGACCCTTATAGTTTTTTATGTTACTGAGAAACCAAAACCCAGAGATCCTAATCTGTGAGAGCTGGCCACACCCATTCAGGCTGCATTAAAATAAACCTAAGGCCTCGCTAGCTGTTTACTCAAGTGGTCTTAACTAGCCAGCTTGGTAACGATCTTTCAATCTCTCTCATAAAAGAAACCAGAACAAAATAACCTCTTAAAGCTGCAGCATCATCACACTTGTCAGCACATTGAGCTGTCAAACAGCAAACGGGGTAACCCAGTCAGGCCCTTGGCCTTGTCCAATCGAACGAGTAAGAAGCCATTCAGTCCCTTGAGTCACTTGTACAGAAACAGTAGGAGGCCATTCCCACCTCAATGCACTTACACGGGGGCAGAATGAGGTAATTGTTGCTGATTCCTGATGAATGTCTTATGCCCGAAACGTTGATTCTCCTGCTTGTCGGATGCTGCCTGACCTGCTGTGGTTTTCCAGCAAACCACTCTCTACTCTGATCTCCAGCATCGGTATGCCTCACTGTCTCCTAATTGATGCTCTGACATGATGAACAAGTGGAGCAGAGGCTGCACAAACAGACTGCTCCACGTTGTTCCTCCTGGCTCCGTTGCTCATGATACACACGTGGGACGTTAATTTGGTTTGCTCGTGGTGAGGACAGAAGCCTTGTGTGAAGTCTCAAGAAGGTATCTTCCAAATCCGAGAAGCCAACCTCGTGTTCAATATATAAGGAGAAAGCTGATGGGAATGGATACCTGTTTCAGATGGAACGTATTGTGGCTGCTGTTGGGGATTGTGAGCAACATGACGTCCAGTACGGGTTCTCACGCCGACTGCACAATAACATGGGGAGAGTTAATTAAGGCATATAAACTATTAGGAAAGTCACATTAGATGAGATGAATGGAAAGTTCAAATAATGCCGATCTTATTCATGTTGATCTTGTCTAGTGCACGTCCTGTTCAGTGTAACCTGTGTGCCTTACTCTGTCCATGTTTATTTCCACCCTATGATCTGCCTGGCCATGCTTACTATGATCTGCTTCCACTGCTCATAAACAAAGTGTTTCCCTCTACTGAGGTATACATGACAATAAATCAAACCAATCAATCCTGGGTAAAGTATGGAATTTCTCTCCCTGTCAATGTCTGTTTTGAAATAAGTGATCTCTGACCACTCCTCAGTATCAGTATTTATTAATCTTTCACAGCTCTACAGATTAAACACTCAGCTTCTTCACTCTATCCTCATGTTACCATCAACCGTGTCTGTGGTAAGGAGATCATTCCTTACAAAGGTGATCAAATCTATACAGAGTGCCCCAAATACTCTCTCAGCAAGGCTCTACAACAGCAGGAAGATGGCTTTACTTTTGTACTGGAATCATCTTACAATGAAGGACAGCATACCATTGACTGCACCCATTATGCACACAGGGTGTGATTCGGAGCAGTCAGCATAGATTTGTGAGTGGGAGATCATGCTTCCAAAATTTGTTAGCGTTCTTTTAGGAAATGACCAGGAAGATTGATGAGGACAGAACTGTAGACGTAGTCTCTATGGATTTCAGTAAGGTCTTTGAAAAGGTTCCACAGGGCAGGCTGCTCGGGTAGGTTATATCACGTGGAATACTGGGGGAACTAGCCAATTGGATACACAGTTGTCTTGATGGCAGAAAGCAGAGGGTTTTGTGGAAGGGTGATGGTCAGACTGGAGGCTGGGCCCATTGCTGTTTGTTGTCTACGATTTGTTTTAAAATGTACAAGGCATGATTGGTAAGTTTGCAGATGACACTAAAATAAGTAGTATCGTTATCAGTGAGGAAGTTTATCAGAAATTAAAGCAGTGTCTTAATCAGGTGGGGAAGTGGGCCGAGAAATGGAGAATGGAATGTTGTGTAGATGTATAAGGTCTTGCCTTTTGGGAGCTTAACTCAAGGGAGGAGTTTCATGTTGAATTGGAGGGCCTTAAGGGGTGTCGAGGGAAGAAAGACCTTTGTGTTCAGGTGCACACGGTTCTCTGAGATTGGAGTCACAGGTAGACAGGGCAGGGAAAAGGTTTTTGGCACACTGGCCTTCATCAGGCAGGACATTGAGTATAGAAGTTGGGAATTTATGTTGCAATTACACAGGACTTTGGTAAGGCCGAACTTGGAGTATTGTGTTCAGTTTATCACCTTGTTATAGGGAGGATGTTACTAAATTAGAAAGAGTGCATACGAAGTTTACAAGGACGTTGTCAGGACCTAGTGGTTTGAGTTATAGAGAGAGGTTGAACAAAATATGACATTTTCTTTAGAGTGTAAGAGACTGAGTGGGAACCTTATAGAGCTGTCTAAGATCATGAGGGATATGGATAGGGTGAATGCTCTCAGTATTTTCCAAAGTTTAGAGAATCGAGGACTAGAGGGGATGAGTTTAATGTTCGAGGGGAAGGAATAAAAGGGAAATTTAGGGGCCACTTCTTTACACAGAGGGCTGGTACGTGGATGTGCTGCCAGCAGATGCGGTTGAAGGGGGTACATTAACAACATTTCAAAACTTTTAGGATAAATATGTGGATAGGAAATGACTGGAAGGATATGGGCCAACTGCAGGGAAATGCGGATGGAATGGATAGACATTTACAAGGTAGAGTCGAACCCTTCTGTTAATTCAAACCAAACACCCAGAAAAGCACGCCTCACCTTGTAATCTGTTAAAATACGGGCGACACAGATCTCCCATATTCCACTATTTTAAAAATAGAACAAGTTAGTTTCTTAACTTTAATAGTGAACACTGAACAACAACTATTCACAAACACAAGCCCTTCTGTTTCTTAACTACTTACTATCTGACTCCAACTCTGTAAAAATATGCTGTTCCAACAACCCACATATTAACCATTGCAATCTCAAGACCACACACTCTCCATCTTCCCTGCTGTGTTCACTCTTCCAGCTGCTGATCTCCCTGGGTCATGTTTTTTTTAATGCAAGTAGGTTTTACATGAACAGGTATCTTTGATAGAGAGTGTGTGAGATGGCCAGTAAGCACTCCTTCTCTACAGCAGTTACTCTGCTGTTGGATGGCATTGGCTCTGCCTCTAGTATTAAAAATGCTGTGTTTATTTATTCCCCATGATACAATAATTCTCACAATTCGATTGCTTTCAAGGTGTCCAAACAATAATATTCACATTCCGTTGGCTTCTGGTATCCTGAGCTTTATTCAAACTCTTTGGTTGTATTTGAATTGTTGTCAAAACAGCAACCAAAACTCAGGTATCTATTTCCCAGCTAATACTGACATGTGAAACAGCCTGACCTTTAGCTGGCATCTTTGGCTATACTTTCTATTCAGCAAAACCCGTTTTGTCTTAAAGTGACGAGACATGCTTTCGGCTTCAGAACGCTTCACCCGTTCAGAAAAAAAAGAACTTTTTTTCCTCTGATTCTTAACGTCATTTTTCTGAAATACAAAGTATTAATCTCAGTTATACCATTCAAATTAATTCTGCACACATATATAGCACTGAAATAAATCAAATCTTATCTACACTTTTTCCTTTAAATCTACATGTTTAAATCTACACATCTGTTATCACATTTTTTAGGACCCACAGCATGTGCATTTTAAGTTCAAAGCTGGTACCATGAGACTCCAGTGAAATAGTCTCATATTCTGGTCTTTAAATATTTCAAAAATACGAAAGGATTGTCGTTGTTGTGTACAACCATCTGTGACAAATTGTCATGTAACCATTAAAATATTGTCAGGCCAATACGAAACTCAATCATTCTTTTTCTATAATTTAAATTTTGTATTTTTCTTTCTGGTGGATATTGAGTTTTTTCGACAAGTAGCCAATTGGCCACTCAATTCCATTATCAACTTTCTGTATCAATACATCGCCGACCCCTATATCGCTCGCAGCAAACACAATTTTCAAAGGGTTTCAAAATATTTGGTGTAGTTGAAACTGGTGTGGTGATTAATTCTGCATTAAAATTCTCAAATGCCTCCTGGCATTGTTCTGTCCACCACAATTCTGTGTTCTTCTTTAATAAATCCATCAGTGGTGCCAATACGCTGCTGAAGTTTGTTACAAACTTCTGATAGAATCCACTCAGTTCCAAAAATCGAAGCACCTCTTTCTTCAAGGATGGTCGTGGAAATTCCTCAAAGCCCTTCGTCTTTGTATTCCATGGGATCAACCTTCCATGTCCAATGTAATGTCCCAAGAACACCACATCTGCCTTCGCGAATTCTGTTTTCTTTAAGTTTATTACCAAGTTTGCTTCTTGTAATCGTTCAACATGCTCTGCCAACTGTAACATGTGAACTTTCAACCACTTGCTAAAGGTCACTACATCATACAGAAAACCTGCACAATTTGTTCATCTGGCCTCAACTCTGTTCCTGAGACTTAAATGTGGCTGGAGCATTATTCCTTCACATGACACATTTAATAACGTTTTTGTCAGCTCCGGTATCTTTACCAGATAGTTTAACTGACTCAACATTTTTTTTTAATTTGAAAGGAGCCACTAAACCTGGCTTTAAAGGGATTTCCTACCACTAGTGGCAATACGGCGTCCCCACAGGAAATCATCAAAGTTTTAGATTTTTTTTTCTGCCTCCTGCTTCATTCTATGTTGTGCCCTCTTCAGATGCTGTTGAGCTAACTCATCTACTCCATCTAATCTCTCCCTCACTTCACGTACATAATCCAAGTGTGAGATCTCCGAAGTCAGTCTTGTCAATTCATATTTAAATAGCTTCAAACGACTTCTCACTTCATGTACGAATATTAACTCAAAGGAAGTAAACTGAATAGATTTATTTGGGACATCTCTAATGGGAAACAATTTAATGGGACACCTTTATCCCAATCATTCAGGTAATCCTGACAGTACGCTGTTAACATGGTCTTCAGTGTCTGATGCTAAATTTTCAAGGTTTTTTGGGATTCAGGATGGGCCGCACCTGATTTAAACTGCTGTATTTCGAAGCTATCCATGACTTCCTATAACAGCTGAGCAGTGAAATTAGAACCTTGGTCTGAATAAATCGCTCTGCACAGTCCACAGCGAGTAAAGAAAGCTGCCAACGCCTCCACCTCCCTTTTTACCTTAACACTCCATAATGGAATTGCCTCTGGAAATCTGGTAGACACATCCATCATGGTCAGCAAATATTGGTTTCTACTTTTAATTTAGAAAGGGGAGCTACACAATTAATTATAAACCACGTGAAAGGTTCTTCGAATGCAGGAATTGCCCACAAAGGTGCTGTTTTTTTTTTACTGCCTGAGACGTACATACCATTTGGCATGTAACAAAAATTAACCACGTCCTTGTGCATTTCAGGCCACTGGAAATTCTTCTGTACCTTAGTCTGAGTCTTCCGTACACCTATGTGACCGCCTGCAGTTAGTTGATGTGCTACCCATAACACTGTATGCTACCGGTAACACAATCTGTTGCACTTCGGCCCATTTCCCTTCTGCACTAACCTACTGTGGTCTCCATTTTAATTTTAGGATTCTATCTTTAAATTAATAACGTTCGATAATATATTCTGATTCCTTTTCTGTGTGTGTGCAGGTGTATGTGTGGGTATATATCTCTGTTGTAAGTGCATGAGCCTTTCAGGACTAAACACCACTGCCTGACCCTCTGCCTGGTCAGGTTTCTTTCCTGCACCGTGACACCAAACAGTGTATCAGTTAACTGCACATCGACCCCTTTGTCTTTTTCTTTCGTTTTTTCCTTCCTGCTGGGACTTATGACAATGAGATCTGTTACTACACTTTCTGGAAAAAATATTTTTTTTCTTTTTAACTCCCTAGTTCTCTAATCTTCCTTTGCCTTCTCCACCACAAGGGGTGCCTATCCCACCTCGCCTCCTGCTAAATCATTCCCAAGAACAAACTGTATTCCTGGAACTGACACTCTGTCACTCACTCTCACTGTTACTTCCCCACTATTGTTTAGCATTCCAACCTGATGTTACACAGGGAATGCTTAATTTCTGTCCCCATTCCATAAATTATCACGCTCTTGAATAACATGTTAGAAAGAGTGAAACTACTTCCATCTCTTACTATTAGAAGCCGAGAGAAACTGAGGGCTGCAATTGTTGGAGATCAGAGTTGAAAAGTGTGGGGCTGAAAAAACACAGCAGGTCGGCAGCATCCGGAAGGCAGGAGAGTTGACCTTTCAGGCACAAGTCCTTCATCAGGAAAGTGGGGGGTAAGGGAGGGGGAAGGGAATGAGAAAAAAATAGGAGGGTGGGTGTGGAACTGGGTGGAAGTTAGCTTCGAAGGCGATAGGTAGATGCTGGTGGGGTCTGATGGTGATAGGTTGGACAGGAGGGTGAAGTGGATAAGTGGTAGGACAGTTGGAACCCTCAAACTATACAGCATCAACGTTGAATTCACCAAAATCCAAATCTCCCTTCCCCAACCTCATCCCAGATCCAACCATTCAAATTAGCACAGCCCTCTTGAACTGTCTTAATTGTCCATCTTCCTTCCCGCCTATGCATTCACCCTACCCTTCGACATATCACTATCACTCTCACCTACATCTTCCTATGGCCCTCCCAGTGACCCTCCAACCAGCCCAACTCCCACCCTCCTATTTATCTTTCAGCCCCCTTGCCCCCCCGCCACATTCCTAAAATGGGTTTATGCCTGATACGTCGATTGTCCTGCTTTTCGCAAGCTACCTGATCTGTTGTGATTTTCTGGCGCCCAACTTCTCAACTATTAGATACTGAACAGATTCTGTATCTTGCAAAGTTATAATTTCTTGTCCACCGCCCCCCCCCCACCCCGAGTAAACTTTATTTACAGAGGCGAATTCTTTATAGAGATCAGGCACTGACTGCATACCAACCCCGGCTAGGCTGTGCACTCTCCTGCAGCTCCTTGGCACCACTTGGGGTCTCCTTTACCAGTTTCACTAATGCCACTGGCTTAGCCTCTTTTACCACATCTTTTCCCAAAGTGTCTTCCTTCAACCCCCAGCACTGTGTGTCCCAGCTTACTGCAGTGAAAGCTCCTTTTCCCAGTGCCCTTCTAAAACCATAGGCACTGTAATTTTCTGTGTTCCACTCCCTTATAGTGAGAACACCTGAAGTTTTCACCACCTTTCAACCCCCTTGGACTTCTTTTTTCACCTGTGGTAAAATATTGCCAGTGTGCTTTACTCTATGCTTTGCAGTGTAGGATCGCCCCTTCTCCCAATTTCTATCCCTCACAGAATGAAACTCCTCCGAGAAGCTAAATTCCATTTCATGCACCAATGCATATTTACCTGCCAAATCTGCCGCGCCTCTCACTTCTTGCAATTTCTATTCATTCACGTGAATCCTTACCAACTCTGGAAGTGAGTTTTTAAACACCTCTAGCAGAATAATCTCCCTTCGGGTCTCACAGGTCTTATCCATATTTAAGGTCTGCATCCATCTGTCTAAATTACTTTGTTTAATTCTTTCAAACTGATCTGGTTCATTCTCTGTTTCTGAACTTACTATCTGCCGAGTCAATTTTTGGAATGAAATAAAAAAAGGTTTTGACATTTTTTTCACCGAAATATGGAAATGTGTTAACATAGTTGTATACATCCCTACATTCTCCCTTTATCTTCATCCTATTAATTTAACTTGCTTATCTAATTTCAAACTTCCGAATTTCAGATTCTTTCTCTTTCTTTTTCCTCTCTTTCTCTTTCTCTTTTTTCTCTCTCTTTCTGTCTCTTTCATTATCTTCCAAGTCCAATTGCCACATTTGCAATTTAAGTTTTTTCTCACTCGACTGCAGTTGCCTGTTTCTCTGATGCACCAAAGTGTTGGACAAATTCCATTACAATATCAGCTTTCCTTTTGTCCCTGGTTAAACCCAATTCTAATCTATTTGTTAATTGTAAAATTATGCCCTTCCTCAATCTTTTTCGACTTTCTCGGCAAACTTGGAAATCATCTTCAAACCCCAGAACCTTTTTAGTGATGTTAAAAAGCCATTTCTTATAATTTAACCAACCACAAGGAATCAAAATTAAAAGAATTTTCTCACCTGTTTTATTTGAAGATCCAGGTCACTAACTGCCAAGTGATGCAATCTGCTGGCAACGTTCGTACCACAAATCTGTTCAAATCTGTCCTAATCCCACACGACCAGCCCTCAAGCTGTTATGATGTCGATGTCGAACCCCTCTGTTAATTAAAATCTCACACCCAGAAAAGCTCGCCTCGCCTCATAATCTGTTAAAACGTGAGTGACAGGGAAGTCCCAAATTCAACCATTAAAAGAAAAATGACAATTTATAAGTATGTAAATTAGCTCGCTGAGCTTGAAAGTTTGTTTTCAGATGTTTCGTTACCATGACGAGGTAACATAATCAGTTAGAGTCTCCGGTAACCCACTGGTGGTATGTCTCGACTCTCTATTTATAGGTTTTGGTTTCTTAAGTTGGATGATGTCATTTCCAGTTCTTTTTTTCAAGGGAAAGTAGATAGGATCGAAATTGATGCGTTAATTAATGTACTTCTGGTTAGAACGCCATGCCTCTACGAACTTTCGTGCGTCTTTGTTTTGCCTTTCTTACGATGTGTGTGTAGTCCCAGTCAAAGTGGTATAATTCTTTGTCTGCATGTATGGAATCTAGTGATAGTGGGTCATGTCTTTTTGTGGCCAGTTGGTGTTCATGTATCCTGGTAGCACGACAACAGAACAGTTTGAAATGGTGGAAAAAACTATTTTATACACACTTTTTATCAGTGTGTGTTCAGATAAGGAAGATTGTTCGTATGTGTATAACACATTATGAATGAACAATGGAGACACAGTTAACAAAAAAATGGTGCACATGATGTAGAACATTTATAAAGCATTAACACATTATTTGATCCTCATCTGAAATGATATGTTCCCCTTCTCTCAACGTTCCCCCTTTTCTGTGATTCCTTACTCTTGTCTCCCATTCTTACCAGGGTGTGTGCTATAAAGCTTGCTTATGGTATCCCAATTTATTTCAGTTAATCCCCTTTCTACAAGGAATTCAATATATTGGCCTGCTGGGTCTTTCTAAAGCTAGTGTCTGTCATATTATTGGAGATAAAAATTCTGGCATCAGACTCAGTATTTGAACATATTACTCTGTTGTAAATGCACTATACAGAGGACCGTAGAACACAGGAATTGCCAAACCATTGAGGGATGTACATCTACTTCTTTCAATAATCTAGTTTTCTCATTTTTCTTACCTTCACATTTACATCCTGTCTCTCGTTATCTCTTTCTATCTAGTTACGAAATCCACCAATTATTCTTCGTGTCCCATCTCTCAAAACTCCTTCTTTCGGTTTATATCTATTGCTCTTTTCTTGATGTACTGTGATTATAATTGAGCAATATAAGTCAAAAGACATTCTGGAGGAGCTGGCCAGAGTTGCTTGGAAGGGAAGCTTAGCAGGGAAGACCATAGAGCAGCAATGGCAGGAGTTTCTGGGGATAATTCAGAAAATAATGAAATTCATCCGAAAGAAGATGAAATATACTCATGTGAGGACAAGGCAGCCAACAACGATAAGGCAAGTAAGGGACAGCATCAAGTCAAAAGAGAAAACATACACTGTGGTGAAGATTATTGGGAATCCAGAGAATTCATTGGCTCTGGAACGACATAAGGCTGGCTTCACTGACACTACAGAGCTCTTAATCATAGTCAGGCAGAGAAACAGAGGGAAACACATTCACTTTAACACCGAAAATGGCATTAATGAAGGAAGAAAATTCAGATGAAATAAACAGTTGAATTAAAATCAGTTAAATGCTTTTGTGGAATGTGTCAGATCGAAAGCATGACTCAGGGAGAGACCGTCAGCAGAATGAGAATTTTAGAAAATGGAAGTATTCCTACATCAGAAACCAGAGTTGGTCACTGAGTACAGGGCTGATGGGCGAATGGGTCTCGATGTGAATTGGGGAACAGACAGCAGAATTGCATTGCAGATATTGTAGCTCAAAACTGCGTTTTCATATAGTGCTGTACACCACAGCAGCAGGAGAAGCAGAACAGCATTCAACCACAACTGGTAACTTTTCTGCCCAGGATAATCCTTCATTACCATCAACATGATCTATGGCTCAGTGACGAGTGTGAACGTGTCAAGGTCAGAACCACGTGAACCTAAATCTGATGCTAACCGATAAAGCTACCAGACTTGACCAACAGATCTGATTGAAGCTCTGCAGTCCTGGCACATTTAGTCACAAATGGTGATGTATGATGAAACAAATGACGGAGGAAAGGACTGCATAAACATCCCCATCCTAAATAAGGGAAAAGCCCTGCACCCTCAGTGTAAAAGACAAGGATGTGGTATCTGCAACATGCTCACCCAGAAGTGTTGAGTGGATGATCTACCTCACCCTCACCAGGATGCCCACAGAATCACAGATGCCAGTGTTCAACCAATTCGATTTGTTGCACGTGAGATAGAGAAACAGCTGAACACAGTAGGTATGACAAAGGCAATGGGCCCTGACACCATTCCTGCAATAGGACTGAAGACTTGTGCTGCAAAACAAGCCGTGTCCCTGGGGAAGAGGTTTCATTCCAGCTCCAACTCTGACATCTCCCTGGTAAGGTGGAAAATTACCCAACTATGTCCACTACCTTAAGAGAAGAATAATTACAATCTGACCAATTTCCACACCCTAAGTCCAATAACGATGCTCAAATTGGTAGGAGTTCTTTTGAACAGAGCTGTCAAGCTGTAAAGCAGCACAGGAATAACCTGCTCAGTGTGGTTTCTGATAGGTCCCCATGTGAAGATGGTGCTATTGGGGAAATATAATTGGATTACTAATAGACAATGATAATGCTCTGGCAGCTGGTGGAATTTAAAAACAATTAATAAAATATTGAGATATAAAATCTGGTGTCAGTAATAATTACCCTGAAGCCAATGTCGATTGTAAACATCAGTTTATATCCCCAGTGTACTTTCAGGAAGTAAATCTCCCGTGCTTTCTAGGTCTGGCATAAAAGTGACTCCAGATGCACAAACATGAGATAAACTCTTCAATGGTCTCTGAAATGGCTACAAAATTATCATCCCTGCTTGTAATCTGTCTCACCCTGTCAGAGTTTGATATATTTCACTGAGGTATCCACTCATTTTGCTAAAGCACATGGAATAGAGGTTCAGTCGATCCAAACTCTGCTCCTTTCAACAAGCCTGTTATCCCAGAGATCAGTCTGGTCATCCGTCACTGTTCTCCCGCAGTGTCAGCATTGTCCTTTATTAGGTAAGGAGACCAAAACTGCCCACAATACTGCACAATGTTCGAGATGGGGTCTCATCAAGGGCCTGAATCAGTGGTGCTGGAAGAGCGCAGCAATTCAGCAGCATCCAACGAGCAGCGAAATCGACGTTTCGGGCAAAAGCCCTTCATCAGGAATAAAGGCAGTGAGCCCGAAGCGTGGAGAGATAAGCTAGGGGAGGGGGGGGGGGGGTGTCGGAAGAGAGTAGCATAGAATACAATGGGTGAGTGGTGGCGGAGATGAAGGTGATAGGTCAGGGAGGAGAGGGTGGAGTGGATAGGTGGAAAAGGAGCTAGGCAGGTCGGACGATTCCGGACAAGTCAAGGGGACAGTGCTGAGCTGGAAGTTTGAAACTAGGATGAGGTGGAGGAAGGGGAAATGAGGAAGCTGTTGAAGTCCACATTGATGCCCTGGGGTTGAAGTGTTCCGAGGCGAAAGATGAGGCGTTCTTCCTCCAGGCGTCTGGTGGTGAGGGAGCGGCGGTGAAGGAGGCCCAGGACCTCCATGTCCTCGGCAGAGTGGGAGGGGGAGTTGAAATGTTTGGCCACGGGGCGGTTTGGTTGATTGGTGCGGAAATATTGCATTTGATTCCCTCTAACAAACGCTTGGTGTGTATTTGAAATAGCTAGAACCCAAACACTGAATCCTGCTATACCCCCCGAGTCCTCTGCTGTAAAACAAAATCGATTTATTCCTACTCACTGTTTCCTGTTAGCTCTGCCATTCTAAACCCATGCCCTTCTGTTAGCCCCAGTCCCATAGGATTCGAATTTGCATAGTAGGTTTGAGACTTTATCAAAAATCTTTCTGAAAATCCATTCGTATTGTATTGATTGCTTCTCCATAGTTTTTCTGAAAGTCAGTCTCTCAAATATTATTCCCATTTTATATATCTCTGTTGCCTTTGTCTCAGCCAACTGCTTTCAGTTAACGTATTATCTCCATAGCGTATATTTGCTCATTGTATTATATTCCCTTTTTCTCTCTCACCAGATTAAGCTTTCCTTGTATGGCTGGGAAGAATTTTTTTTTGTTTTGTTTTCTTCTGTGAAGACATAACTGAAATATTTGCTGCATAGTTCTGCCATTTCCCTCTTCTCCATTCTCTGGTTTCAGACTGTAAAGAAGCTGCACGTTCGTTTCCTTTGCTTTTTGACATTGACGTACTTTTTAAAGCTGTTACAAGTTCACTCTTATTACCCTTGTGCATACAGAGAGTTCTGAAACCCATCAATTCCTGTCTTAAGCTTCTCAATGATTGGCCTTGCTCAACCATGTACTCATCAGAAATACAGCACGGTCTACATTACTCCCACTTTTCTACACAAATATTATGACACTTCAAGACGTCATCCAAGTACTTTGTAACAGCTGCGTGGTTACCCGTGACAACTCCCTCTTCGGTAGTGCATTCCAGAAACCAGAGTTGGTCACTGAGTACAGGGCTGATGGGCGAATGGGTCTCGATGTGAATTGGGGAACAGACAGCAGAATTGCATTGCAGATATTGTAGCTCAAAACTGCGTTTTCATATAGTGCTGTACACCACAGCAGCAGGAGAAGCAGAACAGCATTCAACCACAACTGGTAACTTTTCTGCCCAGGATAATCCTTCATTACCATCAACATGATCTATGGCTCAGTGACGAGTGTGAACGTGTCAAGGTCAGAACCACGTGAACCTAAATCTGATGCTAACCGATAAAGCTACCAGACTTGACCAACAGATCTGATTGAAGCTCTGCAGTCCTGGCACATTTAGTCACAAATGGTGATGTATGATGAAACAAATGACGGAGGAAAGGACTGCATAAACATCCCCATCCTAAATAAGGGAAAAGCCCTGCACCCTCAGTGTAAAAGACAAGGATGTGGTATCTGCAACATGCTCACCCAGAAGTGTTGAGTGGATGATCTACCTCACCCTCACCAGGATGCCCACAGAATCACAGATGCCAGTGTTCAACCAATTCGATTTGTTGCACGTGAGATAGAGAAACAGCTGAACACAGTAGGTATGACAAAGGCAATGGGCCCTGACACCATTCCTGCAATAGGACTGAAGACTTGTGCTGCAAAACAAGCCGTGTCCCTGGGGAAGAGGTTTCATTCCAGCTCCAACTCTGACATCTCCCTGGTAAGGTGGAAAATTACCCAACTATGTCCACTACCTTAAGAGAAGAATAATTACAATCTGACCAATTTCCACACCCTAAGTCCAATAACGATGCTCAAATTGGTGGGAGTTCTTTTGAACAGAGCTGTCAAGCTGTAAAGCAGCACAGGAATAACCTGCTCAGTGTGGTTTCTGATAGGTCCCCATGTGAAGATGGTGCTATTGGGGAAATATAATTGGATTACTAATAGACAATGATAATGCTCTGGCAGCTGGTGGAATTTAAAAACAATTAATAAAATATTGAGATATAAAATCTGGTGTCAGTAATAATTACCCTGAAGCCAATGTCGATTGTAAACATCAGTTTATATCCCCAGTGTACTTTCAGGAAGTAAATCTCCCGTGCTTTCTAGGTCTGGCATAAAAGTGACTCCAGATGCACAAACATGAGATAAACTCTTCAATGGTCTCTGAAATGGCTACAAAATTATCATCCCTGCTTGTAATCTGTCTCACCCTGTCAGAGTTTGATATATTTCACTGAGGTATCCACTCATTTTGCTAAAGCACATGGAATAGAGGTTCAGTCGATCCAAACTCTGCTCCTTTCAACAAGCCTGTTATCCCAGAGATCAGTCTGGTCATCCGTCACTGTTCTCCCGCAGTGTCAGCATTGTCCTTTATTAGGTAAGGAGACCAAAACTGCCCACAATACTGCACAATGTTCGAGATGGGGTCTCATCAAGGGCCTGAATCAGTGGTGCTGGAAGAGCGCAGCAATTCAGCAGCATCCAACGAGCAGCGAAATCGACGTTTCGGGCAAAAGCCCTTCATCAGGAATAAAGGCAGTGAGCCCGAAGCGTGGAGAGATAAGCTAGGGGAGGGGGGGGGTGTCGGAAGAGAGTAGCATAGAATACAATGGGTGAGTGGTGGCGGAGATGAAGGTGATAGGTCAGGGAGGAGAGGGTGGAGTGGATAGGTGGAAAAGGAGCTAGGCAGGTCGGACGATTCCGGACAAGTCAAGGGGACAGTGCTGAGCTGGAAGTTTGAAACTAGGATGAGGTGGAGGAAGGGGAAATGAGGAAGCTGTTGAAGTCCACATTGATGCCCTGGGGTTGAAGTGTTCCGAGGCGAAAGATGAGGCGTTCTTCCTCCAGGCGTCTGGTGGTGAGGGAGCGGCGGTGAAGGAGGCCCAGGACCTCCATGTCCTCGGCAGAGTGGGAGGGGGAGTTGAAATGTTTGGCCACGGGGCGGTTTGGTTGATTGGTGCGGAAATATTGCATTTGATTCCCTCTAACAAACGCTTGGTGTGTATTTGAAATAGCTAGAACCCAAACACTGAATCCTGCTATACCCCCCGAGTCCTCTGCTGTAAAACAAAATCGATTTATTCCTACTCACTGTTTCCTGT
This sequence comes from Chiloscyllium plagiosum, assembly GCF_037043375.1. Classification (NCBI taxonomy): domain Eukaryota; kingdom Metazoa; phylum Chordata; class Chondrichthyes; order Orectolobiformes; family Hemiscylliidae; genus Chiloscyllium; species Chiloscyllium plagiosum. Next base: position 83,136,699 of record NW_028270167.1, read on the forward strand.
TAGCTCTGCCATTCTAAACCCATGCCCTTCTGTTAGCCCCAGTCCCATAGGATTCGAATTTGCATAGTAGGTTTGAGACTTTATCAAAAATCTTTCTGAAAATCCATTCGTATTGTATTGATTGCTTCTCCATAGTTTTTCTGAAAGTCAGTCTCTCAAATATTATTCCCATTTTATATATCTCTGTTGCCTTTGTCTCAGCCAACTGCTTTCAGTTAACGTATTATCTCCATAGCGTATATTTGCTCATTGTATTATATTCCCTTTTTCTCTCTCACCAGATTAAGCTTTCCTTGTATGGCTGGGAAGAATTTTTTTTTGTTTTGTTTTCTTCTGTGAAGACATAACTGAAATATTTGCTGCATAGTTCTGCCATTTCCCTCTTCTCCATTCTCTGGTTTCAGACTGTAAAGAAGCTGCACGTTCGTTTCCTTTGCTTTTTGACATTGACGTACTTTTTAAAGCTGTTACAAGTTCACTCTTATTACCCTTGTGCATACAGAGTGTTCTGAAACCCATCAATTCCTGTCTTAAGCTTCTCAATGATTGGCCTTGCTCAACCATGTACTCATCAGAAATACAGCACGGTCTACATTACTCCCACTTTTCTACACAAATATTATGACACTTCAAGACGTCATCCAAGTACTTTGTAACAGCTGCGTGGTTACCCGTGACAACTCCCTCTTCGGTAGTGCATTCCAGAAACCAGAGTTGGTCACTGAGTACAGGGCTGATGGGCGAATGGGTCTCGATGTGAATTGGGGAACAGACAGCAGAATTGCATTGCAGATATTGTAGCTCAAAACTGCGTTTTCATATAGTGCTGTACACCACAGCAGCAGGAGAAGCAGAACAGCATTCAACCACAACTGGTAACTTTTCTGCCCAGGATAATCCTTCATTACCATCAACATGATCTATGGCTCAGTGACGAGTGTGAACGTGTCAAGGTCAGAACCACGTGAACCTAAATCTGATGCTAACCGATAAAGCTACCAGACTTGACCAACAGATCTGATTGAAGCTCTGCAGTCCTGGCACATTTAGTCACAAATGGTGATGTATGATGAAACAAATGACGGAGGAAAGGACTGCATAAACATCCCCATCCTAAATAAGGGAAAAGCCCTGCACCCTCAGTGTAAAAGACAAGGATGTGGTATCTGCAACATGCTCACCCAGAAGTGTTGAGTGGATGATCTACCTCACCCTCACCAGGATGCCCACAGAATCACAGATGCCAGTGTTCAACCAATTCGATTTGTTGCACGTGAGATAGAGAAACAGCTGAACACAGTAGGTATGACAAAGGCAATGGGCCCTGACACCATTCCTGCAATAGGACTGAAGACTTGTGCTGCAAAACAAGCCGTGTCCCTGGGGAAGAGGTTTCATTCCAGCTCCAACTCTGACATCTCCCTGGTAAGGTGGAAAATTACCCAACTATGTCCACTACCTTAAGAGAAGAATAATTACAATCTGACCAATTTCCACACCCTAAGTCCAATAACGATGCTCAAATTGGTGGGAGTTCTTTTGAACAGAGCTGTCAAGCTGTAAAGCAGCACAGGAATAACCTGCTCAGTGTGGTTTCTGATAGGTCCCCATGTGAAGATGGTGCTATTGGGGAAATATAATTGGATTACTAATAGACAATGATAATGCTCTGGCAGCTGGTGGAATTTAAAAACAATTAATAAAATATTGAGATATAAAATCTGGTGTCAGTAATAATTACCCTGAAGCCAATGTCGATTGTAAACATCAGTTTATATCCCCAGTGTACTTTCAGGAAGTAAATCTCCCGTGCTTTCTAGGTCTGGCATAAAAGTGACTCCAGATGCACAAACATGAGATAAACTCTTCAATGGTCTCTGAAATGGCTACAAAATTATCATCCCTGCTTGTAATCTGTCTCACCCTGTCAGAGTTTGATATATTTCACTGAGGTATCCACTCATTTTGCTAAAGCACATGGAATAGAGGTTCAGTCGATCCAAACTCTGCTCCTTTCAACAAGCCTGTTATCCCAGAGATCAGTCTGGTCATCCGTCACTGTTCTCCCGCAGTGTCAGCATTGTCCTTTATTAGGTAAGGAGACCAAAACTGCCCACAATACTGCACAATGTTCGAGATGGGGTCTCATCAAGGGCCTGAATCAGTGGTGCTGGAAGAGCGCAGCAATTCAGCAGCATCCAACGAGCAGCGAAATCGACGTTTCGGGCAAAAGCCCTTCATCAGGAATAAAGGCAGTGAGCCCGAAGCGTGGAGAGATAAGCTAGGGGAGGGGGGGGGGGGGGGGGGGTGTCGGAAGAGAGTAGCATAGAATACAATGGGTGAGTGGTGGCGGAGATGAAGGTGATAGGTCAGGGAGGAGAGGGTGGAGTGGATAGGTGGAAAAGGAGCTAGGCAGGTCGGACGATTCCGGACAAGTCAAGGGGACAGTGCTGAGCTGGAAGTTTGAAACTAGGATGAGGTGGAGGAAGGGGAAATGAGGAAGCTGTTGAAGTCCACATTGATGCCCTGGGGTTGAAGTGTTCCGAGGCGAAAGATGAGGCGTTCTTCCTCCAGGCGTCTGGTGGTGAGGGAGCGGCGGTGAAGGAGGCCCAGGACCTCCATGTCCTCGGCAGAGTGGGAGGGGGAGTTGAAATGTTTGGCCACGGGGCGGTTTGGTTGATTGGTGCGGAAATATTGCATTTGATTCCCTCTAACAAACGCTTGGTGTGTATTTGAAATAGCTAGAACCCAAACACTGAATCCTGCTATACCCCCCGAGTCCTCTGCTGTAAAACAAAATCGATTTATTCCTACTCACTGTTTCCTGTTAGCTCTGCCATTCTAAACCCATGCCCTTCTGTTAGCCCCAGTCCCATAGGATTCGAATTTGCATAGTAGGTTTGAGACTTTATCAAAAATCTTTCTGAAAATCCATTCGTATTGTATTGATTGCTTCTCCATAGTTTTTCTGAAAGTCAGTCTCTCAAATATTATTCCCATTTTATATATCTCTGTTGCCTTTGTCTCAGCCAACTGCTTTCAGTTAACGTATTATCTCCATAGCGTATATTTGCTCATTGTATTATATTCCCTTTTTCTCTCTCACCAGATTAAGCTTTCCTTGTATGGCTGGGAAGAATTTTTTTTTGTTTTGTTTTCTTCTGTGAAGACATAACTGAAATATTTGCTGCATAGTTCTGCCATTTCCCTCTTCTCCATTCTCTGGTTTCAGACTGTAAAGAAGCTGCACGTTCGTTTCCTTTGCTTTTTGACATTGACGTACTTTTTAAAGCTGTTACAAGTTCACTCTTATTACCCTTGTGCATACAGAGTGTTCTGAAACCCATCAATTCCTGTCTTAAGCTTCTCAATGATTGACCTTGCTCAACCATGTACTCATCAGAAATACAGCACGGTCTACATTACTCCCACTTTTCTACACAAATATTATGACACTTCAAGACGTCATCCAAGTACTTTGTAATAGCTGCGTGGTTACCCGTGACAACTCCCTCTTCGGTAGTGCATTCCAGACCTCAAAACCCTCTGGGTGAAAAATGATCCTCAAGTCCCCTCTAAATCTCAAACCCTTCACTTTAAGAGTGTGCTCCCCCTTGTTCTTCGTCCTCTGACTAAAAGGAACAGCTGCTGTCTATCCAGCCTGCCCATATCCCTCAAAATATTTTCATTCTGAATCACGTCCCCCTCAGCCTTCACGGCTCCAATGTAAACAACCCAAGCTTACCCAGCCTCTTTCCATAGCTGATATGCTCCACCCAGGGAACATCCTGGCGAATCCCGTCTGCAACCTCCTCCAGTACAATCACATCCTTCCTTTAATGTGGTTCCCAGAACTACACCAAGTATTCCATTTTGACCTAATCAAAGTTCGGCATAGCTCTTGTAATCTGTGCCTCAAAGAATAAAAGCTATGGTTACGCTCCCGTTTGCTTTTTCAACTTGTGTATTAACCTGTCCAGTCACATTCAGCGATGTGTGAAGTAGCTCCCACTGAGCTCCCTAGTGTGCTGCCATTTACTGAGTACTCCCCTGTCTGCTTTCTTCTTCCAAAGTGCATCACCTCATATTTATATGGGTTACATTCCATCTGCTATTGATCTGCCCATCTGATCATTCCATCTGTATCTTCCTGCAACGTAAAACCTTCCTCCTCACTGCCAATCAACTGGTCATTCGTTGTATCAAACACAAACTTCGTTGTCACACTCTCACCACCCCTCCTCCATATTCACAGATACAACATTTATGAATTCCACAAATAATAAGGTGAAAGATCACACAACACCAGGTTTACCCTGGCCCAACAGGTTTATTCGGAGGCACGAGCTTTCGAAGCGCTGCTTCTTCATCAGGTGGTTGTGCACTTTGAAAGCTCGTGCCCCCGAATAAACCTGGTGTTGTGTGATTTTTAACTTTGGCCACCCCAGTCCAACACAAGTACCTCCGAATCACAAATAATAAGGGACACCACACTGCTCCCCGTCGTACACCATTGGACACAAACAGGCTTCTACCACTACCCTCTGTCTCCTACCACTAAAGTTGATTTAGATGCAACTTGGCAATTCACTAATGACTCCTACCTATTGCCTGCTTATTCTGTTCCACTTGACACACTTGCTGAATTCCTGGGGATTCTCCGTAAACTTGCCCTGCCAGCAGATTTCCATGCCTCTGTATTAGTCAGTGCTCTCCGAGTGAAGAATTTCCTCCTCATTGCAGTCTTAAATGGTCTGTCCCTTATCCTGCCATTATTTGCCTTAAGTTAGGGTAGACATCCAGAGAAACATCCTGTTTATTTCCACCTTGTCATATGCTTAGTGAATTTTCTAAACTTCACTCCAATTACCTGTCGTTCTTTGAAATCCTAGAGAACACAGGCCGAGTTTCTGCATCAGACAATCTCACCATCTGAGGGACGAATCTGGAGAATGTCCATTGCACTTCCTCTGTGGTCAGCATATTCTTTCTCAGATTAGCTCACCAAAACTGTACATAATACTCCAGGTGCAGTCTCACCAACCCTGTACACAATCGTCCAGGTACAGAGAAAAGGTGAAAAAAGTAGAGGTTATGACTGGGTTGGTCGATGGGAAGAATGAATCCAGTTGGGAGATGGAAGATGGGCTGATCAGTGGAATGGAAGGGAGGAGGAGGGGCTGGGAATGTTTTTAGGGGATTGGAGTGGAGGGTATTTGAAATTGGAGAACTCAATATTGAGTCCCCCGGGCTGTAGGCTGACCAGGCAGAGGATGAAGTGATGTTACTCCAATTTGCAGTTTGTTTCATTGTGTCAATGGAGGAAGTCAAGGATGGCCACGTTTGAAAGGGTGTGGGAGGGGGAATTGAAATAGGCAGTGACTGGTAGGTCAGCTCAGCCCTTACGGGCCCAGCTGAGATGCTTAGCAAAACATCCCCTTAGTTAACATTTGGGATCGCCGATGTAGAGATGACCACATCGGGAGCACCAGTTACAGTAAACTAGGTTGGATCCCAACACCTGGCACATTTTCCACAAGGACCATTCCTTTCGTTAATCTTTGGTTCGTGCCACACTCCCCACCAAACCCTCCAATCCCCACTGACAACTGCCCCTGCAAACGGAATGCAACACCTGCTGGCACACAATCTCTCTCACCTCCATTGAGCGCCCCAAACAGTCCTTCCAGGTGATACAGAGATTCACCTGCCTCATTCCAACCTAGTGCTCCATCAAGTGCTTCCGATGTGGTCTTCTCTACATTGGGGAGACCAAACATAAACTAAGGACACATTTTCCCAACCATCACAGCCGGGCCCAAAGGGGCCGACATGAGCTCCCAGTCACCAACCATTTCAATTCCATTTCCCCACTCTCCCCACCCCGACCATTTCCTTCTCTCTTTACCTGCAGTTCCCCTACCCCACCCCCAATCCTGGAGAACGATTATACCGGAAATATTTACTTCTCCACCGTCCGATGCTGCCTGGCTTGTTGTGTTCTCCAGCCTCCTGTTTGTCTATTATTATACAGGACCTTAAGGAGTCTAGTCAGCACAACACGCTGGTTAGCAGCTACCACGAGTCACCCAACAATGAACCTCTTCCCTGGGATGAGGAGGAGAACATGCAACCTCGTCGAGACTCTGACACACGAAAAGAAGGAATCATTCTGCCCCTCCAAACTGTTACACTGAAATAGGAGGATGTCATTGATGCTGCAACACGACAAACCAATGAAGCAGAGAGTGCACAGACAGACTGGCCCAAGTTGTTCCTCCTGCCTCCATTGCTATAGCTACACATGTGTTACATTAATGTGGTTTGCTGATGGAGAGGAGCACAACGGATGGCTTGTCCCACGTCGCAAGGAGGCATCTGCGATCTCTGAGAAGACAGGCTCGTCTTCGGCATGGAGATCAGAAACTTTTGGGAATGGCCAACTCGATCACAGTGCAGCTGCTCACATGTTTGTGAACAACATGTTGCTTAGTGCAGGGTCTCACTCCAACTGTTGTTGAGATGGAGAGAGTTCATTCAGAATCTGCAGTTCTCTTGCAACCAACAGGGGGTCTCCACAGAGAATGAAAACTATCAGACAGTCATGGAGTTTAACAGCAGGGAGACAGGCCCTTTAGCCCAAATTTGTTTATGCCAAACAAAATGTCCATTCATGCTAACTCCATTTCCCTGTACTTGACCCATATCCTGCTAACCCTTTTCTATCAATGTATCTGTACACATATGAAAACGTGTATTGCAGGAAAACACATGTCATATTTCACGCTATCATTGTTTTGTTTTGTGAATAATGAGTCCAGGTTCAAAACACTCAAGTTTTATTGCAATCACTTTTTAATCTTTTGCAGCATTACAGATTAAACACTCATTTCCTTCACACTCTCCTCGTGGTACCATCACTGCAAGGATTAGTCTGGTCAAACTCCTTTAAACTATCTCACTGTGGCAAGGAGATCATTCCTTATAATGGAGAGAAAATCTGTTCACAGTGCCCCACGTGCTGTCTCAATATCTCTCTAAACTGCAGGGAGGTGTCTTCACATCTATATTTGAATCATTTTTCAGTGAAGGACATTATACAATATACTGTGCTGACTACTTGCTGCTTTCTATGAATTCTGTCAGTGACTCATGACCAAGGGCATTCAGCTCCTTTTCACCAAGAGCACTTCCCATCATTTCACCCTCTCGTAAATACAAAATGAGAAAGATGGTATGTTTTTCCAAATAATTTATTTGCCTTGCGAAACGCTATACTTCCAGCATAGTCATGACAACAGCATCATCACTCTTGCCATTGGAGATGTTTGGAGATGCTGAGGAGGCGATGGCCTAGCTGTATTATCTCCGGATTATTAATGCAGCGACCCAGGTAATGACCCAGAGCACAGATTCAAATCCCACCACACAAATATTGGAAGTTGAGTTCAAGAAAATATCATGCAGTAAGAAACAATGAAACGATTGTCAGAAAAACCTACCTGGCACATTGATGCCCATCAAGGAATGAGATCTATCATCTTCACCTGATCGGGCTTACATGTGACTCTCGACCCATAACAATGTTGTTAAATCTCGGCTGCCGTTTTAAACGTCCAAGCCCAACCACTCAGTTATATCACTCACTAAAAAGTCTCAAAGAAATTAAACCAGACGCAACTAAGCATTGAATGCTTATCCCCCACAGACTGCCATGGTCAGGAAGGCAGCTCACCAACAGCTTCTCAAGGACAACGTAGAAAAGGAATTGCATGCTGTCCAACGCCACATTAATGATTTTTTTTTGAAAAAAAGATTATTATTCTTAGGAATGGGAGACAAAAGGACATAACTCACTTCAAACCGTGAATTTGATGTATACCTTACATGGACAGCATTTTCGTTAATATGGCAACAGGAGAAAAATAAATAAGATTAATCTTGATTTTTATTTCCATTCCAGCTGGTCATCAACAATCCCTCTATTTGCTTCTTTCTCTCTATCTCTCTCTTTCTCTATCTGTTAAACTCCCTCCTTCTATTCTTCACAACAGACGTCCCTGTCACCAATATCAATCACACTATTTCCCAGTTGTGTGCAGTTCTGATGGATGGTCATTGGACTCGAAATGCCAACTCTATTTTTATCTCGATCCGAGGCTGCCAAATCTGCTCAGTTTCTCTGGCACTTCCTATTTCTTCTGATCTCTCGCATCATTCTTTTTTTTCCCAAACTTTAGTGTTGTCATTATATAGGAAGTATGCAACGCTGTTAAGAGCACCGTATTTTGACCTCACTAAATGCCCTTTAATGTGAGGCCATTCCTTAAGTCAGTATAGAGCAAAACACATTGCTGTGGACTTGATGTCGTCCTTATCCAGACCAGATAATAATGTTAGATTTCTTTACCAAAGGACATCAGCGAAATATATAAACATATTGACAAAATGCTAGTGGGGTTATATTAGTGAAATTCGCTTTTATTTCCAGTTCCTGTTATTTGAGTTTAAGTTCTCTCATTGTCTGAGATAGGATTTGAAACAATGTCTTTAGTGTAGTAACCTAGATCACTGAATGACGTTGCAAGCGACATTACTATTCTGACACAGTGTACCTGACATATGATTACTTTAGAGACAAGAACAAGGTCACGATGGAAACATTGAAATGGAAAGAGTGATTAGAAGAGAGCTGGAACCATGAAGTCTGAAATTTTCCAAGGCGTGTATAATGGTATATTTAGCAACTGAACAAACGTCAAGCTGTGGAATGGGGATACCACGGAGCTGGTGGTGGGTCTGTTTGTTGATGGAGAGAATGTGAAGACATAAATCAATTCAGGGTATATAGGTACTTACGGATTGTGAACAGCCTTGTCCTCAGATGTGTGTGAGGTCGGGGTGTGGGCGGTTTTGAAATTTGTGGTAATGAATGGATTTGCATTTGAAACTGAAGACTGTAGTTTCCAACTTTGCCAAATATAGTTAACAGAAATAGCACTGAAGTTCACCATGGCTTATGGGATTAATAAATAGATAGAGATGGGGAAACTTACCAGGAACACCAACAATAGCGAGCATGGGATAGTAACCAGCCTGAAAAATCAGCAGTACACCGTGTATCCGAAGTGGTAATCTGTCCCAATACCAGGAAACATAGATAAGACCCCAGGATAAACTCCTGTCCATTGTTACAGCATTCAATCCTCGGGTTCTCAGATTCTGAACCATTGGTGCAACATTCCAGTCTACTATTCTCAGATTTTGATCCATTGTTAGAATATTCCAGTCTACTCTCAGATTCTGACCTCTCCTCTCCCGGTCTCTGCAACTTCTGATTCTTGTTAGTGTTGCAGGTGATGCATCGGCTGCTACAATGGTGTAAATTATTACAAGAAGCCCCTTACTAATAGAAGAGGGAAAACACCCAGCGACATCATTAGGGATCCATGGAGACTGGCATCAATCACAGTCACTGAACAAACAGATCCAGTTAACCCCTTTCACTATGGTACCTTCAGATCACAAATGACAACTGGACTTGATTGAATGTTGACATCGCTGACTATTGGTCACATCTCCCATCACAAATTACTCTTGTGAAGTTAGTTGTGAGGGAGAATGATGGATGTTTCTTTATCACAGGCTAGATGATTCTGCTGTGTTGTCCGTTTGCAATGCTGTAGCCACCTGAACAACCTCCCCCACCCTCCCAACAGAGCCACGCACAAAACACGCGATCTAGATATTAGTTAAAGTGCTGATCTCTCCTCAACTAGACCAGATGCCAGCCAATAGATTCTCACTGGGCATATTTTCCCTGACCATATACAGGGAGTGTGGATCTGTCTGGATTTTCCTCTCGTAGCTCTAATAAAACAATGTTGAACCTTCAACACATGATGCGATTCAGCTTTGTTTTATGTAAACTCACAAACACTTGAATACATTTTATTGGCTTCAAAGCAGTAAGACTTACATTTACTGAATTCAGTTCAAAGCCATATGTGCCATGTTGTCACAAAACCGGTCCATTTACAAGGTTATGTTGTCCTTATTTTTTTACAGAGAGTCTAAATGAACTAAGATTCAAATATGTCTAATCATTGAAAGTTTCATTGGGATCGTTTTGTTTATATCTAACAGTTAATGCCTCAGCCAGAAGGCTTTTTTAGTATTTAATAAGAAATTTGGACAATCAAGAGGACGTGGCCAACTCTCCAATTGGACAGGCCTGATCAGTTCTGAGGTTAGTTAAGTCAAGGTCACTGATGGAACTGGACGCTCTCCCCCTCCTTCTGTCCTTCTGACCTTATAACCTGTAAGCCTTTGTGTCAAATTTACTCTTGGTGCTAAAGGGTTTGCTTATTAGGATTGTTGCAAGTATTTTGGAACAGGATCCTAAAGTCTGGATAGCCTGTCGGGTTTATATAGGATTAGTTATTCAGGTATTCTATTTTAGGTTTCTTGTGTTTCATTCGGTAATTTGGTAAATAAATGCTATTTGTTTAAAACTCGGCAGTCTGACCAGCTAATTCACTCAAGGAAGATCCACTGTACACTAACTTTTAACAAATAACAAAGTTACGGTCTGGGCTAGTTGCTTAAAATCTTCTGTGGGGTCGGACCTGTTCCATAACAGAATGGGAGCCATTTGCGGGATTTAGGCATCGAGTGGCAAGTATTAGTGTCTTTTATTTCGTGTGTTTATTTGGTGGGGAGACAGAGCTTTAGATAGCAATGACTCTTGCAGGAACCAAGGATGTTTTAGAGGTGGAAGAAGTGATCTTGGCATTTTTAACAGAATTCACATAAGTCCAAGCTGCGGGAATTAGTAGACATGCTTGCGTTGAAGCTACCTCCTAACGTGAGGAAAGATGAGATGATTGCAGCAGTAGCTCAGCATTCCAAATTGCTGGATTCCCCATCAGGATTTGTAAAGATGAGCAAACTTCAATTGCAAATGACGCAGCTTGAGTTAAAAGCGGAAATGAAGCAGTTTGAGTTACGGCTAAAAGCAGAAGAGAAAGAAAGAGAGTGAATAGGTTTAGCGGAGGAAAGAAAAAACAATGAATGTCCTTAGCAGGAGAGATAGAAAAATAGAGAGGGTTTGTGCTTCAGAGATGGACACTTAGAATGGAAAGTCAGCTTAAAAGGATGGGGATGAAGGCTGATGGTGAGCTTAGTGAAGAACAGAGAGAGGATTAGCAAAACCATAGTAGTCAAAAGCCTGGTGAGAAACGTTTTAAATATATTCAAGCCTTGCCTAAATTTGATGAGTAGGATATGGAAACCTTTTCCATTTCATTTGAAAAAGTGGCTAAACAATTACAGTGGCCAGTGACCATGTGGGTTTTCTTGATCCAAATAAAACTTGTAAGTTGAGTTCGGAAAGTATTCGCAATACAACACTATCAGATGAGGGATCTGGGGTGTATGAGGAGGTAAAAAAAGTACATATGAGCTTGTGCCAGAATCCAACATACAACGTTTCAGGAATATAATGAGGGATCCTGATCAAACATATATTGAGTTTTGAAAGGATCAAACAAAGTAATTTTGACAGCTGGAAAAGAGCTTTACAATGCTCTGAGTGAGACAATGCTTTGGAGGAGTTCAAAGATTCACTGCCTGACATAGTGCAAACACATTTGGAAGAGCAGAGAGTTAAAACGGCAAGGCTGGCAGCTTAAGTGGCTGATGATTATGAATTGGTCCATAAAACATGGTTTTGCTTCTAGAATCAATTTCAGTCCATGAGGGAGAGAAACTGGGGCAAAGAGAAATCCTCACGTTGGAGGGAAAGGTGGATCTCGGAGAAGGTCATAAGGATAACTTCGGACAGGCTAAAAAGTAAACACTTGAAGGAAACAAAGAAGTTAAAATGGTCCGGTACTTTCATTGCAATAAATTATGTCACATGAAATCACTGCATTGGAGGGTTCAGGAAAAAAAAATATAGATGCAGGAAAACAGGATAAGTTTGGAAGTTTTGTTGGAGTGGTAACAGAAAGCACAGTGGAAGCTAGAAAGCTGCATCAGAGTGTATAAGCTTTATCAGAGCTGATAAAGAGGAAGTGGCAGATCTGCTTAGAAAATATACCTGCAAAGGGAAAGTTTACAGACATAGGGCATGCAAAGAGGATGCAATATTAAGGGACACAGGACCCTCTTAGTCTGTGATGCCGCAAGATCAGGAGATATATACTCCAGAAGGACTATTTCCAGAAAAGGTAGTGCTAAAGGGAATTCACCTTGAGACAAAAAAGTGCATAATGATTTAAAGCGAGGATAGAGTGTCGAGAAAAGTGTGGAGAAATTGTGTTAGGAGTATTGGACAAACTCTCAGCTCCAGGAATACAATCATCTTTGCAAAGCATACAGCTGATTCACCGGTAGCAGTACTGCCTACTCTTGTTGAAAAGCCAGTGGAGACGCAGGTAACTGAAGCAATGCAGAAGTCTAATCCTGGAAGTTTCCTGAGTGTGGGTAACGAAGCCAGTTGAAACAAGAGATATCAAAAATGTAAAGATAAGGAAGCGGAAGTGGCATTTAACGAGACTTTGTTCCATCACATAGTTGTGAAAAAACTATTGAGCAAACAGGGCATCATGCAAATATTTTAGTTCATTTAAACTAATTGAGTTACAGCAGAAAGATAAAAGGTTAAAGCAATTTTATCAAAAAGCGTATACGTTAGAAATTTTGAATGTATCCCTGAGTGTTATTAACCTAAAAATGATGTCCAAATGAGGAAATGGAGACTATCACATACTCAAGGAGATGATAATTGGGCAGAGGTTCAACAAATCGCATTGCCAATGGAATACAGAAAAGAGCTGACGTAGTTGGTGCATGAGAGACCACCTAGAAGTCATCTCGGAGTGAGGAAAACACAGGCTGAAACACAGAGACACTTTTACTGGCCTGGACTGCAACAGAATGTAGTTGAATTTTGCCAGACGTGTTATTAATCTCAGGTTATTGGAGAAAACACAAGCGATAATAAAACCTGCGCCTTTCTTAACTATTCCTGCATTTGAACAAACTTTTACAAGAGTCTTGATTGATTGGCTAGGTCCCCGACCTCAAACAAAAACGTGGGCACCAGTATTTGTTAACAATAATGGATGTATCGATTAGATTTCCAGAGGCCATCCCAAGATGTAGTATCACAGCTAAAACAATTGCAAAGTAATTACTCTGTTTTTTTAAAAAATAGACACAGACTACCAATAGAGATACAGTGAGGTCAAGGTTCAAACTTCACATTTAATTTATTCACTATGATATCTTAGGAATAAAGCAATTCAAATAGACTGCATACCATCCAAAATTGCAGGGAGCGCCAGAAAGGTGATATTAAACATTAAAGACCATGTTGAAGGCTTATGATCTGGATTATCCAGATGATTAGTGAAGGGGATTCCATTTGCGCTTTTTTGTGATCAGGGATGTACCAAATTAACAGGGCAAATTCGATCCATTTGAATTATTTTTTGGATATTAAGTGAGAGGACAATTAACATTGATTAAGGAGAAAATAGTAAATCAGAATTAAAAGGCCACACATTTGGATTCGGTCTCAAACTTTAGGGAACGATCAATAGTGCCGGGGAGTTGGCTGGACAGCATTTAAAAGTACTGCAGCATGCAATAAAGCAGGAAGCGGACAGGAAATTTAAAAAATGCAATTTTGAGATCGGGGATAATGTATTACTGTTACTTTCAGTTATAGGTGAACCATGAAAAGCAAGGTTTGTGGACACAATCAAATACAATGGATATAGAGTGAGGATAACTACTTGATGAGGATTCCAGAAAGAAAGAAATCTCACAGCGTATGTCATGTGAATATGCTCAAAATGTACTTTGATAGGGAAGGAAAGCCAGAGGACAAGGTGTTAATGATTACGGCACAGAAGTAAGAACCAAGTTCAGAGGATTCTGAATCGGACATTCCTCAAATTAAAGTGGACAATGAGATACTTGTCTAAAATTGGGATGATATATTGATTTACCTTCATGAGAAAAATTGAAATAATCGGAAAGAGTTATTACGATCACATGTGGAATTACGCAGATATTAACTTGGAAGTACTCACCTAATTGTGCATAATGTAGCTATAGGAGATGTTGTTACGATTAACCAACATCCTTGCAGGCATAATCCTCGAAAGTTGGCACAGGCTCAGAAGGAGATTGAATGCAAACTCTAAGATGACATAATCAACATATGTTACAGTGACTGGAAATCACCCATAGTCATGGTGCCAAAGCCAAATGGCACACAACGATTATGTGTGGACTATTGTAACGTCAATGCAGTTAAAAAAGTTGAAGTACACCGAGTTCGACGGTTGGAAAACTGTGTTGAAAATGTGAGATAAGCAACTTACATTTGGTATGAAAAATGTGCCGGCCACATTTCAGGGACTAACCAATAAGTAGCCGGATTATCCAACCTGTGGTTTACATTGATGACCTTGTGATTTTTAGTGACTCATGGAAGGAACACTTCAGCATCTATCAGACTTGTTCGATCGACTTCGGAAGGAAGACTTAGTGGTAACCCGAGCGAAAAGTGAATTTGCCAAAGCAAAAGTCACCTTCCTTGGCCATGCAATTGGGCATAGGTAAATGGTGCCATGAGATTTAAAAGTCACGGTAATTGGGGAATTTCGCATCCTGTTGACAAAAGGAGCAGTTCCTGGGATTAAGTCAATTTTATCGAATGTTTGTGCCTCATTTTCGCAGTGTGACTGCTCCATTCACTGAATTTTTAAAGAAAGGCAAGACGTTTCAGTGGACAGAGGACTGTAAGAAGGCATTTGAGGCATTTGAAATATGTGTTAACCACTGCTCACGATCAGACACACCTGATTATGCAAAATCTTTCAAGGTGGATTTAAAAGCGAATGATGTCGATTTCGGTGTTGGGCTCTTGCGGGAAGATGACGAGAAGACAGAGAGACCTACTGGGTATTCCTCCAAGGAGTTCAATGTTCATTAGTAGAAATATTCAACCGTTGAGAAAGAGACTGTGAGCTTTGTGTTGGTATGACAACATTTTAGTGTTTATATTAACAGCAATGTATCGGAGACAACCATTTTCACAGATCATAACTCAATGAAGTCTTTTTGAGAAATGTTAGGACAAAAATGCGAGACTGTTTAGCTGGAACCTGTTGCTACAGCCATTCAATTTGAAAATTGTGCACGTGGCCAGTCTTGAAAAAAATATCTCCAATGCATTGTTGAGACTTGAGTGACAAATGGAGGCACTCAATGATGGAAGTACCATACACTCAATCTGGATGTAATTGTGCATGTTTGCACGTTTATAGTAAACGAATGTACATGCACATTGTAGTGTACGAGCTACGATTTTTGGGAGTTTTTGAAAACTGAAGCCATCTTGGATATTGAAGATTCAGTTTTATATTGTGGATGTTGTCACACAGGTGGTACCTTTACAAGGTTATGTGGTCGTTGAATTTTTTCAGAGAGGTTCTAAACGACCCAATGTTCTAACGTGTCTCAATTTTGAATGCTTCATTGTGTAATCGAGGGGATATAGCCAGCTCTCCGGCTGCACAGGTCAGTTCAGTTCGAGGGTTAGTTGAGTCAGGTTCACTGTTGAAATTGGACGCTCTCCCCCTCCTTCAGTTCTCTGACTTGGTAAACGATAAGCTTTTTTGTGTAATTTTTACTCTTTCTGCTCGTGGGTTTGTTTATTGGGATTGTTGCAAGTAATTTGGATCAGCATCCTTAATTCGAGGTAGCCTGTCAGTTTTAGATAGGATGAATTATTCAGTTACGGTGTTTTCAGCTCGTTGTGTTTCACTCCTTATTCTTACAAATACATTCTGTTTGTTTAAAAGTCGGCAGTCGAACAAATAATTCATTCTGGGAATATCCACTATACACTTCCCTTCAACAAATGGCAACATTACGGACTGGGCTACGTGCTGAATAATGTTTTGAGTGGTCGAGCCTGGTCCATAACAATGTACAATAACCTTGTTTATTAAAAGTCATGAATTAATGAGTAAGGGATGGAATGAATATGGAAATGGCTATAAGACAGAAAGGGCTGCGGCCAGTGGCTGAGGAGACCTGAGGGGAGTGCAGCAATATCTCCCAGTAACTAGTATTCAGCCATTACTGTTTCTGACAAATGGAATGAAATGCAGTGCAGAGCAAGATAACAGACGACCTTTGGTACATGGAATGCTGAACGACAATGTGAATGGAATAAGACAATTTTAAATGTGATGTACATCATTATATTTTATACATAGACTGTTTAATCACAGGTTATACAGATAGTTAAGATTGTTTATATCGGGACGGGATATACAGAAATAAAAACAGACACAGATTACAAAATGTATTGGGTTACATGAGTTCCAGCAGAGTAGGAATGAAGACACAGCTCATAGTCAGCTGGTACAAAGATGATGGGCTGCATGACAACCATCTTTGTTGTAATTATTCAGAGAAACGTATTGAAAATGTTCAGAGACTGAGGATACAAGTCTAGTCATAAAACACACAGACAATATCATAATTAATAAACTATTCCTACTTTTCATCAAGTGTAGCTGTCTCTAAAAGGCCTTTTAAATCAAAATCACATTGGTGAGATCCACGCATTTATTTTCAGAACTTAAAGAAGAAACAGACTCTAGTGTAATACATGTGTCACTGGCACAAGTGATAGGAACAGGAATGGAGCATATTGTCCAAATATAACCAACATCCAGACCAATCAAGAAAAAGCAAAATATTAGAGAGAGTGGAAATCTGAAATGCAAATGCAAAATGATGGAGAACAGCAACAGATGACACAGGATCTCGGCAGAGAAACAGAGTTATCAAGTTTTATATGAACCTATCTTGAACAAGTTATGTTGGACTCAAAAAAAGTTAATTCCATTTTTCTCTGCTCCGATACTGCTTGAGCAGTGGGGTTTCTCTCCAGCACTTTCAATTGGTGCAATAGCAGGAAACAGAGTAATGGTGGGCGGTTGCTTTTCGAACGGAAGGCTTCTGCCCAGCAGTGTTCCACAGAGGTTGGTTCTGAGTTTTCTTTGTTTGTCATTGATACAAATGATTTGCGTGAGAAAATCGAAGGCATGGTTCGTAAGTTTGTGGATGACACCAAAACTGGTGGCACAGTGGACAGTGAAGAATGTTTTCTAAGAATGCAAAAGGATCTTGATGAAATGGATCAGTAGATTGACAGATAGCAGATAGAGTTCAAGCTGGATGAATGTGAGGTGCAGGTAATAGTGTGTGTTTGTTGCTGTCTGTTGCACCAGGAAAGGGATGATTTTATTTCCCATCTCCTGGGTTCATAAACATCGATATCCTTCATGATCTTTGAGAGGCCTAACCTTTTCTATGGTTACCCTCTTGCTGTTAATGTAGTTGCACAATATTTTTCGATTACCCTAAACCTTATCTGCCCATGCTAACTCATATTGCCTTTTTGCTTTCCTGATTTCTCTCGAAATAATGCCCCACACTCTTTATATTGCCTAAGAGATTAAATTGAATAGAGTTGTCTGTATCTACAGTAAGGTTTTCTTTGATTCTTAAATAAAAGCTCAATAACTGTAGTTGTCCATTGTTCCTTAATCTTCCCCTCACTCTAACAGGAACATAATGCCTTCAACTCCCGTTGTCACACTGTTGAATGCCTCCCACTTGTCAGACATTATTTTACCTGCTGACAGTCTACTCCAATCAAACTTGATGAGTCCTTGTCCCATGCCATTAAAACTTATGGTACTCCAATAAAAAAAAGTAATGAAAGGCTTATTCTTTTCCATAACCATTATGAAACTAATAGAATTATGATTGCAATGCCCAAAACATTCCCTCACGTTTACTTCAGTCACTTTCCCTGCATTTTACACAAAAGAAGGCCTAGTTCTGCGCCTTCTCTGTTAGAATCATCCGGATATTGATGAAGAAAAATTTTCTGAACATATTTGACAAATTCTTTACCATCCAACCCTTTAATGCTGTGGTCGTCCCAATTAATTTTAAGAAAATTAAAATCCCCCATTATTACAACCTTATTAAGCTTATATATATCCGAGATTTCCCTACATGTTTGTTTCTCAATTTCTTTCTTACTGTTGGAGAGCATATGGTACAATACAATCAACGTGTTCTTTCCTTTCTTCTTTTTAATTTCGACCAATATATTTTCACTGGACGGTTTTTCACAAAAGAGCATTTAGTGCAATCTGTTCAAAGTGAACTTTTTTTATATTTTTAATACTACCTGCATATTTTAACTGGATAATTTTTCAGAAATGTCTTTCCCAAATCCAGCAATAATTTATTCCTTAATCAAAAATGGCAGACCGCCCCCTCCCTGCCCTCCGCATATATTTTCCACCCTTTTTATGACGCTTTATAGCTGGAGCATTGAATTGCCATCTCTCAGCTTGAACATCTCTCAGGCGAAAGTGAAGACTGCAGATTCTGGAAGTTGGAGTCGAGAGTGTGGTGCCAGAAAAGCACAGCAGGTCAGGTAGCATCCAAGGAGCAGGAAAACCGACGTTTCAAGCAAAAGCCCTTCATCAGCCCATTTCTGATCAAGGGCTTTTGCCCAAAACGTTGATTGTCCTGCTCCTCACATGCTGCCTCACCTGCTGTGCTTTCCCAGCACTACATTTTCGAGTTGAAAATCTCTCAACCAATTTTCTGTAATACATATGATATCCCGATCCCATGTTCTTAAACATGCCCCGAGTTCATCAGCCTCCCCTGTAAGTCCCCTCACATTGAAATAAATGCAATTTCGTGCTTCAGAATTGCTATATACTTTTGATTCTCTCGTTATTCTTTTTTAATTGACGTGCTCTCCTCACGTTCATAAACTTCTCCCTCCATCCTACCATTTATGATTCTACTTGGAATATCCTCCTTGTCAACTCTATCAACATAAAGTCTCCCTACATAGAATGAGCAAACCTCCCTGCTAAAATATTGGTTGATTTCCAGTTTAGATTAGACCAATCATTTCTGAACAGGTCATTTCTATTCTAAAATAGATTCCAATTTCCCAAAAATCGAAATCCCTCAATAAAACAATAGCTCTTCAGCCATTGTTTTTTTTCTCTCCGTTAACCTTTTGTTCCTTCCCAGGTGGGTTTTGCATTGGGAGTAAACGAGAAAGTATTGCTTTAAAAGTTTTATTATTAATACTCTACGTCACCTCTTAAGTTCACTCTGTACTGCTTTAATCTTTCCCTAAAAATATCATTCCTGCCAATAACTACAATAATGTTTCTCTACTCAATCTCACCTTTAACAACGTGCTTGAAATGTTTCGAGACGTTCTTAATCTTAGCACAGGGAAATCAACAAAGCATCCTGAATTCACGGTCACTGCCACAGAATCTTCTGTTCATGCCCCTGCCAGAAAAGTCCACTGAAGCAATCATTCCACTAAATCTTCTCAAACGCTGCTGAACATAAGAATCATTCCAAGTGTCCAATAATGGACTGCTCTTCCATTTTCCTCAGAGAGACAATCCCTTTCAGCAGTTCTAAAAGCTGAAAAGCATTTTGGTAGAGGAATAGCCAGCGGAGAATTTTGAACTACTTTCTTATCTTTCCTGAGAGCCACACTTCAATATGACTGATATGCTGGACAATATTTTTTTCCAAATCTTCCAGCCATCCTCTCTGTGCCTTATATGTGATCTTAATAATGTTATGCCTAAAAGCAGAACTTTTTTACGAAACCTTCTGTTACCTTTCATTACCTACAGACAATGTTAAAATTGAAAAATATATAAATATACGTATCAAACATAGAAAAATGAAACAAAACCAACCATTTAGCTAATTAAATTAATAAAAATATTTCTCTTCAATAAAGTCCGAGAAGAAAATATTCTTCTCCAGAGCTGAAAATGTGTACGATTCTCCGGAATGAAGGTACACCTCCTTATTTTAATTAATTATTTTTATAAAACAAAAAAACTTCTGCAGTGTAATAAAAGAAACCTTTTAAAACAAAAATAGACGTTTCTTTTTTTTTTGCAAACCACCCTTAAACAACTCTTTTTTAAAAATGTTCATTTGAAAGAAAATTGAGAGTTTTTTGCTGTTTTGTTTGTTTTGAATGTTAATAAAACAAAATAGAAACAATTATGTTAAATTAATAAACTATGATATCAACTGCAAAAGGACTATATTAAGATTATAACTGTCTGCATTCCCAGGAGCAGCTAGAAGATCCACGCTGCTCTAAGAATATGTTTTGAAAATGTTTTTACAATATGAAGAAAAGTGGCATATAATTTAATAATTTGTTTCCAGTTCAAGGTAGACTTGACGATATGATTTGATCTCCTTCTGTAAGTCTATATACAGAATTTAGTTGAATCTTTATCCTCATCACTCCAACTATTCCAAACAAAATTATGAGTCTATCTCTATCGTAGAAACGGAAACTTTCTTCAGCTCTGACTATTGCAGGGAACGACACAAAGAACATTATCCACGTCCACGTGTTGCAGTGAAAGCCATCTAAACCTAATCCAATACTAATTACGTACAAGCTTAATTAATAAACATACAGAGGAGCATAGTATAAAAGTAGAATTCAGCTCCATGTCCAAAATAAAATTTGTGGCTCCCTCATAAAAAAGAACTCAACTGCATCACGCTGTAAATTCACCAAAATAGGAAAAAACAAGAGAATGGAATTCTCAATGCTTTCCCTGGGAACAACATCTGAAGAATAGGAGAAAATCAGGGCTTAGTTGTGAACTTCATAAACGATGATGATGATAATGGGAGGGATGGAGTTTGGAGGGAATGATAAATAATTTTGTGGATGACAGAAAGATGAGATGGTGGTTCACAGTGATGAGGAACGTGTGAGGGTACAGGATGGTATAAACCGGTTGTTCGGGTTGACAGATCAATCGCTAATGAAATTTAACACTGATACTTCTCAGAAGTAACAAGACAAGAGTTTACTCAAACTGAACACAAATGGATTTACTTGATTTTACTTTTAAACAAAGAAGGCTGAGAGGTGCTCCTGATGGACGTGTTTAACAACATGAGGGGTCCAGACAAGGAAAACAAAGAGCAGCTCGTCCCCTTATTCGAAGGCTCAATAATAAGGAAATAATTTATTGAAATAATACACTGTTTTTTTTTCCATTCAACTCGTCATTGTGACTGAAAATGTGTTGCTGGCAAAGCGCAGCAGGTCAGGCAGCATCCAAGGAGCAGGAGAATCGACGTTTCGGGCATGAGCCCTTCTTCAGGATTCCTGAAGAAGGGCTCATGCCCGAAATGTCGATTCTCCTACTCCTTGGATGCTTCCTGACCTGCTGCGCTTTTCCAGCAACACATTTTCAGCTCTGATCTCCAGCATCTGCAGTCCTCACTTTCTCCTCACTCGTCATTGTGCTCTAACACAGGCACATTTTCCTAATATGATCCAAAGACCAATATTTGCCCGTTCTTTGGCTTGTCTAGACCTATATAAAGAATTAAAAGGGACTTATCTCGGGAGTCGGGCCTCCATTTGCTGAGAGGTGTGAGGGAGGAGTGTGTGGGAAGTCATATATTTGTGTGGTTGCGTTACCTGAAACACTACTCGGGTAGTGTCTCCCACCCATCTCCTCCTCTGACCAAAAAAAACTTCTGTACACCAGATTGTATAGGTAGTGAGTTTATTTTTTATTCCTTATTTTTCAACAATCTCTATGGGAATTTAGAATCATGGGAATGGAGGTGAGGGCAGTTGAATGTTCCTTCTGCAGAATGTGGGAGGTAAGAGTCACCACTCGTGTCCCTGCTGACTACATCTGTGGGAAGTGCACCCAACTCCAGCTCCTCGAAAACCGCATTAGGGAACTGGAGCTGGAGAAGCATGAACTTCGGATCATTCGGGAGGCAGATGGAGTTATTGAGAGGAGTTACAGGGAGGTAGTCACTTCTCAGGTACAAGAAAAAAGCAAATGGGTTACAGTCAGGGGATAGAAAGGGAACACGTGGCTACAGGGATGGTGCGGGACAGAGGGTTTTGGATTCTTGGATAATTGGGGCTCATTCTAGGGTAGGTGGGACCTCTACAAGCAGGATGGTCTTCATCTGAACCAAAGGGGTACCAATATCCTGGGGGGAACGGGGTGAATTCTCTAAGGCTATTCGGGTGGGTTTAAACCAATCCAGAGGCGGATGGGAACTAAAATTGTAGTTCGAGTATAGAAAAGGTTGAGAGTAGGGAGGTCAGAAGTCAGGTTTCAGGGATGCAAGATGGCACCGGCAAGCAAGAAGTTGGTTTGAAGTGTGTCTACTTCAACACCAGGAGCATCTGGGATAAGGTAGGTGAAATTACAGCAGGGGTTGGCACCTGAGACTTCAATGTTGTGGGCATTTCGGAGAAATGTTTAGAGCAGGGACAGAATGGCTGTTGCAGGTTCCAGGATTTAGATGTTTCAGTAAGAACAGAGAAGATGGTAAAAGATGGGAGGTGTGGCATTGTTAGACAATGACAGTATTACAATTGCAGAAAGGATGTTTGGGGAATCGTCAACTGAAGTAGAATGGGCTGAGGTTAGAAACAGGAAAGGAAATATCATCCTGTTGGGAGTTTTCTATAGGCCTCCGAATATTTCCAGACATGTAGAGGACAGGATAGTAAAGATGATTCTTGATAGAAGTGAGGGAGACAAGGTAGTTGTCATGGGGGACTTCAACTTTCCAAATATTAACTGGGAACACTATAGTACGAATAATATAGATGGGTCAGTTTTTGTCCAGTGTGTGCAGGAGGGCTTCTTGCCACTGTATGTAGACAGCTCATCAAGGGGTGAAGTCACATCAGATTTGGTACTGGGTAATGAATCCGGCCAGGTGTTAGAAAAGGACGTAGGTGAGCACTTTGGTGATAGCGAAAACAATTCTGTTATGTTTACTTTAGTGATAGAAAGGGATAGGTGCATACCACTGGGTAAGAGTTGTAGCTGAGAGAAAGGCAATTGCGATGCGAATCGGCAAGATTTAGGAAGCATAAGATGGGGAAGGAAACTGCCGGGGATGGAAACATTAGAAAAGTGGAGCTTATTCAAGGAACAGCTCCTGAGTGTCCGAGATAAGTATATACCTGTCAGGCAGGAAGGAAGATGTAGTGGGCGGGGGCCGTGGTTTACGAAGGGAGTGGAATCTCTGGTCAAGAGGAAGAAGAAGGGTTATGTTAGGATGAGATGTGAAGGCTCAGTTAAGGCGCTTGAGGGTTACAAGGTAACCAGGAAAGACCTAAAGAGAGAGCTCAGAAGAGCCAGGAGGAGACATGAGAATTGTTGGCGGATAAGATGAGGGTAAAACCTAAGGCTTTCTATCGATATTTAAGGAATAAAAGAATAACGAGAGTAAGATTAGGGACAATCAAGGATAGTAGTGGGAAGTTGTGTGTGGAGTCAGAGGAGATAGGGGAAGCACTAAATGAATATTTTTCGACAGTGTTCACTCTACAAAACGACAATGTTGTCGAGGCAAATACAAAGGTGTGATTGAGACTCGGTGTGATTGAGGTTCACAAGGAAGAGGTATTAGAAATCCTGCAGAGTATGAAAAGAGATAAGTTCCCTGGGCCGGATGGGATTTATCCTAGGATCGTCTGGGAAGCCAGGGAGTAAATTCCGAGCCTTTGGCATTGATCTTTAAATCGTCATTGTCGACAGAAATAGTGCTGGAAGACAGGAGGATAGCAAATGTGGTTCCCCTGTTCAAGAAGGGGAGTAGAGACAACCCTGGAAATTATAGAGCAGTGAGCCTTACTTCAGTTGTTGGTAAAGTGTTGGAAAACGTTATAAGAGCTTTGAGTTATAATCATCTCAAAAGAATAATTTGATTAGGGATAATCAGCACGGTTTTGTGAAGGGTGGGTTGTGCCTCACAGCCCTTATTGAGTTCTTTCAGAAGGTGACCAGACAGTAAAAATGAACGCAAACGGGTTGATGTGGTGTATTTGGATTTCAGCAATCGTTCAATATGTTTCCCCACAGTAGGCTATTGTCCGAAATGCGGAGTAATGGGATTGTGGGAAATTTGGCTGTTTGGATCAGTAATTGGCTTGCTGAAAAAAACACAGAGGGTGGTGGTTGATGGGAAATGTCCATCCTGGAGTCCAGTTACCAGTGGTGTACCGCAAGGGTCGGTGTTGGTTCCACTGCTGTTCGTCATTTTTATAAACGAATATTTGAGGGCGTAGAAGAGTGGGTTAGTCAATTTGCAGATGACACGAAGGTAGGTGGAGTTGTGGATAGTGACGAATGATGTTGTAGGTTACAGAGAGACATAGATAAGCTGCAGAGCTGGGCTTAGAGGTGGCAAATGTAGTTTAGTGTGGTCAAATGTGAGGTGATTCACCTTGGTTTGAGTAAACTGAATGAAAAGTAATGGACTAATGGTAAGAATCTTGGTCGTGTAGATGAGTTGAGAGATCTCGGTGCCCAGGTACACAGATCTTAGAAAGTTGCCACCCAGGTTGAGACGGTTGTTAAGAAGGCATAGAGTGTTTTAGCTTTTATTAATAGAGGGATCGAATTCTGGAACCATGAGGTTATGCTACAGCTGTACAGAACTCTGGTATTGTGTACTTGGGGTATTGTGTACAGTTCAGGTCACCACATTATGAGGAGCACGTGGAAGGTTTGGAAAGAGTACAGAGGAGATTTATTAGGATGTTGCTTGGTATGGAGGGTAGGTCTTACGAAGAAAGTCTGAGGGACTTGAAGCTGTTTTCATTGGAGAAAAGAAGGTTCAGAATTGACGTAATAGAGACATATAAAATGATCTGAGGGTAGATAGGGTGGACAGGGAGAGCCTTTTTCCAAGTAATGTGACGGCAAGCACGAGGGGGCATAGCTTTAAATTAAGGAGTGATAGATATAGGACAGATGTCAGGGGTAATTTTTTTACTCAGAGAGTAGTAAGAGTATGGAATGCTTTGCCTCCAACGGTAGTAGATTCGCCAACTTTAAGTACATTTAAGTCGTCATTGGACAAGCATATGGACGTACATGGAATAGTGTAGATTAGATGGGCTTCAGATTGGTATGACAGATCGGTGCAACATCGAGGGCGCTGCATTGTTCTATGTTCTATGTTCAATGACTTATATCCACTTCACATCTTCCTGTTCTAACCAATTCAATATTTGTATTCTCCCACAATACCTTCAACACATTTTTCATAAGATATAGATTATGGACACTTTCTAACAGAATTGATAACATAATATTTTTACTCAATATTTAACCTATAAATTTGCAACAATGCAGAACTGTTTTGTTGTCCCATCACCCAGCTCCCAGACTGCAGTTGCAGCAAATAGTCATTAAATCTCAAATGAATTGCCAAGTCTTTACTTCTGATCTAAGTGGCCATTTGTCCCTTTATTATGAAATGGGCATATTAATTACGGACTGTCTGTCTGACTGTAACATTTTGATGTGGATTACTCCAGGCAATTAAACATCAGGAGGTAAGAACAGGGATAGGCCATCTGGTTGCCAGGCCTGCTTTGAGAATCAACAAGGCCTGACTGTGGTCTTTTCTCCACGTTAATGTATTGTTCTGGACACACAGAGCAACCTGCATCTCCCTCAACCAAACCTCTCGACTCCTGTGACCCCAGCCACCAACGGTGAATAAAATCCAAAGAACTGTAGATGGTGAAACACAAGAAAATAGAAATTGTGAGTGACCATAGGAAATTCAACTGTGCAGTTAACCACATTAAACACCATCTGCCAGATACAGCAATCCGCCCCATTTTCTAACCCTACCATTATTCATCTGTAAACTCTTTAGCTCCTCATTACAGCCTGTTTTACCACCTAGTTTAATACCATCTGTGAATGTAATTGCTACACTCTGTCTCTCCTTCCAGCTCATTTGGGCAGATTGTAAACAACTGAGGTCTGAGAACTGAACCCTGCAGCACCTCAATAGTTTCAGTTCGCCAGGGAAAGACCATTTATCCCGACGCTGTGCTTTCTGTTAGTCAGTCAATCCTCTATCCAATTCAATATTCTACCCTTAACTCCTTGGATCTAACCGGCTAGATCAGTCCTTCATGCAGCATCTTGTCAAATGCCTTCTGAAGTTCAGATGTACAGCAGTTGCTGCATCCCCATTATCCACCTTGCTGGTTACATTATCAAAGAACTCCAGCAGGTTTGTCAAACACAACCTGCCCATAATGAAACTGTGCTGACACTGGTGAATTGATCTTTGCTTTCCAAGTGTTTAGTTATTTCATACTTTACGGTTGACTGAAGAAACTTCACCACTACAGAGGTTAAACTCACTGGTCGACAGTTTGTGAATTTTTGCCTATCTCCTGTTTTGGGAATGAGTACTACATTATTAATTTCCCAATACTTAGGTACCGTTCCAGAATTCAAGGATTTTTTTGAATATCCTAATTAACACATCCACTATTTCTGCTGTTCCATCCTTGAATATGATATACTGCAGGCCGAGGGTCTGACCTGCGTATGATACCATTAATGCATTTAATATCTTCTTCCTCGACATCATAGTTCCATCATGATCCTTTGCAGTTGTTTTAAATTTTGGGAAGAAGTTATCTTGCACTGTGAAAACAGGAAGTGTTGGTTTTACCTCTGCCATTTCTGAGTTTCCCATTATTACCTCGCCATTTTCATCCTCTCAAAGGCCGACATTTGCTTTCAGCATTTTTAAACCTTTTGACTACTCAGAGAAGTATTCTTTATCTTTTCTTATGTTTTCATCTCATTTTCCTTCATAGCCGTTTGATTATGTTTTCAGTAACCATTTGCTGACAAGTAAAGTATTTTTCTTTCATTCATTAAAGGATGAGCGTGTCACTGGTTAGACAGCAGCCATTGTCTGTCTCTAATTGCTCAGAGGGCAGTTAAGCGTCCACCAGATTTGTGTGAGTTTGAAATCACATGTAGGTCAGACCAGGTAAGGAGGGTGTTTTCCAATCCTAAAGGACATTCATGAAACATATGCGTGTTTCCACCAATGAGCAATGGATTCATTACCATCAATAGACTCTTAATTCCAGGTTCATATTCCACCATCTGCCGTGGTGGCATTTGAAGCCATGTCCCCAGAACATTATCTGGATTAGCAGTCAGCGATAATACCATCAGGCAAGAACCTTCATGTTATTGTTGACTTCCTTGTTAAGACATGGATTGCTTTTCACCTTTTTACAATTCCTCTTCCACTCAAGATTACACTTTATTTGAAGGGTTTTGACTATCTCCCTAAGTAGTTGCCACTGTTCTTCAAATGTCTTGCACTTTAATCTTTTTGACATGTCCACTCAGGCCAAGCCCTTCCTCAGGCCAGTAAAATTATCATTGTCCAACACTAAACCTCTCCTGTGTGACTCTGTCTTCGCTGTTACAGTCTGAATATGAAACTCCAACATGTTGTGGTCACTCTTTCTAAGTTGATCCTGTGCTACAATATGATTTTTCACTCCTTCCTCATTACGTAATAACAAAGTCCGTTCTCTGGTTCGTTCCATTACATATTAATCAAAGAAATAATCCATCATATATTCGCTGAATCGTTCTTTGAGGCTCCCCTTGCCAAATTAATTAATCCAGTCAATTTGCATGCTTACATTCCCATAATCACTCTTGTGCTCTTGTGTCAAGCCATCGTTATTTTCTAGTTCATGCTATTCCCTACTTTGAAAGTAATTTGTCGTGGGGGGTGTAATTTGTGGGCTGGAAATGCTCCTACCAATAGGTTTATTTCAATGTGTTTAATTTCAAACCAGACTGATTCATCAGATTTGTCCCACGTGCGAATATCATTTCTTAATACAACCTTGACATAATCCTTAACGAATACAGGCAGTCCACCTGCTGTTCCTTCTTGTCTGAATAGTGAGTAGCCTTGGACATTTAACACCCCAGTACTGACCTTCATGTAACCACATTTCAGTCATGCCCACCATGCCATACCTATTTATACCTGTTAGCGCTATCAGCTCATTCATTTTATTCCAAATACTGCGCACATTTAGTTAGAAAACGTTTTAACATAAGTTCTATCTATTTATCTTTCTCTTTTAATACTTGTGTGCACAGGCGCTCCATCTTTATTTATTAATCCCTGATAATAGTGAGCCGATCATTTACTCCAACTTTCAACTCACGTTTTTAAAATTGTTCCCTTAGTATGGTCATTACAATGGTTCTGTATGTTTAATTGACAAACCTTTACTTTCTGTTCATTTTCTAATCTGCTGCTTTGGTTCCCATCCTCCTGCATCATTAGCTTAAATCTGCACGATCACACCTCCCTTCCAGGACGTTGGGGCCCTCCAGTTAAAGTGCACACTTTCCTATCTGCACTGAACGCAATCAGAATCATCCAAAAATCAGAAACCCTCCTCCCAAACTAGCTCTTTGCCACATATTCAAAGCAATTATCTTTCTCTTCCTTGTCTCACTTCCAGATGCCCGGGGAGTAATCCCAAAAACATAATCCTCGAGATCCTCATTTTAAACTCACTCCTAACTCCCTTAACTTTCTTCGCAGGATCTTCCAACCTTTCACTCTTCTTACCTATGTCATTGGTGTCAATGTGAACCACGACCGCTGACTGTTTACCCTCCCACTTGAGTATGCCCTGAGCATGCTCGGAGACATTCTTGATCTTGGCGCCGACCACCCTTTTTATGAAGAAATCATAGAATCATAGAATCCCGACGGTGGAAAAACAGGCCATTTCACACAGCACGTCCACACTGACCCATTGAAGAGTAACCCATTCCGACCCATTCCCCTACTCTGTTACTCTCAATTTACCCCTGACTAATGCACCTAAGCGGCACATCGCTGACCACTATTGGCGAAACACAAACAACCCAGACCCATTCCTCTACATTATGTTGAATCTGCTTACTCACAAGAGATAATGACAGAACTACCGAGCATTTCCAGCATCTTCTGGTTTTGTCACCGATGTTGATTGCATATTGATAAAAACGTGTGCAACACAGAATTGAAAAAAAAACAAGGTGAATTTAAACTCTCAAGAGAAAACTAATTATTTGGTCGTTCAATTATCCCTGTAAAGGTTCATTACATTACTGCTGTTCCTTCCATGGACACTTTGTTCACTTTCCCAATCCATGAATAAAGGAGATTTTTATATTTCTTTGATATCAGAAAGTTTGGAAACGTTGCACATTTAATCTTTCATATGGGAATGTGATAATATTTCATTCTTTCATCTCAGTCCAATTACAGAAAATTATTCACAAAATGCACACACACATACACACGCACATGCATACACACATGCAAGCACATACACACACATACACAGACACACGCATACACACAATGTAATTCTTTGTCGAAGAATACCAGTAACAATGTAAGTAAGTTGAATGATAACTGGAAAGAAGGATTTAGGTAAAGAAAGGATGAGATAAAATGGGGCTTTTTGGAACACAAAAGACTATCATATGAACTTATTAAGTTGATCAAATTTATGGAAAGCTATGCAAGGCAGATAAGAGTTACTGTTATGAAGGTGTAGAGATATATGTTACATTTTAGAGAGATTGGAAGCTGGCACAACGTGTTCTGAAATAAGTTAAATGTTACATTTGACTGTGAAATCAATAGCTGAGTTGCCACGAAACGCGAAATTCTGCCAGTTTAAATTTTGCCCCAACAAACTGAAATCAAATTGAGTTTCAAATACTTGATGACTTCAAAATCAATGAAATGGTCCGATGTTTAGAGGTATAAAATTGGACATTTTGAACATTTATGGGGAGAACTGTTAAGGACATCCAGGGAGATAGACAGCGAGTTGAAGGACTTTCTGAAAGGTACCTGTCCATAAGAGGTTTGCATAGCAGAACATCAATGCCAATCGAGTGAAAGCTCTACAGAGGAAAGTATACAATGGAGAATCGACAAAGCTGACTGGTTTTGAAATGTGTTAATTTTTTGTAAACCTTAATCGTTTTTTTTTTGTTTTATCGGACCTGTATTGTAGAGTGGGAGGTCAAAGATACGTTTAACCGAAGGGAGTTCTAAATAGTTGTTTTATTATTCTCTGTTGGACTTAAATAATAACATTGTTAATTTTACTTTAAATTGTGACCTCTGTAAATGGATCTTTGCGTCTCGAAATTTATCAGATTATGGCATGAGGTGAACTCTTTCTGTGTGGCTGGTTTAATTTAGGAGAGGGGTTAACCCTGTGTTCGTAACAGCTTGGGGGCTTTCGTCCACGATATGAACAGGTTGAGGCAGATCCAGTCTGAGATTTGAGCATATTTGTATCGATTTGTGGGATGAAGAGAAAACAAAGCATGTTTAAACATTTGCACGTTCATGTCTGAGATCTTTAAATAAAACGTCAGTGAGACAACTTGTTTAATTCCGATGTCTTATGTCTGTTTAAATTAAAAGTGATAGAAATGGCTGTTAAAAAAAGTTAAGAGGGGTTTGAAGATGATTCTCAAATTTGCCACGAAATCTTAGAAGGAAAGATAAAAGCCAAACTTTTAGAATTAGCAAGGAAGTTCGATTTGGATTTAACCAAGGACAAAAGTAAAGCTGAAATTGTCCGGGAACTTCTCACATTCTAAGGTGTGTCAGAAACACAGACAGGTGCAGTAGAGTGAGAAAAACAAAACGTAAATTCCAATTGAGGAAAATGCAGTTTAAAGATGAACAAAGGGAGAGAAAGAGAGAGAGAGAGAAGAAACAGAAAGCAAGACGGAACAGAGAGAGAGAAAAAAGAGAGAAGGAGAAGGTTCTTAGCTGACAAAAAAGAGAGAATTTGAACTTGAGAAGTTGCAATTTAGTCAGCAATGTCACATTAAAAAGATGGAGATTAAAAGAGATGGTCGTGTTATATGCAACTATGTCAATACTCTGCAATATTTTAATGAGAAAGATGTTGATGCCTTCTTTATCTCGTTTGGAAAATTGGCAAGGCATTGGGAGTGGTCCAAGGATTTATGGGTAATGCTACTTCGGATTAAAGTGGTAGGCAAGGTGAGTGAGGTATTTTCTCCGCTGTCAGATGAGGGTCAAGAGATTCTCAAGACGTCAAACAAGCTCTTTAAAGTGCTCACAAATTGGTACCAGAATCATATAGACAGCAGTACAGAAACATAAAGAAGTAATCAGTTCAGACTTATGTTGAGTTTGAAATAATTAAACATAGGCATTTTGATAGATGGATGTTTGTTTTAAAAATAGATATGACCCATGAGGCTCTAATGGAGATTATTCTGCTGAACGAATTGAAAAACTCACTTCCAGAGATGATAAGAATTCACGTGAAGGAACAGAAAGTTCAGAAATTGAGAAGGGTATTAGAATTAGCAGATGAATACATGTTGCTGCATAAGACAAGCTTCCAACCAGAATTTCGTCCTGTGAAGGATCGCATTTGGGAGATGTGGAGATGCTACACTGTAAAAGAAACAGTAGAGAATAAGAGTTTACCACAGGTTAACGAAGATACCCAAGAAGATATAAAGGAGATGAAAGGCCTCAGGTGCTTTCACTTAATAGAGTGGGGCACAGAAAACTACAGTGCCGGTGGTTTCAGAAGGGCATTGGGAAAAGATGTTTTCACTACCATAAGGAGGGGTATGTATGGTCACAGTTCTGATCGTTCAGAAAGCGACTGTGGGGAAAGATGTGGTAAAAGAAGGTAAGCCAGTGGCATTAGTGAAAGTCTTAAAGGAAACCCCAACAAGAACCGAAGAGCTGCAGGAAAGTACACAGCCCCGGCAGAGGCTGGGTATGGGGTTAGTACCTGATCTCAATAAAGAATTCGCCTCTGTGAATAAAACTTACTCAGAAACAACAGGGGGAGAATGAGAATAAGTTATAATTTTGAGAGGTACAGGATCTAACCAGTTTCTAATAGTAAGAGATGAGCAACTTTGCAGTATTTCTGATCTGTTACCCGAGAGTGTTATAACTTGTGGGATAGATGGACAGAAATTTAGCTTTCCTCTCCATAAGATGAGGTTGGAAAGCCTCCTCAAGTCTGGCGAAGTAACCGTGGGAGTGACTGACAGAGTGTGAGTTCCAGGAATCCGGTTTGTTCTCGAGAATGATTTGGCAGGGTCCAAGTTGGGAGCGATACCCCTTGTTGTGGAGAAGCCCAAAAAGACCAGGAAACTGAGGAGTTAAAACAGAAATATACTGGTATTTTCCCAGACTGTACAGTAACCAGATCCCACTATCATAAGTCACAGCAGGAAGCACAAACTAAAGACAACGATGAAGGAGTTAGGGTTCTGT